>NC_088349.1:44770000-45120000 GCF_036884655.1 Musa acuminata AAA Group | reverse complement strand
ATTATTTTAAACAAATTTTTTTAATTTATTTTTTAAGGATAAAATTATATTTTATTTTGAGGATATAATTTTATTTTTAGGATAAACAAAATTATTTTTTATTTTTTAAGGGTAAAATTTATTTTTTAAGGATAAAATTATATTTTTTTTTAGGATAAAATTTTTTAATTTTATTTTTAGGATAAACAAAATTTTAATTTTAATTTTTAATTTTATTATAAATTTTTATAATATATAAATTTATAATTAATAATGTTAAGATAAATAAAATTATTTAATTTTATTTTTATAATAATATAAATTTTTATATTTAAAATTTTTTATATTATTAAATTTAATATAAATAATCCCTTCGCAGGGCTTCTCGCTCGGCTGAAGGGTTCGGCTGAAGGGTCGCCGGCTGTTAGCGTTCGCTGAAGGGTCGCCGGCTGTTAAAGGGTTCGCCGGCGGTTCGCCGGCTGTTAAAGGGTTCGTGAACGGCTCTTCCGCCGAACACGTCTGATCGCATTCTTCCTTATGGCGACGTGCAATCCACTGTTTTTGGCGATCTATGCTACGATTGTTGCCGGTATTATCTTCTGTACTTTTGTGATTCTCTCCTCGGTCGATACTTCCTTACCTGCAGCCGGCGCCGGCGATGGAGGAAACAAAAAATACTTCCCGTCGCCGAATGGTATCCGGTCAAATTCTTCTTCTTTTTCTTCTTCAATCAGTCTTATTGTTTCGATGTTGTGTATCTTTGTTCCGCAAGATTAGGATAGTCTTGGTTCTGCTCTCATAGATTTGTTCCGCAATACCGAAGATGAAAGTCTGTAGGGCATGTAATATGTTAGTAAAAGGTCGTTTAGTTATTTCTACCTTTTCTGTAATAAATACTGTTGAAATACAAGCATAGATTTCTGCGAACCCATGAATGGATCTTCAGTGGCTTGATTGAATACATACTCAATAAGAAATCACGTCCCCTGAAATGTCTCTGTTGTTGCTAAGCATCACTCTAAAGAGTGAATGCTCTACAGTTTGGCATTTTTTTGCTTATTCAATGGGGGCTGAGATGCTATTATGATCAATAAAGCTTCACTTGGATAAATATATGTTTTTAATTTACAATGACAAGGACTTGATTAAATTAGTACAAAATTAATAATTTCTGCTATCTCTGCTTTGATTATTAATAATAATTTCTACCTCTACTTAGATTTTCACCATTCTATGTTAGGCTCTTATTAGATTTGTCTTAACATACTAAAGAAAGGCAGAAGAGGAGCTATGCTGTAATTAGATGTTAGGCTCTTATTAGATTTGTCTTAACATACTAAAGAAAGGCTGAAGAGGAGCTATGCTGTAATTAGATGTTAGGCTCTTATTAGATTTGTCTTAACAGACTAATTTTGAATTCTTATACCTTTTCAGTAGCAATCTGAGTAAACCTAAGAAGCTTTTTTTTTTTTTTGACAGTAACCGGAACACCAAGGCTGCAAAGAGAGCCTTCGGACATGTTCACAAGAGCCATATGGGATGTGCCTGTTGATAGTAAAATGCCTGGTATGAAGTCGTTTCTACTAACCAAGGAGATGGTGAAGCACCATGCAAAAGATAATATCATCATTGTGACATTTGGGAACCATGCATTCCTGGACTTTATCTTGAATTGGGTCAAACACCTAACGGATCTTAATATTTTTAACATTCTTGTTGGTAAGTCAAGCACCTCTTAAGCAACATTAGATTCATATGTACAAAAAGTTCACATAACACTTATCTGAGTTCTCTTTTTGGATATAGGTGCTATGGATACCAAATTATTGGAGGCTTTGTATTGGAAAGGGATTCCTGTTTTTGACATGGGCAGCAAAATGGTAACAGTAGATGTTGGGTGGGGATCTGCCAAATTTCACAAAATGGGAAGGGAAAAAGTATTGTTGATAAATGCTCTCCTACCTTTTGGTTATGAGTTACTAATGTGTGATACAGATATGGTTTGGTTAAAGGTATACACCAGTTTCAATTCTGTTATTTTTGATCTAATAGTCCATAGGTGTAGAATGTCACAACATTATAACCTTTCTTGGATCTCATCAATAGTTCATGTTTTACTTATTCTGGTTATGCTAAAATTTAGATCTTGATGTCTGTCTTTGTTAGCTGAACTTACAGATGTTCTCTTGTACCTTCTTGTATGTAGCACCTAGCACAACTTATAATAGTTTCATCAATATAACCTTCTGTAACCTAATATAAGCAAATGTTCCTGCACACGTGATGTTTTATACCTTGGAGACTGTATGTGTGTTCTGGGGATCAAACCATATATAAGACCTACACGTTTAATCTATACTTATCTTTCCTATATTACAGACTTTTCATATATTAATTGTTACTGGAGACATGATTTAAATATGGTTGCCATTTCCAAATTTATGGTAGCTAATTTTTGGATACTCGAAAATTTCACCATGCTACAAGAAATTAGCGTCACCCAGGCCAATTCTGACTATTTTATGATATTAACATAATTTAAATTGACAAAGTTAGAAATAACTTGAAATGTGTATGGAATATGTTTGATGGAAACTTCAAATTACTATGTATATGTACATTTCCTTTTAAGATAACCTAGAGGGTTTAGACCAACCTTGATATAACAAAAAATTTAGGATATCGTGCCTTTTAATCTTCAATTGAGTGAAAAGAAGTGACGGAGTAAGTATATGGATGAACATATGAACGTAGAAAATACTATGGATTGTGCACCTTGCTATATCACAAAAGCTTCTTGTAGCATGGTAGGTCTCCTCCAAATGCACACTTTAATAAGTGTTCTTAATAATGTAAATCATAATTTTGGATTAAAAATAATTAGTGCAATACACGAGTTCTAGTTTGGAATGTTGGATTCCTCTTGAGGATGCAAGATGATTTCAAATGGAATTACACGTCAGTATCAGGAAAACTGGCTTTCCAAAGCCCAAGCTCTATCTTTTGGTCAATTCTTGTTCTTGTATGTAATGCAGTTAGAGTAAGAATGAAATTCTCTCAATGTTTATCAAGCTTTGCAAGAGTTAAATCTTTCCTCGGACTTACCAGGATATAAGCAAATTTCTTTTGTTGATTTTCTTGGCCCAACCAGTCCTTGAATTATATCTGTTGAATTGGATAGTTCACTCAAAGCATTCTTTACTGTTTTTTCTTGTCTCATATTATAAATGATTTAGTATATGTTTTTTCTTGGAACAGAACCCACTTCCATATTTTGCTCGTTTTCCTGAAGCAGATATGTTAACATCAAGCGATCAGATTAGACCAACAACAACTGATGACAGTTTGGAAGTCTGGCAGAATGGTATTTTCTACTAATGTCAACGAATCTTAATAATAAGTAATAACCACACTAGCTGGTACAGATATATTAAACATTCTTGATTTTTTTTAATATGCCAAGTTGTACTGATATAATAAGATTCTGGTATGGGTACCATTACTTGTACTAGTATCTAAAATGTTTGACCTTATCATGTACACAAATTTTTACACACAATCTTCTTTCCTGTAGCAAAAATTATCTCGATAAACTACTCGGTAGGTCCTTTATAATTGGGCATAAGTAATAAAACTGACATTCTGTTTATGACTCATTTCACAGTCGAGTGAATCTTAGTTAGTATTATCAAATACATCATCTTAGTTACTTTTTAATTGTTAGTGATAATGGTTGTTCAAAGATATCAAACAATGTTGCTGATGTCAGGTTCTATGAAGGAGCCTATAAACTAGACTGTAGAAAACTTGGTGTTTAAGTTTGCATATGTCCACATGGCTGACACATGTTGTGGCAAAATGGCACTTGTCTTGGTGGCACACAAGGTGCAAGCCAAAATGAGGCTAATACACAGCATCTGCACTTTCATTTCTTTCCTTAACCCTTTCTTAACGTTCATTAAAATTTTATTTAATCAAAATTTGACTTTGATAGTTCTAGGATCGTTAATTAATATTTTCCCCTTCTATTGTTTGTAGTAACTACTGCCTACAATATTGGAATATTTCATTGGCGTCCCACTGATGCTGCAAAAAGGCTAGTTAAGGAGTGGAAAGATATACTTTTAAGTGATGACCAGAAATGGGACCAGGCTGGCTTTAATGATCTTGTCCACCAAGTTTTAGGACCATCACTTGAAGGAGAAAGTGGACTTTTTTATGCTTATGATGGGACCCTTAAGCTGGGTCTTTTGCCAGCAAGTATATTTTGCAGTGGGCACACATACTTTGTCCAGGTAGTTCCTTTTGATTGTCTTTGTAGCTGTTAATTCATTGTTGCTCATCCAATTGTGGTTATGGTATAGTATGTTGTATGTTATTCTATGTTTTAAAGCATATAATATGAATCCTAAGCAACAATTCTTTTTCTTCTAATTGTTCTTGGAATTGTTATCCTGTTAAATGGAAAAAATATTTTTTTGCCAATTTACAAAAATAAGGGTGACATACAAAAATGTTCAAATTATAAAGGAATTTTAATCATGAGCGATACTATGAGACTTTGGAAAAAAGTTATCGAAAGTAGGATAAGGTTTGAAACAAATATCTTTGAAAATCAATTTGGTTTTATATCTTGAAGATCAACAATAGAAGCTATTTATTTATTAAAACAATTAATGAAAAAGTATAGGGAGAAAAAGAAATATTTGTGTATGGTTTTTATCAAAGTTCGTTTTCGTATCGTACCAATGTTTCGAGGTTTGCTTGTTACGGTATCGTATGGGCGTACACTGTCTCAGTATATATATATATATATATATATATATAATATAAAATATAAAAAAAGAAAAGGAGGCTTACATTGCCTCGGCGACGTTGCCTCCTTTTCTTCTCCTCATCCGCAGCGTTCGGTGAAGACATAGAAGGCCGTAGACGTCTCTGACCTTCGACGCAACACCACGAGGAGAAGAACGCAGTCTTCTCTTCATCTACGACTTTCGGCGAAGACATCGAAGGCTGTAGACGTCTTCGGCCTTTGACGTGACGTGACGAGGAGAAGAACGTGGTCTTCTCTGCATCTGCAACGTTCAACGAATACGTTGAAGGTCGCAAACATCTTCGGCCTTCGGTGCGACGCGACGCGACAAGAAGAAGAACACGGTCTTCTCCTCATTTGTGGCATCCGGCGAAGACGTCGAAGGTCGCATATGTCTTCGGCCTTTGGCAAAGAACGTGACAAAGAAGAAGCCGAGTCGTTGCCTCTCTGTTACTTGCTAAATCAGGATCGTCAAGGGTGGGTGTGGCGCTAGATTGAAAAGCGTCGAGGTTCTCCCGATTCTCCCTCTTCTTCGAGTGTCTTCTCCCTTGACGCTTCTTCCCTCGCCGCAACTAGGTTGATACTGCCCGGTAGCGGGCAGTTCGCGTACTGGTCTGTTGACGGACCGATATGTATTGCCTTGTATGGGTGGTATTATTCAAAATTAAAATCCTTAGTTTTTATTGATTTAGAGAAAGCATATAATAGAGTTCCTAGAGATATATTACGGTGGGTTTTAAAAAAGAAAGGTATTCCACTAATTATATTTAAGTTATTAAAGATATATATGATAATATAGTTACTAGTGTCAAAACTACAAGGAGAGTGTCTAGTGAGTTTTCTATTAGCATAGGATTACATCATAGATCTGTATTAAGTTCCTATCTTTTCACATTGATAATGGAAGAACTGACTAGATACCTACATGATAGACCTCTCTGATGTATGTTATTTGTTGATGATATTATCTTAGTTGATGAAAACCTAAGTGAAATTAATTATAAACGTGAGCTATGGAGGCAAGCTTTAGAAACTAAAGATTTTAGATTAAGTAGGACTAAAACTGAATATATAAAATGTAATTTTAGTACTTCTAGCAGTAAATAAGAGAATATAATTAAATTGGATAAACTAGAATTCCCTTTAAGTCAAAGTTTTAGGTATCTTAAATCAGTTATTCAACAAGATAGAGAGATTGATGAATATATTATTTATAGAGTAAAAATAAAATGACGAGGGACATCAGGAGTCTTTTGTGATCATCGAATACCTTTAATAATAGAAAAAAAATTATAAGATAGTTGTGAGACCAACAATTCTTTATAGATCTGAGTGTTGAATAGTTAAGAAATAATATTTACAAAAAGTTTATGTTGTCGAGATAAGAACTTTGAGATGGATGTGTGGAGTTACTAGGAAATATAGGAAAAAATATTTTTGTTCGTGAACAACTAAGTATAAAAAAGCTTTGATAGAGGATAAGATATGAGAAAATCGTTTAAGATGATATGAGCATGTGCTTAGGAGACCTCCGGATGCGATTATCAAAAGAGACGAAATAATTAATATTAGTGGTACGAGGAAGGGTAAGGGAAGGCTAAAAAAGATTTTAATAAGAACTATAAGGATTTAAGTACTCTGAATTTAATTAAACATATGAATTTTTACAGATCTCAATGGCAACAAAAGATCCATGTAGTCAATCTCAAATAGTTGGGACTTACGGCTTTGTTGTTGTTGTTGTTGTTCTTGGAGCTGTTAGTTCATTGTTGCTCAACCGTGGTTATTATATAGTTTGTTATATTGTTTTCTCTCTCTTTTCACCAAATAAATGTGAATGACCATGTAACAATTCTTTTAAATGAACTGGCAGGCAATGCCCCAGCAGCTCAAACTGGAACCATATGCTGTGCATACTACCTTCCAGTTTGCAGGTTCTGATGGAAAGCGCCATAGGTTACGTGAGGCTATGCTTTTCTATGACCAACCTGCATATTATGATACACCAGGTATTCTTTCTTCTCATCTCATTTGGTAAAATTCATCTTTTTTATACTAAGCTAAATGTCTTAGCTGGTTGACTACTTTTTTTTTTTTTGTACTTGACTTTACTACACAATTCATAAGTGAGTTGTAATATTGATAGGTAATAAGTGAAAAATATTTGCCCAAATACTGAAAACCAGTACTAGTGCTATGTGATTTTTGAGATGCAATGCTGTGTTGAGCGCTTTAATTTTTGAGAAATTATCTATTGAAAAACTTGATAAGCTATAGATTCATGTGGAGTATGCAAGGACTACAATACCGTGTATCGGACCCTACCAGTCCAAGTCTCGATCTGAAATGGTTTGGTTTGTACCAGCATTCAAGGCCTGGACTAATGACTCTTGTCTGTATCAGCGTATCAACACATATTATGTCGGCGTGTACAATATACTACAAAAGTACTTGAAAATCAGTGAAAAATAAAAAAATCTTAATTTAGGGTTCTTTCTCACATATAAATGAGCCTAGTATAATCAATATTGATAACAATAAAGTGATCTTAATGTAGAATACAATATAAATACCAATCGAAACATATATCGAATAAAAATTGGAACTAGTATATAAAGAATATGTATACCGAGAAGGTGAGAAAGAAATTCTAACTAACATTTTAAGACAATAATTAGGTGTCAATAAAGTGATCTTAATATAGAATACAATAAAAATACCAAATCGAAACATATTTCGAATAAAAATTGAAAGTAGCATATCAAGAATACTATACCGAGAAGGTGAGAAAGAAATTCTAACTAACATGTAAACACAATAATTAGATGTAAAATGCCAAAAATATATACCTGCACCTACCACAAAAATGCCAAAAATTTATGAGATTCATGTATATGGACGGTGTTCATTTTTGAAAGTTCTGTAATAAAGAATCTTTCGTATGACTAAATTTATTTGAGGTCTGGAGCAAGAACTAGAGCATCACAATCAATGAAATGATGATAGAAAATTCAGCACATCCTACACATCCCAGAGTGTAGTGTCTATCTCATCAGGTTTACTTGCGAGGCTACTGGACTCTATGCTTAATTCTTCCAAAAACTATGTTATGTTGTCATGCTTGTTATCCTTCTGCCTCCGTGTGTGTCTTTGCAGGAGGTTTCTTATCATTCAAACCTGGTATTCCTAAGAGTTTGTTGCTGGATGGGCCACATACCTTACAATCACACTTCTCATTGGTTAATTACCAGGTAAGATAATATAAAAAAAAGATCAGCATTGGCATTTCTTATTGAGATTTGGAGAGATGTCCAAGTAATTAACTGATCAAGTGACATTCTTATTTGCATGTTTCAGTTGAGGCAGATAAGGACTGCACTTGCTGTTGCTTGTCTGTTGAACCGAACACTGGTGAGTGAGGTTTCACCAATTAAAAAATTAAACTTGACCAGCTGAGATTTTATAAAAGATATCTTATATGCATAGTTTAAACTTTAAAGGGATCTTTTTCCTTGATATTCTGCTATGGTAATTAATAGCTTCAGAAGATAGGATCTTTCAAAGATCCCTTCTCCTTTCACAAATTGTGCACTTTGGAAAACAATGGATGTACATGTTGTCCAAACATTTTGTCCATGCGGATGTTGATATTCTGCATGGATCTTTTTCCTTGATATTCTGCTATGGTAATTAATAGCTTCAGAAGATAGGATCTTTCAAAGATCCCTTCTCCTTTCACAAATTGTGCACTTTGGAAAACAATGGATGTACATGTCGTCCAAACATTTTGTCCATGCAGATGTTGATAAACATTTCATTAAATTGTGCAATTAATTTATCATCTAATCAAATTCCAAATGGCCATTGAGCTGAGAACCATTTACTTCTCAAAATCCTTTTTTTAAGGAGTTTATTATTCATTAGTTATTGCTCGAGAATAGTAATGTTAACGGGAGTTGCTTCTTGGAAAATCATGGAGTATCAAATAATTGAATTTTGTGTCTAATTTTTGAGATCCTGATTCTATTATAGAATAAGGATGGAAGGTCAACTTTGTTCTCATCAGCACAACTAGCATAGTCTTCTGCAATATGCAATATGAGGCTTGTTACACTTAAGCAACATAAAACACAAAGACTTGACACATTAACAATTGACATGACCAAGGTTTTAAATTTTGAATTGTACCGCTCGTACTGGTCCACCAGCTGATCGGTACGCAGACCGCCCGCTACCGGGCAGTATCAGTTGGTGGATAGAACGAGGAGCATGACGGCGAGGAAGACGAGGCTGCGACGCTCGTTGGACAGAGGAGGCATGACGAAGAAGAGAGTTGGACGTGGCGGGACAAGAAGAAGCGCTTCGTCGAGAGGAATGCGGTAGGGGATGGGTCTTCACTTTGTCGGGCGGAACATGGTAGGGGGCAGGTCCTCGCTCCGTCGGGCGAAACACGATAGGGTGCGGAGGGATCGTGGCCGTTGTGGTCGAGGAGGTCGCGATCGACAATGATGGAAGGGATCTTGACCCAGGTAGGACTGTGCTTCCTTTGCTCGCTCTCGTCGTCATCTTGGTCTTCTTCCTCACAGTCACTGAGGGCGGCTGCGGCGGGGGAGCGGGAGATGAGCTCTCCCGGGGCTAGATTCCTATCGGATTCGTCTATCGCAAGAGCATTGCGGAGTGCCTCACGGGGGATGAGTTCGAGCTGGGGATGGAGGCGACGTGTCACATCCTCACCCGCTCCACCATCACCCCCTTCCCATCTCTTGAGATGGAAGGGGATATTTTTATAAACAATTTTTATAGTAATTATTACTCATAAACATATGTATATAAAAATACATATGTTTATGAGTAAACATACGTATATAAACATATTTTTATATACATATGTATATGAAAATACATATATCGAGCGGTACACCAGGGCATACTGCTCTGTACGCCATACCGTACCATACCGAGCAAAGCTTGGTACATCGATATGGTACAAAATTAAAAACCTTGGACAGGACATTGTTGTGAAATTATTATTCAACGTGCTTGACTGCTGTGGTTGCAATAATTCTGACTCATATTCCTTGTCTATGTTTAGGTAATGCCTCCATTATGGTGCAGGTTTGAAAGAATGTGGTTTGGACATCCTGGTATTTTGGAAGGGACACTGACCAAGCAACCTTTTGTATGCCCTATGGACCACTTGTTTGAGGTAATTAGATTTGTTAGATTAGTATGTAGATTGTGCACTCTCTTGCTAGTTCTCTAACACATTATCCATGGATGGGCATTTTCCTTCATTATCTGTTCGTGCCATTCACTTGCTAACTTGGATCATAAAATTATGGGTTCTATTTGCTCTTTTCCATTGAGTTCAAAAATCCAAAGGATCAGCAAAATGGTAGGTTGCTTGGGATGAACCTTATCATTGTACGAAAGCTCGTCCTCAAATAGTACATATACCAGGACTTTAACCATGAGAAAAAGTTTTAGCATGAGTTGTGTGCTTACAAATAGATCAAAGTCAAATTTCTTGCATCTTCGATTTTAAGATGATTGTTTATGTGGTCTGAATTATTTGATCTTGTTGCTCTTGGCTTACTTGAATTATTTATACCTGCACGTTCTCCATTATCTGCATTGATGTGGTTATTAAAATACTCAGAACAATGTGGGATCTTCCTGCTCATTCATGATGTATGGAATCAGATTTTCCCTGCTGATGAATCACTAGGGTTTTGGGTAATAGACTAATTTCCTTTTGGCTAGTTTTTGATGTTTATGGCTATATGCTTTTAGCCTTTAATACTGTAAACTTAATTTCCATAGTGTTCCGTTTTGCCACTTGCCATGCGCAATTTTATATAGGAATTCCAATGATCTTAAACAAGGTTTTCAATTTTGGGTATTGGGCCCATGGTAGTCTATGAACAGATTGGTACAAGTCTGATCTGTTCCAATGTATCGACACACGGAATGCCATTCTATTGGGAGAGATGTGGAAGGAGGGGGAGGAGGAAGGAAGTGGTAGGGAGCAAGGTTTTTTGTACTGTGGCATATTACCCGATATGGGCGGTACATACCGATCCAATAGAGGACCAATATAGATGGTACATAGTACATACCGGTCTATTAGTATATCCCATTATACCATGTGTCGGTATGTTGGTGCATACCGTATCGATGGCCAGTCAATACTTCGGTACGAACCGATAAGATGAACCACACTAGGGAGAATAAGAAGGAAGAAGGAATAGGAAGTCAAAGAAAGAGGAAGTCCATAGAAGAGGAGGAGACATCAAAGATGAGGTAGGCAGTAGGGCAGTTGAACGACAGACAATAGAGACACTTGCGAGTTGTGAGCCATTACGCATCAGGCAATGGTGTTTAAAGAAAAAACAGTCACTTTGGGTGTTTGGCAGCCCGGTTCAAGCACAGACTGGTCAATACTATCTGGAATTTACAGTAAAAGATTAAGTACACATGTCATGGTAAATAACGGTCAGTTCGGACCGATCCATAGTAAATTAAATTCCCTGTTGTAAATAAAGATGATACAAGAGGAATGGAGAATTTTAACTCTCAACAGATGAAGTAGGATGGGCAGATGAAGAGATGAGGTGGGATGGAAGATATGCAATATCGAAGTGCTCTAAGAGCCAAGGAACTAAAAGTTAGACACCTGCCTTGCGTCATTATCCACTTGGTACAGTAGTATGATCTGAAGTGTTGGTACATCTGATAAAGTACTAAACATTTTGTAAAATTAAGCAGTTGGCCTGATATGGTACACTTTGTAATGATATGCTGTGATATTTAGATCCATGCAGAAAATTGATTGACCAATCACCGAAATAAGTTTAAACAATTCCCTATTCTGAAAAATCAGAGAACTTTTTTTCAATAAATGAATGGGTGTTCTTATCCGTTAATTGATTGAACAAACTTTAGTTTGGTCTTAGAGAGAACAAGAATCGTCCTATCTTCACTATTCAGTGAATCACTCAAGCAAGTTTAAATTTTCTACTCAAATTTTTAGAAATTAAGTCTCTATCAGACGATCAAACATGGTTCTTTCGTTGGTTGTCAAATTTCTTACTTTTGGGATTTGAAACAATATGCATTCATGATACCAAATATGACCTTGATAACATTACATGAGAAGCTCAAGTATGTTTGACAATCATCATCAACAAGTACTATAGACGAGCTTTAGTCACCTTAATTCAAGTTTTCTATAAGTGGACATTGAAATGGGTTCTCGTAGAGTAGGAGGATGGTGTTGAGAGAGAAAAGATAAATAATAATTAATTAAGGTCAGAATATGATAGTAGTAATATTGTTTAATGTGGCTTGTTTTAGTTTAAATATAACTTAGATTAGAGAGGGGCAAGTTGGAATAAGGGTGAGTTTGGTTACAAAAGTAAGATTGCTCCTGTGACATAGAAGACCAGGTTCAAGTTATAAGAAAATACCTCTTTATTTCTAGGGATCAGCTTGCATACATTAACTCTTTTCAAACCCTGCATTAGTGGAAGCCTTGTGCACAGGTTTTGTTGGAATACTAGAAAGCAAGTAGAGGCGCAAGAGTAGATTTGATTGGAAGTAAGGGCATATTGTTCTTCAATTAAAATTTTAACATACACTCGTCTTGAAATTGCATCTTCTTTTACTTTCTTATTTGTTCTATACTCTGGGCCTGTTGAGAGTTGAATCATGATGAGCTTTCCTATTACACAGGGGTAGAGGTAGTTGTTCTACTAAATGTCATGCTCCATAATTCCAGTAATTATAAATTATTTTCTTGATGTTATTCCAAAACAAAACTGATCCTTAGCATTGAAATTTAAATATTAATATGCATTATAGTCTCCTTAGCTTCGTTTGACTTAAACGGATAACCAAGTTCTTGGAAATTGTAATTATTGAAAAAATATTTTGCTTTGCTACAATTAACTTCTAAGAAAACATATGTTGACTAAATCTCTTTCAATTGCTATAATTTTGCAGGTAGGTCTCCTGTTCCATGAGGAAAATTTCTTATAAGATGTCATGTACAATGATTTTGCAGTTTGTCATATCAGTTTTTACTCTCCGATTCAAATTAAGCTGATTGCACATGCTCAACTTATTGATTGTGTACTGTATTTTCCCGAAACATTTCATCCATTCTCCTTCAACCAATTGATTTTGATACCAATTTCTGTTCGTCCTTTGATCATAGAGTGTAGTTTTATCTTCATTAGATTCGATAAAATAGGTATTCTCTAATCTCTATGCTTTATCCATTTTTACGTTGTTTTTGTTCTTCAATTTTTTCTTTTCATTTGGTAACAATGTAACAAAGAATACACTGCTTGATATACCAGTACCATAATGGTCAGATCAAATGTTGAAAACTTGTATTGGACCAGTATTTAAAATCTTGATACCGAGCATAGCAACAAAGAGGAGATCCATTAGCAATCCCATCTATAATGGTTGGGAATAAATTTTTTTAGTCTTTGTTGTCAGTATTAATTAGTTATTTTAAAAGGACAGTCTTTTGTGAATGGAAGTATATGCTTGATTATATTTACAGCATCTCACTGCTTGTTTTTTTCTTCTTCCACTGCATGTAAACTGTTTTTTGCATGTTATAATTGTTACGCCTGCTGCCACAATTTCGATCATCTGATTAGAGTTGATTCACCGTTGCAGATTCATACCATGCTCCATGGCCTTTCTGAAGAAGAGTTTGGACCACAAATTCATTTCAGGGAGTACTCATTCCTGCAGAATCCATCAGTGCCCAAACATGTAAAAATATTATTGTATCAATATGCAATACTTAGCAGCTCGTACAGTTTTTCAGTGGCTCATACATATATTTCAATCCCAATAACCTTTTTTTATTATGGATTCAGGTGAAGGAATCATTACTTAATGTTCAACTTTGTGATGCACATTCCAAAGGATGCAATATATCCGATGGAACAACTAGCCGTGGTTTCATCCAATTTCCCAGAAATAGCACTGAGCATATGGTACATACATCTAATGATTAAATTTTGATTCTGTAATGGTTTAAGATCATAATAATGGTGGTAGGATGAGATTGCCTGTTCATTTGGTGGGAGCACATTTTCTAATGGTATTAACTAAGCAAAGTTCAGTTAGAAAGCAGACAACTTAGTATTCTAGTCTTGGAACCTTAAACCTTTGACTTTCTATTGTTGTCCATATTCTATGTGTTCTTCTAAGGTCTCTTGATACAATGCCAAAAAGCAGAGCAAAGAACTGGTTTCTTCTTACAAGCTCTAGAAACATGTTTTTGTGTTTTTAACGGACTTTGTTACTTTTTTGTCTTGTAGTTAATCAGGGTCATGACACATGGATATGATTATTTTGTATTTTTTTTTCCATGAAAAGGGTAGATGCTTGAAGCTTTTACTGATGTACTCCAGAAAAGTTCAGAAGCTTTGCTAAACAGTTTGCCAATTTGTCTTACAGTACATGCAAGTATTCTCCCAGCACAAAGATATCAAAGTCTTGCACTTTTCATCCATGGCGAATGCCTTCCAAGGGTTCAATGATGAGGTAAGCATTATCGTACATTTTTTTTTTGGCTAAAAATTCCTTTTCTATATCACTATTTTGTTCTAGATGATAACGTGATGAGTTTATTTAGGCAAGAGAAGTAAAATTTAGAAATCGCATGAAGAGATACGTCGGAATGTGGTGTTGCGTGGAGAACCGTGACCCTGGCCACATATACTATGACATATACTGGGATGAGAAACCAGAATGGAAACCTGAACCACCACGAACTAGTCAAGATGATCATCCACCTTGGGATTGAACATTATATTTGCTTGTCATGAAAGATCATCGTCATCTGAAGTTTCAGACATAATTATACTTGTTGAAAACATTATTCATCCTATAAATGAGAATTTTTTGATGTATTTTTGTCTCAAAAGTTCTTTTTGTACGGAATAAAAATCGAGAGGTTCAGATCTTGAGGGAGCAATTTTGAGTGTCCATGGTTTTAATAGTCAACTTTTCAGCATTGTGTTTTTATTTATTTGTTCTCTCTCAAAGAAGTTGACAACTCAATGTGGCACTTTTGGGACGATATGCATATTTTAAACAGATAGAGGTTTTTAATGTCTTATGTTTTGTTTTTCTCTCTCACTCCCTCTCCCACTCTTTGTATATATACTATCATTCATTGATCATTACATCCTACTAATAAATCTTCCTTTTATGACGTAGAGGCAATTTGTAGTAACATTAGATGGATTCATGTAAAGGATATTGTGTCTAAGAGGGGAGACCTATTTAGATCTTCCTTGTACTCTTAAAAGAGTAATTTTGGATGAATATCTATTGATGCTTCTGTTTTTGCTGAGTTTGGAGAGATATATGAATACTTTTACTGTTATATTCCTTTATTGTATTGGTTTTTATATGGTTGACATGTGAGGGCTAGCTTAAGCTCTTATGTTGTCTTCCTTTATTGTATTGGTTTTTATACTGTACTTCTAAGTAATTGTCTCATAGATCCTATATCTATATATATGAAGAAGAAATCAGAAGGGGATTTTTATTTGTACAAATAATACTTTGAACTTGCAACAAGATTGAAAAAATTAGCGATACTTTTTTATCTTTAAGTTGTTCTATCGGATATATATATATAACACATACAACATATGCACAAACAAACTCACAGCACATATATACACACAACACATACATACATAACAAACAACACACAACACCAAATAATACACACACATACAACACAAACACACTCACAATACACACCACACATTTTACCATCACTCTCCTTCCATATTTTAGATCTATAACAAAGGTTTATGTTTTTGGATGATTTTATCATATAATGTAATTTCTCAATTAGACAAATCATGAATGCTAACTTATTTTACCATCACTCTCCTTTCAACATGAGTTTATTATTTGATGTTTCTTCTCAAACCTCATCTTGAAGCACTCTTTTTATTCAACTCAAGGTTTACTATTACATACAATTTTTTCCTTTTTTATATTTTAGATCTAGGACAAACGTCTGGGTTGGCCCAGAATGTAACTTTCTGCATCTATATAAGTCTTTTTATTATTAGATGTCAAAATTTATTTTAGTGTCATATCTCGATCAAAAGTTTAGGTCTCCGAACTAAGTGGAGTTGGGTTTTGGGTGTTTTAGGTAAACTAAGCCAGGTTCAACATGTCTAGCTTCCTATCAAGTGCCAAGAGAGACTTATCCAACTTATTGCATTTTCTAGTATTTATCATGATAAGGATTAGTATGATCATGATGATTTATTAGACCTCTTTAGTTCACATCACTAGTCATGACCAGTGTGATGACTGATGACTGTGGTACATATCTAGGGAGTGAGGGTGGGTGAGTCACATCTGTAATTTGTATTTAGTTACAGTGTTTCGTAAATTATGTGTGACTTATTGTATTTTCAGACATTTATCTTTTTTGAAACAGAGAAAGCTTCATTGAATCATTGCAAGAAAGTTACGACATTCTCGCCTCGACCTTCCCAAAATTTTCACACACTTTAGGTTATAATTGGTAACTTGCAAGATTATTTTCTCAAACTATATCGCATGCTAAGACGGTTGTGATTGGAAATATTTTAAAAATGTTAAAACCATATGGCATTCTAATGGTTGTTTAGCTATATTTCATAGGTGCATGAGTTTCGTTTGTCTTTTTAGATCTACTAACACGTCTCTGTCTCATGTGGCTGACTATACTTGAAAGAAGGCATCCATACCGGATCTCGTGGTATTCCTTAGACTCCTGATTCCATGGCTTCGATGAAGTTTCTCTGGATACGCAGGATTCATAGCGGAATATGATAAGGCATATTTTCGACTCCAGCCATATCACCACTTGCGTCCTTGCCACATCAGCTTGAGGGAGGACTTTCACACACCAAGATAGAAGCCATGCCGAGGCACCCGTCAGTACGTCCCGTCTCGGAAGGCTCAGGACGGCGCGTCGCCTAGCACCGTTCCGCGTATTCCGGGACGACGACCGTACGAAGGTACCACCTCTCCACTCGGGATCGACTGTTGCGCCAAACCCGTGTATAGCCGATCCTCGCATAAGTAGTATAAAAGCCTCTGACCGACATCATGGCAGGGGAGGATAAAAAAAGAAGAAAACCAATTACTAACTTAACCGTCGAGAGGCCAAAGTCGAGAACCCCCCGACGAGTGCCTTTTGTGCAGGAGTGCGATCGTCCCCCAAAGTGTGACTCCCTCGACCGAGAGACGCTCTCCTCAAAGATGGAGTCGACGTCTCGAACGAGAGACATTTCCCCCAGATGGCATCGACACCCCGACTTACGGACGTAATCAACCTTGGCGCCTCGCCCAACCAATCGTGAACTCCTGATATCGACTCGTGGACCAAACCGTGCTGATACATCAGTCACGATACACTCGTTCATTAACATTTTGGCGCTAGAAGGAGGGCCGATGTCGTAGGAGCACCTCGCAGGAGTTTCCCTCGAGGGAGAACTATCAGTTGACTGCCCCCTTTTTGGACTCGGCGATCATCCCCTCCCTGTCCTTAGGGACGAGGGCATTCTGGTTCCGACGCCAGAGCGCTACTAGCATCTGTTTAATGATCCAAGGCTTTCCCTCCCGGATATGCTGCATGACCCTTGATCGTTTCGCCCAAGGCATTCCTCGACCTAGCCTGGAAAGTATAGACCTTGGTAGGAATGATGAAAATGATTGTCCCGCTCATCCCACAGATGGTGCACTTAGTAGCTTCCTCGACTCCACAGAGGCCAAACGAGGAACAAGTTAGGACCGAAGAAGCCCGAGAGCATATTGCAACCCCAGGAGGTCTTCCGAGAAAAGCGTGCCCGCACCTCACCGAGTTGCTATATCCCTCCCAGAGCCTGACACCTTGTCATTGGACTCGGCGGATGACTCATTCGGGGTCTAGCTATCCGTAGTTAACCATCGCTTAGATGAGTTCCAGTGAAAATTCCACAAGTCATGCGGCGAGACGGGCAAAAGCAGCTCAGGTGGATTCCCATTCGCCCAGGAAATCTAGGATTAGCCTATGCCACTCAACTTCAGACTCCCAGCGTTGGAGACATATGACGGCGGCTCAAATGACCCTTTATGGCACCTCCGACACCCTGATGTGTCAGGCATTCCCGACTACCTTCAGAGGACCAGCATGGGCATGGTTCAACCGATTACGGCCATCCTCGATCTCTTCCTTTGATTAGCTCGCAAGGGAGTTTGAGTAAAACTTCCTAGCTAGTGTACGACCTAGGCCTTCCATGGCCACACTGCTCGTGTTATCCCAACGCGAAGATGAGTCACTCTCCAAATTTGTGGCGTGCTTTGCCGTCAAAATCCGGGGGTTCCCAAACACTCATCCCTCTCTGATCATGTAAGCATTTTTTATGAGCCTAAGACCCTCGAGGTTCTTCTGGTTGTTGATTGAGAAGCCGCCTGCAACCATCCCCGAGATGCTCCAATGCACCAACTGGTACATTGCCGCCGAAGCCCTGATGGTGGGAAGGTGCGAGGATAGCAAGAGGCCGAGGATGGAACAGGCCCGAGGAATAACTTCGGCACCACCAACGTAACCTCACAGGAGGCCCGACCGACCCAAGCAACTACTCCCGAGGCCCCCACCTCTACCTCTAAACACTTCTCGTATCGAGATCTTTCTCTAGATCAGGGAGAAAGGCCTCTTGCGACAACCCAATCCCTTAAAGGCTACTCACAAGGATCGATCTAAATATTGTAGGTTCCATTGAGATTATGACCATGATACAGAAGACTGCCATGACCTCCGAAACCAGATTGAGGAGTTGATCCGGAGAGGTCAGCTCGGGCGCTACCTTAAGGAACCAAGAGAGGCATCCCTGCACCCTAGGGGTCCCATCAAGAAACAAATCGATGTCATCACCGATGGATCGGCTACCGGTGGCAATAGCATGATGATAAGGAAGGTCTACGCCCGCAGCACGGTGGAAAAGCATCTTAGACCCAAGTTCGAACCCAAAATCACCTATGGAGCCGAAGAGGTCGAACGCTCCCATCACGATGACGCTTTGGTGATCTCCATCCCGATCGCTAATGCTTGGGTGAAAAGAGTGATGGTCGACACCGGGAGCTCTGTCGATCGTACTATACCTCGACGCCTTCATGGGGGATTCCATCTCCCCACTCGAGACCACCATCCTCCCCATTACCATCAGGGAAGAATCGAGGGCCAAGACAATGATGACTACCTTCATGGTAGTCAACCTTCCCTCGGCCTACAACGTCATCCTCGGTCGCTCAACACTCAACAAACTAAAAGCGATGGTTTCCACTTATCACTGGGCCGTCAAATTTCTGACTTCAGTAGGGATCGGGGAATCCCGAAGCAATCCTAGAGAGTCAAGGCGGTGCTACTTTACAGTAGTCACCCTTCCGAAACGTCGCGACCCCAGTAAGCCTCGGATCCCCATGAGGAAGCCAGGACACTAACGCACCTAGAGCCGCTCGAACAACTCGCTGTGGTACCCTTGAAGAGGGACCTACCCGACATGACCATGAAAGTTGGGACAACACTCCCTGACGCAAACTAGCTCCAACTCATCGATTTCCTAAAGAGAAATGCTGATGTGTTCGCATGGTCCTTAAGAGATATGCTCGGGATCAACCCGGGGGTTGACCCAACACCACCTCAACATCCACCCTGAGGCTCGACCAATGAAACAAAAGCCGAGGAAGTTCGCCCCCAACCAGCAAAAGGTGATCAGTGATGAGGTCGACTGCTTTAGAGAGGCCGAGTTCATAGCTGAGGTGAAATACCCTCAGTGGTTATCAAATGTAGTCCTCGTTAAGAAACACAATAGAAGCTAGAGGATGTGTGTTGACTACACCGATCTCAACTGAGCATACCCCTATCCACTCTCGAGGATAGATCAGTTGGTAGATGCCACCGCGAGCTACGAACTTGTCACGCCCTTTGAATTTTTTAATCAACAACAATACATTTCAAGATCCAATCACACATTTGAGGACATTGAGAAAACGTTCAAGTCATAATTCACCTTTATAATCCACTGTTTATAAAACCTATGTAGTTTATTATCATACCATCATATCACTTAATGATTCACAAAATCCAGTGCCAACTCAACAAAACCATAACCATATCATAAATCCATAAGCATGATAATTTATACAATCATAAAACCAACATATATCATATATTTATATCATTACATAATTTAAACTTAGCATTCCCAAAATCCCTATATGAATGGTACTTTTCAAATATTTTCAAGATACATCAATCTAGATTCGTCATTGATACACACAAAAGGAACTTATATAACATCAACTTATCAAGTATGAAAGGTTTGCCTCAAAACCTTCTAGCTTTCCACTGCCTCAACCCAATTTATATATTTTAGCGAGCGATAAGCTATCCTGAAAAAAATTATATAGCAACAAAGTGAGCATATAAAGCTTAGTAAGTGACTAACATATCCATAACAAAGAGGATAATTTCAAACAAATAAGATTTCAAAATACAATGCAGAGATACAAGAGTTCAAAGATAGCCACTCGACAAATACAGAGTTACAATGTTATTTCATTCGATGTATGTTTTGTTCATAACAATGAAGTAAGGGCTAATTGGTGCATATCAGTGGCAGAAGAAGTATATCCATAGCATATGGTATATTTCAAAGTATATCATAAGGAGTATTTCGGATATCAATGACATATGAAATATTTCGGAATATATCAATGGCAGATGTAATACTTTGGAACGTATCAATGGCATATGGAATGTTTCAGAAGCATAAGAAGTATTTCAGAACATATCAAAGAACAAATACAAAATAGAAGCTCAAACATCGCATTTGATGTTGCATACATTTCATTCTTATCCAAAGCACATATAGAAGCATATAACCAAAGCTTTGGATATCATATCAAACATATATAAGGTGAAGTGGGATCCCAAACATAATCTTCCATGTTTGGGAGCATCATCCATCCACGTCTAGATGAAGCCAAAGGGGGCCGGCAGAGCATCGCAGGCTCTAAGCACATACCTTTTACTATTTCTAGCAAAGGTCCAAATAATACCTTTACTATTTCTAGCAAAGGTCCAAATAATCCTTTTACCATTTCTGGCAAAGGTCCAGACAATCCCATAAACACCAGAGTACAAAAGGGCATTGTGAACAATAAGGTTGGTATATATCGGAAACACATGCGAAACAACGGAATGTATGTACCTATATGAATCATTATGATGCAAACATAAACATTACATGATAGCTGCAAGTGTATAAATTCAAATCAATAATGTAAAGCTCAACTAAAGTAAAGGTTTTTGCCAAAATTAATTACCAAAGAGAAGAAATAAGAAGAGGCGAAATCGACCGACCAAAGCTCGATTCTAGCAGAATTTGAGAGGCACTTTGCTCCAATTATTTGGATAACCAATTATGCTCTAATTTATACAAAATAGGTATCAATCTAGTTTTATGTAAATCAAGTTTTTCATGAATTGAAATTTACAACGGGGAGTTATAGATAATTTCATAGCGAAAGGTCTGAAAACATCAGCTCTGTTTTACTGAATCTATAGGGTCAAAGAAAATAGATATTTTCAGTTTGCATTTGTATTCCAAAAATTTCAAATCTAGTAAGCACAGAAATATTTTTGAGTCTAGTTTCCAATAAATCATACTTTGCTTGAATCGGAGTTCCCAATAGAAAGTTATAAACAGTTGGGTAAAACTCCTTACTAGAGAAGCACTAGAGTCTAACTCTCAGTCCACACAAAGGACTCATAGATTCTCAATTGGAATCTAACTCTAAGTCTCATGTAGGGACTCCTACTCAGTCTTCTCAACTCGAGTCAAACTCCAATTGAGCTCGGGCTTGTCTTTGGGTTGATCAAACTTAGAGTTGAGTTGTGATTAGGAATTTACTAACAGTTGACACGTAGTTACCATGTGTCATCCAAGTCATCCTCCAACGTAGACAAAGATTCAAAACAGAGAAACACAAGCTTCCTTCTCGTTCATCATGGTAAGGAAGATAACCACTAAGTTCCTTCTCTCCCATTATGATATGGAAAGCAATCCTAAACTCTCTTTTCTTCCTTTATGATGAGGAAAGATATTATAAACTTTTTCCTCCCCTTCAAGATATAAAAACACATCCTAAACAGTGAAATGGGAAGAATCTCTCTCAACTCTCCTGAGCTCTACAAAACCCCCTCCACTTTGCTAACTTGAGCATTAGAGGGGTTGGGTCAGAACATCCCCTCGACGTTGGCTGCTTGTGTAGGACCCAGGCGCGTTTAAGGAGCACCTCGGAGTGGCACCAATGTGCACCTCGAGTGACCCCGAACTTCCTCCAACAGACAATTCGCACCTCGAGGTGATGCGAAGCATCAACAGACAAGACCAAGGCGCACCTTGGGACAACTCAGAACATCCTTCAGCAAAACCTCAGGAGTCCACTTGTCACCCCAACCTCACGCTCGAATCACACCAACGCGATTCGCTTAGGTTTCTGGATGGGTCCGCATTTTCGAAACAGAACCAGGCCGTGTTGGCTCTTTAGTCAACGACACTCGAGGTCACAACAAGTTGGTTTCATCATCTCTAATCATGGTTCTCCTTATTTGGAGTTGAATATGAAATTGAAGATGGGGAAACTCTGGTTCATTGGCCTCTTTTATGAATCGCTTTGTTGAATCAGATTCTACCCTTTGTGTCCTACTTGACTATTTTGCGCCAAATGTCATGGTACTAACCTTCTTTTTAACAATGGTGTATTCATCCAAAGCCTTCTCTTGGTCGATCACCAAGTCATACATCAAAGGTAGTATCGATGGATCAAACGCATTCAAGTTCTCCGTACATCTCTATGTATAGAGGAAACCGTATGAGTCTGATAGCACCATGCCCGGTATACGATCTCTGGATATTAGATAGATGAGGGACTATAGGTACTTGGTAACTAAGGACAAACAAGTCTAATGGATTGGATTCCCCTGTATCGTTTGGGGACTATAGCGTAGTGGCCTAGTACGTCCGCAGTCGATGAGTCGAGTGAATTATTATGGGGATAATAATTTGTTGAGCTATAAGTAGTTCTGATAGGTATGACTCACGGCTAGCTCGATATTTGGCCTAGAGGGTCATACACATATGGTAGGCATTGCGATGAGTAAAGGTTCGAATATGAGATATATGCCGGACCCCTTATCTTATTGGATATCTAATAAGCCTCATAATTATAGAATCATATGGATGAGATCCAATAAGAGCCGATGAGAGATTATTGGATAGAGATCCACTAATCTAAGAGGCTTTAGTAGTTGAACGAAGATCCGATACCCAATAAGGCAGGATCCATTAGGGTTAAGTTGATAGGGGACCTATATAAATAGGAGGGAATCAGTGGTTCATAGGCTAGAGCCTTTGCTTGCCTCTTTTATTCTCCTCTCCCTCTCCACCTCAGAGCAGACTTGGAGTTTGGAGGAGCATCATCGTAGCCCTGCTGTGTGTATCACTGCTAGAGAGGAGGGCGCTTGACCTCCTTCACCCTCTCCTAGAGATCTGTAGGGATTCAGGGATATACGATCTCCGTAGGTAACACAATCTATCTCACACATAGTTTTCTGTTTCGCAGATTTTGCGCACCAATCTTCCCACGACGACGAACATATCTTTGGGAATTGAGGATTTGTTTTCTGTTCTTCCGCTGCACATTTGATGTCGCTGAACAGACCCTAAGCTTTTATCGTAAAAGAAAGAAGGGAATAGGGAATGATCGCTTCGAGGGGAACGACCTCCTTGATCGCTTCGAGAGGATCGGCCTCCTAGGGTTTGTCCATAGACTGGAATAATATTTCATTGATTGATTGATTCATTGATTTCCGAAAAGAAAGGGTTACATCACTATTTATAGAGTTCCACCTAGAGTCCACTAGGACTTAGACTCTAATAATAAATAAATATTAAATAAACCTCTACCTGACTCTAACTGAACCAAATAAACTCAATAAATAACTGAACTAAATATACTCAATAAATATTATTGAAAAGCTCAGAAAAAAGGTCCTAACAATTCCTCCCTCTTCAAATCAGCCTTGTCCTCACGGTTGAGCAGCATCAAACTCGGGGAGCTTCTCTTTCAGCACTTTAGTCTTAGGCTATCTATAACGCATCACAACCTATTGATCAAGTAAGTATGGTCTCCACTTTCTGACAGTGTATACAACAGGTTGATCTTTTAGTGTAGTAATTGTTGCAAGAATCTCGTGGCCCTGTATAATCAAATTTTTCTTTGAACATTTGCTATCACAAGTTAAAATTCGTCCATCAATGATCTTTACTTCGAATCTGTCATAGCCTTCAATGTGGTAAGCTAATCGAGCTGCAACTTTCTTGTCCATAAAATTATTAGTGCTGCACGTATCAATCAAAATAGTGACAGGCTGATGCTTCAAAGTTCCTTTGATTTTCATAGTTTGTGGGTTAGCATAGCCGGCCAATGTATGCACTGTATATGTGATGGCTTCTATATCTTTATCAGTTTCCGCACCTTCATGATCGGAGTCCAACTCTTCTGCTTCTAGTTTCTCCTCGATCGGCTCAATTATCATAAGTTTTCCCTGTTTGCATCGGTGCTCCTTACTCCACTTTTCATCGCAATGCCAGCATAAACCCTTCGCTGATCTTTCTTTAAGTTCTTCTCGGGTTAGTCTGCAAGTGATAGGATTTCGACTGGGAGTAGATGGGGTGTGTTGCTTGCTGATTACCTATTTATTGACACCTCTGTTTCGATGTTATTCCATGCTGATTTTTTCCTCATGCAGGCATGCAAATGAAATCGTAGATATCATGGTGCGGGGTTGACGAGCCTTAACTTCACACCGAATCTCTGAATTAAGCCCTTCAATAAATGTATCCAGAAGTTGTCGTTCCGACTAATCTCTAGCTTGATTTGACAATCTTTCAAACCTGCTCTGATATTCCAACACTGTAGAAGTCTGACAAATTTTGGCGAGCTGCCCATCAACATTCTCGTATTCAGATGGTCCAAAACGAATAACAAGTCTTTTTTTAAATTGCTCCCATGAGCAGACTCCGTGGCATGTTTCGTACCAATCATACAATTGGATTGCATCTCCCTCTAGTTTTTTTTTTTATTGAGGCTATTTCCACCTTGGATTATTCTGGAGTTCTGTGAAAACGAAAAAAATTTTCTGCCCTAGAGATCCAATTGGTTAGATCTCCATCTTCCTATCGTGGAAATTCTACCCTAATGCGTGGGTAGTGTGTCACTTTTCCTGTACCTCCCAATCTGTTCAACGTATAACTTGAGCTCCCATCTTGTTGGAACCCTCTAAAGTGCTCCAACAAGCTCTTTTTTGTTGCCGATTCTTAATTCTGGTTTCCAATACTTCCATTTGTGCTTTCGCTGAGTTATCGGCAGTCATTGCGTACAGTTGTAAATCGATAATCCCTAGTTATTATTTCTGATGTCTAGTCCAGGGCATCCGCACTGTGGCCGTTACGGTCGCTGCAAGAAGGAAGAGGTGCTGCCCTATGTTTCAGTCGCTGAGTGAGATGAGAGCGTCGGGGGCTGGAAGGCGACGGCTGCAACTGTTGTGACTCACGACAGTGATCGCTGAATAGTCAGGTTGAGGCTGCGATGATGGCAACCGGCGGCAGCGGAGGCAGAACAAGAGGGAGCGGTCGTTGAAGTGGTCGGGGTTGAGGTTGCAGTGGAGAATAGGAATCGACGGTGGCACTGCGAGGAACAAGGGCAATCGATGATTTGCCCTGTTTCCATCACTAGAGCAAGGGGAAGGCTGCGAGTATCATGGCTGGGCGGCGAGCGATGTCGTCGTTGGCTAGGCAGTAGTAGCGACGGGGGTGGCAACCGGCGTTCGCAGCAGCAAGGGGACCCACGACTGCGACGGTGGTTATTGCCCTATTTTGGTCACCAAGGATGCAGAGCAGGGGGAGCAGCGGTTGGGAGGTGAGCGGTGGTCATCGTACGGTGGCTGGCAGCAGTGGTGGGTTGGTTGGAAGGCGATGACGATGACGCTCGAGGCGACGACGATGGTTAGAAACAAGGGCAGCAGAGGTGAGTTGCCCGTGATTGCCCTGTTTCTGTTACAAAGGATGCAGAGCAAGGGGGAGCGGCAGCTAGGAGACGTGCGGTGGTTGACGCATGCTCGTTCTTTCGAACTAATCAACTTTCTCTTTTACAGGTCCTTCGGGACCTGCGAGAGATTGCAAGTGGGCTGATCTTTGCGGAGCAATATCGCAAGGGCGATGTGCGACTTAGGCAATGCAAGCTAAGTTCGCGTCTTTGCCGCAAGGGTGCCTCGCGACTTAGGCAACGCAAGCTAAGTTCGTGTCTTGGCCACAAGGGTGCCTCATGCCTTAGGCAATTCTAGCTAAGGCTATGACATTATGGTATCAGAGTAGGCAAGCACTTCGAGCGAGCATCGAAGGAACTTCGCAACTTCGCCATTGCAAAGCGTCGTGGCGAATCAAGCAAGACGAGGCAAGCCGGACCCTTGCCCCAAGCAGCCATAGGTGGGCTGCATGTGCACACTCGTTCTCATGCTGTTGGAGTTGCTCAAGAGGAGCGCGGCAGCGAACATGATGAGCGAGAAGTTGGCTACTCTCTGCGTGTAGAGGAAGCGCAATCTAGAGCGCCAACTGGGAAAAAGAGTCACAAGGAGAGACTCACAATGACGGAAACCTGCCTGGATGTTCTTGAAGCGAGTATGGAGGAACTCTATCATGGCCAACAAAGGATTGTCGGGGTAGAGAGCTCGCAAGAGGAAGCGGAGTCCAAGATCGATAAGGTCGAGGCCCTAGTCGACCGACTGTCAGATGACACCAAAGACTCCGTGCAACACCTGCAGGAAGTTGTGGCGGAACTCACTTCAAGGGTGGCTATGCTCACTAGAGCACTAAATGCGGGAGGAAGCAACACCCACGTTGCACCACCACAAAATTTGAGGGCAACCGAGCCTCACGGTTATGGAGGGGCCAAAGATGCTGAGGAGCTCGAGAACTTTCTGTTCGACATGGAACAATACTTTCGAGCTACGAGGCCCAATTCTGAAGAGACCAAAGTTTCGATAGCGACCATGTATCTTAACGAAGATGCAAAACTTTGGTGGTGAACCCATTGGGAGGAGGTCCAACAAGGTCGGTGTTGAGTCGACACATGGGAGGACTTGAAGCGGGAGTTGAGAACTCAGTTCCTACCGGAGAACACTGAGTTCGTCACAAGAAGGAAGTTGAGACAACTCCGCCAAAATACTTCCATCCAAGACTATGTGAAGCAATTTTCTGCACTAATGCTGGACATCCATGGTTGCAACTTGATGTTAGTGTTGTCAGTTCCATTAAAATTTGAATTGAAACAACATAAAAATGTAATGTTTCATATGGTTGTGGTGCTAAAGAAGATTGCCACTAGAGCTTTGCTGTTGCCCCTGGAAGCCGGTCCCCCAATGATGATATCGATTTGCCTCTCGATGGGGCCTCCGGGACATGACAATGCTTCTCTCGGCTTCTTGAGGTAGTGCCCGAGGTGACCTCTTTGGATCAACTCCTCAATTTGATTCCGGAGATCGTGATAGTCTTCAGTATCATGGTCGTAATCCCGATGGAACCTGCAATATTTAGATTGATCCTTATGAGTAGCTTTCAAGGGGTTGGGTTGTCGCAAAAGATCTTTCTCCCTAATCTGGAGAAAGATCTCAGTACGAGAGGTGTTCAAAGGCAAAGGCGGGGGCCTCAGGAGTAGATGCTCGGGCTGGTCAAGCCTCCTACGGGGCAGTGCTGTTGATGATCCTGAAGTTGCCCCTCGAGCCAATTCTATCCTCGGCCTCTTGCTATCCTTGCATCTTCCTGACATTAGGGCATCATAAGTGTCATAAAGGGCCATTTGAGTCTGAAATGCAGTGGCGTGTTCTGTGGGGTCGGAACCACCGTCGTATATCTCCAGTGCTAGAAGTCTGAAGTTGAGCAACACAGGCTTGTCATGGATTTTTTGAGCAATAGGGGATCCATCTAAACTGCTCTTCCTAGTCTCGCTGCGCGACTTCTGGAATTCACGCTGGAACTCGTCTAGGCGATGGTTGACCATGGATAATTGGACCCTGAATGAGTCGTCTATCGAGTATGATGATAAGGTGTCAGGCTCAAGGAGCGATGGTGCGGCTTAGCAAGGTGCAAGCGTGCTTTGCTCGGGGAGGTTTCTAGGGGTTGTGGTCTGCTCCCGGGCTTCTCATATCCCGACCTGTTCCCTACTTGGCCTCTACGGTGTTGGGTTAGTCGGGAGAGCCGCTAACTGCATGATCAGCGAGATGAGCGAGACGACAGTTTGCATCATTCCCGCCAAAGTTTGTACTTGCTTGGCTAAGCCAAGGAATGCCTCGGATGAAACGACCGAGGGTGTTATAGTGTTTCTAGGGAGAGAGAGTCTCGGATCGTTGAACATGCACTAGTAGCGATCTGGCATCAACGTCGGGATGCCTCCATCCCTAAGGACGGGGAGGGGCTATTCTCCGAGTCTGAAAGGGAGGTGAGTAGTTGGTGGTCCTCCCTCGGGGTGAGTTCCTACGGGATGCTCTTGCGACATCGGCCCTCCTTCTAGTGTGTTTTGTTATGAGTTGTGTATATATGTATGTGTGTATTGTGTGTGTTGTTTGTGTGTGTGTTATGAGTTGTGTATGTATGTGTGTGTGTTGTGTTATGAGTTTTGTGTAGTATGTGTAGTGTGTGTTGTTTGTGATAAGCAGATAAGATTTCCTCAAGGCAGTTGAGAAAAATCCTCCATGCTAAATGTGTATAACCTCCCTACTGAGTGTGTATAAATAGCTATCAAGAGCTCACTATCAAAATGTATTAGGTAATTACATCTTATACATTTCATAGTTTCTTCTACAATTTCTATCTTTCTATCTTCTTCATTTAATTCTTATCATGATATCAGAGCCTTCTTCCTTGCGGATGTAGGTAGCTCTACCGAAGCTTTCTACAGCTCCTCTTTTATGTTCAGTTGGAAAGGGCAGTGCTGCTGCTTACCTCTCCTCCGGTGTCGCTGCTTCCTGTTCCGGAGTCGGAGACTGCTCGGCCACCTCCTACCCTCACAAGAACCTCGCCTACACTATCGTGGTGGCCGTCGTCCTTGCAACTGCTTCCCGGCCAACGACCTCTCCTCCTTGTTCCCACTCGAGCAAGAAGTGCCGCTGTCGCCATCCATGCCACAGCAGCCCTCTCTACTGCAGCAGCTGCAGCAGTAGTGATCTGCTCCCAAGTTGATATCCTCTGCTTCTTCTTCACCTCGACAAGTAGCATCCGAAACCATTTCCAAGTTCCCAACTGTAGTTGTAACAACTGCAGATTTTTTCCATCTAATCGCTGCAGATTTTTTTTTTCCCTAATCGTTGCAGCCTTCTTGCCCATCGCTTCAGCCTCCTCTGCAGTGCATCACTGCAACCTCCTCTGCAGTGCATCGCTGCAACCTCCTCTGCTGTTCACCGTTGTAACCTACTCTGCTGTTCACTGCTGCAGCTTCCTCTGCTGTTCACCGCTGCAGCCTCCTCTACAACGCATCGATATGCTTTTCTCCTCCTCCCTTCCTCCTATATCTTTACATCTTCTGTAAAGATCACTTAAACCACCACAAAATATCTGGGATGTCTTCATTTTTCTCTTCCGATATTCTTGTCCCTATTTCTGCAGGGACTTTGAGCACTTCTCAAAGTCTTATCATCATCAATGCTGCAGCACTCATTCCCTTCAAATTATCCAAAGGCGACAACTACGCATCTTGGCGGGCACAACTTTCTAATCTTCTATTTGGCTATGATCTCCTAGGTTACGTTGATGGCTCTCTCCAGTGTCCACCTGAAATGATCAACAACCCAGGCGAACCTAATCCAGTGCCAAATCCAGCCCATAAACTATAGTTACGTCAAGATCGCCTCATCCTCCAAGCTATTCAAACTTCCGTTGCTGCATCCGTTGCCCCGCTGATATCCTCATGTATGACTGTTGTAGAAGCATGGTGTAAGTTACAAACAACTTTGGCAAATCGCTCACGTACTCGCATGCTCGGACTTCTCTCCAATCTGATGAAAATGAAACAAGAGGGAAGTACTATTGCTGATTATCTACAAAATATCAAAGTTATCATCGATGATTTAGCTTTGATAGGTCATTCTCTCAGTGATGAAGAAGTCCTAATCCATACCCTCAATGGCTTAGGAGGCGAGTACAAAGAACTGACAGCAGCACTTCGGGCACGCGACTCACCAATATCATTCAAAGAACTTTATGATAAGTTGATCGACTATGAGACGTACTTGAAGCATGATGATAGGTTGCCCGGACCACCTATTACAGCTCAAGTTAATCAAAAATCCAAGAGGAAGAGCAACCAGTACAATAAGCATGTCAACAATGATTTGGCTAAGCTATCTCCTAGCCCTATGGGGCCAGACCAAACCCCCCTTATCCATATCAAGGTGATAACTTTCATAATCCTCAATCATCTTGTCCTGACTTCATAAGCCACCAACAAGTCGTTTGCCAACTATGTGATAAAGTCGGACACTCTGTGAAAGTCTGTCGGTCTCGTCCCAGACTCCCTGCTCCATCATAGTAGCCTCAGGCGAATTTCATGGCTACTCCAACTCCTACCCAACCTAATTGGATTGTGGACTCGGGCGCCTCTCATCACATCACCTCTGATCTTCAAAACTTGTCCATCCACAACAACTATGACGGAAATGAAGATATCATCATCGGTGACGGTAAAAGAATTCCTATTACTTATTCTGGTTCCTCAATGCTTAGTTCACTTACCACAACTTTTACACTCGATGATGTTCTATGTGCACCTAACATTAAAAGAAACCTCATTTCCGTTTCTCAATTCTGTAAACAAAATAATACATCAATTGAATTTTTTCATAACTTTTTTCTTGTCAAGGATTTGAGCACGGGGGCATCCTTAGTCCAGGGCCAGAACAAAGATAACATTTATGAGTGGCCAACCGCTTCATAAATTACCCTTCCTACTGCTCACTCTTTAGTTGCAGCTCCGGTTGATGTATGGCATCGTCATCTTGGTCATCCCTCCCCTTTTATTCAACAAAAATTACTTTCTCGTTATTCTCTTCCTACCTTGAAAATCAATAGTACTGTCAATCATTGCGATGCTTGTCTTTACAATAAAAGTCATAAACTGCCTTTTGGGACAACCTCCATTTCTTGCTCTAAACCATTTGAAATCATTTATACCGACGTGTGGGGCCCTGCCCCAATTCCTTCTTTTGACAAGTTTCGCTTTTATGTTATTTTTGTAGACTATTTTACTAAGTACACATGGTTATATCCTCTCCACCATAAGTCTGATGTTTCTATAGTATTTACCAACTTTCGAAAGTTGGTCGAGAATTTTTTTCAATCTTCCATTAAAAGAGTTTACTCTAATGGCGGAGGCGAATATCAAGACCTCACATCCTGTCTCTCTGCTTGTGGTATACAACACCTCAAGTCATCGCCACATACTCCCCAATTGGTTGGCTCTGCCAAACGCAAACATCGGCATATCGTTGAAACTGGTCTCTCCCTTCTACATCAAGCATCCATGCCACCATCTTTTGGTCAGTAGCTTTTCAAACTGTAATTTATCTCATTAATCGTATGCTCACTCCAGTCTTACAACACCAGTCACCATTTGAAAAATTATTCCACAAGCTTCCAAACCTTCATAAACTCAGAGTTTTTGACTGTTTATGTTATCCATGGCTCCGTTCCTATGCGTCACATAAGCTAACACCACGATCTAAGCCTTGCACTTTTATAGGCTACTCTCTTGAACATAATGTTTTTCGATGCTATGAACCTCAAACTAAAAAGGTCTTTATATCACGTCATGTTATCTTTGAGGAGTCTGTCTTTCCTTTTCAAAATAATCCTACCATGCAAGCTACTCCGATAAACATACATCACTGGAATATCCCTCCGATCTCATCACACGAACCTCCAATGACACCGTCCAGTTCTTACTCTTAAGATCCGCATACTACTATTACTCCAGTTCAACAGCTTCTCACTCCCTTCCTCACAAGTTTCCCTATTAATGAAGTCATACCCTCGGCAACATTGCCACTGGCTTTACCTTCTCCTAGACCTAGTGACATTGTTATGCCGACGGTTGGCCCGGTCCATGACAGTGACTCGCCCTCGGCTATACCACCAACACAATCTACCACTTTCATCCCCCCTAGACATCCAATAACAACACGCTCCAAAAGTGGTATTTTCAAACCACGTCGAGTCCTTGACTTACATGCTATAACAAGTTTCTCCACTAAGGCCAGTGAACCCACTACAATCACTCAAGCTCAAAAATATTCTCACTGGCGTAAAGCCATGTGTGACGAATATGATGCTCTCCTCCATAACTCTACATGGACCTCAGTACCCTTTCATCACACACAAAATATCATCGGGTGTAAATGGGTCTTTCGAATTAAGCGGAACCTAGATGGATCTGTTGCCAGATATAAAGCACGTCTAGTCGCCAAAGGGTTTCATCAATGACCTGGTGTCGACTTCACAGAGACATTTAGTCCCGTTGTTAAACTCATAACAATTCGTCTTATCTTGAGTTTGGTCATCTCAAAGGGCTGGCATATACGACAATTGGATGTTAACAATGCCTTTTTACAGAGGTCACTTACTGAAGATGTCTTTATGTAGCAAGCTCCTGGTTTCGTTCATCCTCAATATCCGAGGTATGTCTGCAAACTTAAAAAAGCTATTTATGGACTTCGTCAAGCTCCAAGGGCTTGGTATAACGAGCTTGGCTCATTTTTGACCTCAATTGGCTTTATCAATTCCAAGTCTGATACATCGTTATTCATTTGCCAGCACAATGGAAGCATAATATATCTTTTAGTATATGTGGATGATGTTGTTGTCACAGGAAATGATCCTTTGAAGACTTAGGCATTTCTAAAGCACTTGGCCGATCGATTCTCCCTCAAAGATCTAGGAACTTTAAGCTACTTTCTGGGAGTGGAAGCAACATTTACATCTTCAGGTTTCTTCCTTTCACAAAGAAAGTATATTCAAGATTTATTATCAAAGACAAACAATGCAGCCATCAGAAGCACGAAGCAGAAATTTATTAGATGGAAGGATATCTATCAGCTTCGACAATTACAAAGCTGCATCTATATCAAGTCGGATCAACTACAATACCGCTGATGACGAGACGTTCAGCGACAAGGAAGAAATTCGGAGCCACACAATAACTGTCATAATACAAACATCAGGCAGCAAAGACAATGAGGCGGAAGGCTTGCAGAATAACCTGAATTTTTATTTTCAGGATAATAACGCTTCAGAAGGTGGTGGGGAGATGCCATATTCCCAAAAATTTCAAGAAGAAATTATAGCAGCAGGAGTTGAGGAAAATTGGGAAGTGGAATACTCACAATTAGCCAAACTCTCCCAACAAGTATATTCCTCCTCTGCCGTATCAATCTACAGACCACCTACAGACTCTACTATGGGGCCAGCAAACTACCCCCCCGCAATTAACATAGAGTCAACAATCCAGAAGCCTACCTTTGAAGGATACACTAGGCAAGCCAAATTCAAAACAAAGGATTTTTCTGAAGCATGGAACCTACCCTCAGCATTTCAACAATAGGGAGCCATGTTCATTATCCCTATACAATTAGGGATGTTTGATAAAGTTTTTATGAGATGGGAGTCAATAACTAAGAATTTAGTCTCACTCCAAGGATTCACAGATTCCCCAGCAAAGATGGAATTTATCGAAAATCTGCTCGGTGAATCCGAGAAGCTAGCCTGGATCCAATGGAGGATGGCGTACCTTGACGAATACCAACTACTACTGGCAAACGCCGACGGAGCAGGAGGTACCCAAAATATCCTATCTCAATTAAGAACAATCTTCATACTTGAAGACCCATTTCAGGGATCAACCAGGATGCAAGAAGAGGCCTACAGAGACCTAGAGAGGCTTTCGTGCAACAGCCTGAAACATATTATCCAATTCCTGAATGACTACATGAGGTTAGCCTAAAAAACGGGAAGGCTGTTCACAAGCCCCGAGTTATCTGAAAAACTATGGTCCAAGATGCCCGGAGAATTAGGAAAGAGAATAAAGGACGCCTTTGAATCCAAATACAGGGGCAATACGATCGGGGTAATCCCCAGGATCTTATTTTCCTATAAATATCTAGAAGCAAAATACAAGGACGCCGCATTCAAAAGGGCGCTCAAAGACCTGTCTTTCTATAGTGAAATACCCATCCCAGGGTATTATAACAAGCCCGAAAGGAAATACGGGGTTAGGAGATCCACAACATATAAAGGCAAGCCCCACTCATCACATGCAAGGATAGAAAAAAGAAAGCACCTGGTAAGAAACAAAAAGTGCAAGTGTTATTTGTGCGGTGAGGAAGGACATTTCGCCAGGGAATGCCCCAACGATCGTAAAAACATAAAGAGGGTTGCAATGTTTGAACAATTAGACCTTCTAGAGGATTATGAAATCATCTCTGTCCAAGAAGGAGAAAACCAAAGTGACGCAATCTACTCAATTTATGAGGGAGAAGACGTAGAGGGATTACAACATGGTATACACTCCTTCACCCATAAGATATTTGCTCTTGTTGAAGATAGCAGGACCTGGTGGATTGGACCAGAGTCAGGATACAGAGCAAGAATACAAGTCTCGCAAAAACAGGCCGAGTGCAGCCACATCTGGAGGACAAATGAGGAGTTACCGGCAAGATTGGAAAGGTGCAACTGCTGTAAAAGAATCTCACAGCAAAGGCACATACGACATTGCCCGCTTTGTGAAATCACCTCATGCGGGATGTGCAGTATCTACTACTTCAACAAAAAGACCCTTGTAGCACTGGTGGAACCAATCAAGTATGAACCCAAAAATCTCCTCCAACAATAGCAGGATTATATTAACCACTGTGAGGCAGAGATAAAGAAACTGAAAGCCACAGTGGAAGCAGAAAAACAAAAGGCAAAGGAAATTGAGGAAGCCCATCAACAGGCCATTACAATTGTCCAGGAAAACCTCCAGCTAAAACGTGAAGCAGAAGAGCTGAAAAGGAAATACCAAGAGCTGGAACAAGAAAATATGGAACTTGACAGACTCCGCATGGAAAGGGCAGACTTACAAAAGGAGATCAATCTCCTAAAACAAAAGGAAAAGGTTGAAAAGGAAAGCACCTATGTCTTACTAATGGAGGAAAAGCAGCAGATACTATCAGCCGAGACGAAAGAAGCCGCCAAACCAGAAAAAATAAAGAATATACTATTCAACCTTAAGGTACAACTTGAAATACCCAATGCTCCTATAATCAAAGTAAATGCCATTCTAGACACATGGGCCACCACCTGCTGCATAGATGAAGGCGCGATACCTAGGGAAGCACTGGAAAAGAATCCCTACCTGGTACATTTCAATGGGATTACATCAAAGACAACAATAGATAAGAAATTGAGAGGAGGAAGGATGATGATAGGTGACAACTCCTTCAGAATCCCATACACATATGCATTCCCTATGAAATTAGGGGATGACATACAGATGATAATCGGGTGCAATTTCATCCGCGCCATACAAGGAGGAGTCAGAATTGAAGGAAATACGATAACCTTCTATAAGAACCTAACCACTATTAACACCCTCCCATATGTTCCAGTTACAGCTGCAATAGAAGAACTGGAACTAGAAGAAGAAGACTACATCCAAATTCAGGAGCTGGTTCTATACTCAACCGAACCTCAAAAGGACGAAGACAAACTCAGAGCACAGTTTGGAAGCCTGATCGAAAAATTAAAGGCCCAAGGGTACATTGGTGAAAATCCTCTTCAACACTGGAAGAAAAACGGGTTGATGTGTGAACTGGAAATCAAAACCCAAACCTTACAATAGAGGACAAGCCATTAAAGCACCTCACGCCTCAGGCCAGAGAATCCTTCTCTAAACATGTCAAAGCACTTCTGGACATTGGCTTGATCAGACCAAGCAAAAGCAGGCACAGGACAACAGCAATCATAGTCAACTCTGGCACAACAGTAGACCCAGTCACTGGCCAGGAAAGAAGGGGAAAGGAAAGAATGGTCTTTAACTACAGAAGACTAAATGACCTCACTGAAAAAGACCAATACAACCTACCAAGGATAAACACCATACTAAGAAAAGTTAGCAATAGCAAGATATGCTCCAAGTTTGACCTAAAATTCAGATTCCATCAGGTAGCAATGCACCCGAACTTTATAGAATGGACGGCTTTCTGGGTACCAGATGGACTATATGAATGGCTGGCAATGCCATTTGGGCTCAAAAATGCCCCCGTAATATTTCAGAGAAAAATGGATGACTACTTCAAAGGTACGAAACAATTTATAGCAGTCTATATAGACGACATCCTAGTATTCTCTGAAAATACGAAGGACAATGCTAGGTATCTTCATAAAATGCTAGAAATCTGTCAAGAAAATGGATTAGTATTAAGCCCGACAAAAATGAAGATTGCAGTCAAAGAAATAGAATTCCTAGGGGCAGTATTAGGAAACTCAAGGATTAAGTTGCAGCCCCACATAATAAAAAAAATTACTGAATTCAAAGAAGAAGACCTAACAACCAAAAGGGGTTTAAGGTCTTGGCTGGGGATTCTAAACTATGCCAGGAATTACATTCCAAATCTCGGCAAACTCCTAGGGCCTCTCTACTCGAAAACAAGCCCAACAGGAGAAAAGAGACTCAATGAACAGGATTGGAAGCTTATCAAGGAAGTCAAAAGCAAAGTCCAAAGGCTTTCTGATCTAGAAGTACCACCCCCAGATTGCTGCATAGTTCTAGAAGTTGATGGATGTATGGAAGGATGGGGAGGAGTGTGTAAATGGAAAAATAAAAAAGGAGATCTAAGGAGCACAGAAAGAATCTGTGCCTATGCCAGCGAAAAATTCAGCCCCATCAAATCAGCTATTGACGCAGAATTACACGCAGTCCTGAAAACTCTCGAAGCCCTAAAGATCTACTATCTGGACAAAAGAGAGATCCTGATAAGAACGGACTGCCAAGCCATAATCAGCTTTTTCAACAAATCGGCCCAAAATAAACCATCAAGAGTCCGATGGATGACATTCATTGATTATATCACCGGAAGTGGGGTTGAAGTCCAATTCGAACACATCGAAGGAACAAGTAACATCCTCGCTGACTCCTTATCTAGATTAATCAATATTCTTTTAAATGCAGGATGGAGGGAAGAACAAAAGGACCAACTATCATTATTGGCGGAAGCAACCCAAGAACTCAATGCCAAGCCCAACCCAAAGGCGGAAGCCTTTCTGAATTAAATAGCCTGCAAAATAATAACCTCCTATTCCAGTACACCGATAAGCTCACCTGCCTTCAAAAGGGAAAGAAAAGGTTACTTAATGACGAAGACTCCACAAAGAGGACACTCGAAATCTTACAACAGAAGGCAACAGAACAAGCAATCAATGCCTTGCAGCAATACAGAGACATCCACTCACTTAAAGTGGAAGAGTACCGGCGGCGAAGCTCAGGGAAAGATAACTGGTACAAAGACTGGCAGGTACCAGTCAAGCTTTGAAGTATGAGAACTAGTGACCTAACAAGTTTTGAAGTATGACAATTGTTTTGAAGTATGAGAACTAGTGACCAACTCAAAGAAAAACAAAAGCTGCCGGAGGGTTGAACAACTTCTATCAAGACTCAGCCCATGACTTTATTTAAAGCCTGCAAATCACCTAACAAGTTCAGTCTTTTGCAAATCAGTTCTTTGTTATCCTTTTGCAAATCAGTTCTTTGTTATCCCTCTTAGTATCATATTAATCCTAACAATTGGTTTAAAACCCAATTTGGTGTAATCAGAGCGAGGTTACTCTCAATTTGGTTTAAAACCCAAGAGAGATAATTTTCGCTGATAATTATGAGGGTCATTCTATCACACGTTCTTCCATGTTCAATGGAATGAACTACACTTATTGAAAAACTAGAATGAGGATTTCTTAATTTTTATGGATTTTGAGTTATGGAACATCGTCGAAAATGGATTTCAAAAGTCTTCTCTTCTAATAAACTATTGGAATGATTTGAAGAAGAAGACTTTCTCCTTGAATGCTAAAGCTATGAATGCTTTATTTTGTGCATTGGATAAAAATGAATTCAATCGAGTTTCTATTTATGAAATGGCTTATAACATTTGGCATATATTTAAAACATACATGAAGGCACGAGTAGGGTAAAGGAGTCAAAAATTAATCTTTTGGTTCATAGTTATAAATTGTTTCGCATAAAACTAAGTGAGACCATTAGAGACATGTACACCCTATTTACAAATATCGTTAATGGTCTAGAAACACTTAGTAAAAGTTTTTCTAGTTTTAAATTTATTAATAAAATACTAAGATTCTTTCCAAAGAGTTGGGATCCTAAAGTAATTACAATTTAAAAACTAAAGATTTGAACAACTTCTCACTCGAAGAACTTATCGGGTCCTTGATGACCTAAAAATGACATACAATGTATATGAAGAACTTGAGAACAACCTTCCAAAGAACAGAAAGGATTTGACACTTAGAACTCAAGAAGACCACTTGAGAGAAAACTCAAGTGACGATGATGATGATGATGATGATGATGATGACTTGGCACTTCTAACAAAAAATTTTAAAAATTTCATAAATAGGAACAAAACTAAACATGACATAAAAAATAAAAATAAACTTTAAAAAGACCAAATAATTTGTTACGGATGCAAGAAGTTAGAAAACTTCAAAAATAAATATCCCTAAGTGAAGAAAAAGAAACCGAAGAAGAAGAAAGTGCTAAAAGCTACTTGGGTCGATTCGAGTGCATCCGAAGGCGAGGAGCCAACCAACAAAGAAGTAGTGAATTATGCTGTAATGGTGCTCAATAATGAGGTAAGTGACCTAAACAAATCCCATTTATCTTATGTTGAGTTGCTTAATACTTTTAATGATTTGTTTGATGAATGTAAATTAGCTAGTAAAAAGTATAAATTATTTTAAAAAAAGCATGCTTCTCTTGCTAGTGAATTTGATATATTGAACATTGAGCATGATAATGAAATATTACCTCATATAAAATGTGAAGAATTACAAATGCTTAAAAAGGAGAATTTGCTTCTACATGAAACCTCAAAAAAATTTGAAATAGGAAACAAATCCTTAAACTTGATCATTGCAAAAAGGGATCATGTTCATAAAAGAGATGGAATCAACTTCGTAACACTCATAAAAAGCCAACCATTATTATTAAAGGCCAAACCTTGTATGTTTTATATTGAAACAAATGTAACTTTTATTGCAACTTTAAACATTATGCTCATAAATGTACATTTAAGAGGTATAGTTCACATAAGTTAATTTGGGCCCCTAAAGGAACCTTAAATAACTCAATGCAATATGATAAGCTAGGTAGATCTATTTATAAGGAACCCAAAATGGATACCTAAAAGAAAACTCTCATTCTTGTAGATATGTCTACAATCACAAGCTAGGAGCAAAAATGATATTTTGATAATAGATGCTCAAGGCTTATAACCGGAGATCCAAATACTTCATAAAGCTCTCTAGCCAAAACAATAAAGGAAGATCTTTATAATTAGAACTATCGGTTAAAAAATAATTTTAATTGAAGATATTTTATATTCAATGAAATCATGCTTGATGATTTAATGTTGCAATGATTATTTGAAATCTTATGTTTTAGAATTATGTGTTACACATTTGATCTTGATGATTTTTGTAAAATCTTGGTTTTTGATTTTAAACGATGATGCATATTTTTATTTGGCATAAAAGACAAAGACATGCTTATATAAAATAAATCACAAAAATTAAAACACATAAAAAAGAGAATACATTATTCTTGAAAATGTCTATATCCCTAAAATCTTATCAAGTTTTTAATAAATCTATTTATGTCATTTTGAATCTCTTGAAAATAATTTTGATGATTTGATGATTTAAATTTAAATAAATTTTATCCTAATCATGATCTTGATTTTTTGATATTTGATACTTGGGTTTTTGATAAACCCTTCAATTAAAGATAGCTTATGTAGTGTCTTTTGGTGTTAAATAATGAAGCATGATTTTTTTTATGAAATATTAGAGCATACTTAGCTATCCTTAAATCTTATAGGAAACTATCTACATTGCTTCCATTGGGTTTTTCGAAAAAAAAAGAAAGGAGGGGGATCGGTGATAATGACTTTGGATTTGTTGAGATGAGATGTCACTATTTACAACTTGAGATGTACCATACATAAAATAATCTTCTTATTTCTTGAAGATATTTTTTAATATAAATATTGATTCTTTCACCTCGTTTGTTTTTAAACTCTTCATTAAACTCTTCTCCCACGATGTTGCCCATCATTAACTAAGGAAAGGAGTTTTATAAATAAACCATGATATATAATTTCTTGATTTCTGTAACTTGATTTATATTATAAATTTTCATGTATTTATGATTTGTATGATTGAATCATTAATGCACATGGATAGAAAAGTGTTGGCCTGCTCATCTTAAAAGTGCTGTGAAGCTTGCACTTTCAATAAGTAAAAAGTGATGACTTTGAATGCTAAGTTTAAGATTAGTAAATATTAGCTTGAATGTCTTTGGATTTTGACTTGAATGATTAGTATCTTTAGAATGCTAAAAATGGCTGCTAGGTTGTAACTGATCAAAAGTTGTAGCTTGAAGATAGAAGGGAGTGCACTAGCGGTAGCACCACTGGACTTGCGATGGCACCGCCAGAGCACACTACCCGTAGGCGGTAGCACCACCAGCAACCCTCCCCTATAAAATCTCTTTTAGGGTCGACGGTAGAACCACCCCCAACTCTCTCTACACGCCTCTAAATCTCTCCATACCCCCATTCCTCTTACTATCCCTCTAGAAACTCAAGAAAATCCTCATCCTTTGTAAATCTAAAGATCAATCTCAACTTTCTAGGAGATCACTATAAGGGTAATCCTCAAAACCTTTCTTTCAATTCATTGATAGATCTTTATTCTTATATGTATTTCTTTCATTGATAATATGTGTAGTTTCATGGCATCTAGAAGATTCTCTAGGGACAAAAGAAAGAGGGGATTAGATGAAACCTATGATTCCATGCTTTTTGATTCTCCTAAACATACCCTTAAATTCCCAACCTTTGAGTCTAGAAGTATATATAAGCGAAAATATATAGATTTAGAAAAATTGAATAATTTGAACGGTTCGCTAACTTGAATATCTTTTCGATTTTTCAAATGAGTGAACTCATTTATCCAAGACTTGTTCGGTTGTTTTATAACAACTTGCATATGGATGAAAATTATAGAGTGTCCATTTATCTCCTAGGGTATCACATACCCATTATGGATAGTGTAATTTGTAACCTTATAGAAATTCTTGAAAAAAAAAGAGGTTGCTACTTTAGAGGACAATGTGACATTGAATTAGTTGAGGCTACATATTCTAAGGCATTAGGCACTATCTTTGGTAACCCAAATTTGTCTATCGTTCCAAAAAGTTATGAACATTTACTACCCTTTAGCACAAAATTGCTTCATCACATCATAATAAGTATTCTACTTCCAAAACAACATCATCATGATGAAGTCGGTCAAATAGAATTAGGAACTATGTATTGGATTATGGTACGACATGAAAAATGCTTTGGATATCTAATACAACAAAACATGATTGATCTATCCATAAAAGATATGATGCTTCCATATAGTGGTTTAATTACTAGACTAATGCATACTGATGATATAGTTATTCCACCTGATGAAGAAACCTTAAAACTAAATCGATTCAATGTCATCAATATAAATATATTAAGGAGATTAAGATGCACAGTAAAAAAACAAAATTTGGACTAGATTACTCAGGAGGACTGAACCTCCCCTATCTGAACCAAAATCAAAAACACCTATATAGGAAAAGTCATTCTCCTTCTACCAATCCCTTTGAGGTAGCACCTCTAACAGAGCAAGCACTCTTCTCATCTACCGATTCAATAGTGACTCAACCGAATCGAATTAAACTACATCAAGAACATATCTTAACCGAGATGTAGTAAATTTTGATTTAATATTTTATTTAGATATTTTATTTAGATATTTTATTTACCATCACCTAGGTTGTGTATTTTTTTTTTATCGATAAAAGGGAGTAGGGAAATAAAATATACCATGATGAGTTGTACTCTTTGATATACTATACTTCTTACATTCTAATGTACCTTTTGAGGTAATAGAGATAAAGAAATGAAGAGAAGATGAGGGTAATTTATGAATCCAATAACAAAATAATTTTAAACGAGCTTATCTTTTTCATATCAAATAAATTGATTCAACCTAGATAATCTAAAGTCAACCAGGGTCAACTAATATTAATTTTTTTTTATTTTATAAAAAATATTTTGATAAAAAATAACCTTTAATAAAACTAAATATCGGAACGTGATATGATAAAATCCCATTATTAGATTTTTTTTTCTTTTTGATAAATTGCTTAGATTACATTGAATCTACATTACATAGATGCATTGCGTCCCTTTTTCTTGTACACATAAGCTTGTGCAAAGTGAAGGTACAGAAGCAACCCCAAAGTACTGAGACCTGCAAGTAACCAATAGAAGTAATCGAGATGGGCACGGTTTAGATTGTCTGAGAACCAGCTCTCCCCCGTTTTCTTTCTGCTGGCTTTGTCGATGACGGACACCAGGAATCCGCTGATGAAGCTGCCGATGCCAAAGATGCTCAGGTAGAGCGCCAGCCCCAGACTCCTCAATGCATCAGGGACTTGGTCGTAGCAGAATTCCTGCAAGCCAACCATGGCGAAAACATCTGCGACCCCAGAGAGGACGTACTGCGGCGCCAGCCACCAAAAACTCATGGGGATCACGGCCTCGGGCTGGTTCACGAGTCCGAACTCCCTTGCCGTTCGGAGTCGTTTCATCTCAACCAGAGCTGCTGCCACCATGGAGGCGAGTGAGAGGACCAATCCGGCACCGATCCTCTGGAGCGTGGTGATGCCGGAAGGGAGCTTCGTAAACTTCCTCGCTACCGGCACGAGAATCCTATCGTAGACCGGGATGAAGCCCACGATGGAGACGCTGATGAAGACTTGCAGGGCTGCCGGCGGCACTTCAAGGTTCAAGTATATGAAGCCTATCCTCCTGTCCAAGGTGCTGCCTTGCTTGGTGAAGAGCGTTGACGACTGGCCAAATACCATAGCGTAAGTCAAGCAGGTCGCCCATGTCGGCAACAGTCGAAGCAACCCCTCCGAGCCTTCTCCACAACCAACATCCCTGCAGACGAATTCATCATCTTCCTTGGTCAACGACGAGGAATCATAGCTTAAGGATGTTATATATCAGCGGAGTATGCAAGCATGAACCAAGTGCGGTACATATACAAGAGACTGTTCCAGAATTCTCTTACATGGAATTGAGTCCTCCTCTATCTTCTTCCGTTGCCAAGTGGACGGTTCTCCGCATGCAAGCGAACGGGCTGTTCTCCAACGGGTAGAAGCGGTAGGTGTTGGTTCCGAGCAGGAACACCAGCAAGGCGAGCAACATGGCGGCGCAGGGGATTCCGAAGCCGAGCCCCCAGCTGATGTAGTCTTGGACATAGCTCAAGACGATGACGGCGACGAGGACGCCGCCGCTGAACCCCAGGTACCACCAGTTGAAGAAGGAGCTCTGGGCCGCGCATTCGCCGGGGTGGTTCTCGTCGAACTGGTCGGCGCCGAAGGCTTGGACGCAGGGTTTGTGGCCTCCCTGGGCAAATGCCATGAGGTAGAGGGAGGCGTAAAAGAAGGCCACCGATGAAGGTGAAGGTGGGCAGCCTGCTGGATCTACGGTGGTGTCTCCGCATTTGGCAAGGTGGAGGGAGGGCAGAAGAGATGAGAGGGTCAGCATGGCCAGGCTCTGTGGTTCCCTCCGTTTGGAGACAGAAGGAATGTTAAGACACTTTCACATAACCGGGAACAAAAAGAAAAGAAAAGTGAAACGGTGGAAACGGACCAGCATGTAAAGCAGGGAGGCGATGACAATGGTGCGGTAGCGGCCTAGGTAGGAGTCGGCGAGGAAGGCCCCTAGGAGAGGCAGCATAGCCGCCACGCCGTTCCACGCGTTGATGGCCGCCGCCGCAGACGCCGTCGACTCCCCGAGCGGACCCGTGAGGTAGGATATCAGGTTGGAGGATACGCCGTAGAACGCGAACCTCTCAGCAATCTCCACCGCTGCGTGAGATTGATCCGGATCAGACGGTCAGCGGAGATCGATGATGATAAGGCGGTGGAGGAGAAGGGTATGGCAGTACCTATGATGAAGAGGGCGGAGGTCCAGCCGCCGGAGGCGGAGCGGGAGGCGGGGCGACCACGGTAGTCGATGGCGCCCACGACGTAGTCGGGGTAACAGCGGGAGAGGAGAGGATCGGTGACCATCTCGCCTTTCCGCCGCACTCACTGCCCCTTCCCCCTCCCTCTAGATTGACGAGGGGCGACCTCATTTTTCTCTTCCCGTGCATTTTGTTCGATAATTTACTGAAAACACCGTAATAATAAACTTTTGCTAAGATGATACCTTATATTTGATTTTTATCATGAAACACTTTTTATTAATTTTTTTATAATACTGTTAAATGAGGCGGTTTCAATCTTGATCGATTCCGATAAGGGTCTCTGAATTCAGGTTAAGTTGTTTCGAATATGATCCTATTGGATTGGGTTAAGTCAGATCCCTTTCAAATCATTTTGAGAGGAGAATGAGTGAGAGGAGAAGAAAGTGACCGAGTGATGGGTTAAGTCAGATCCCTTTCAAATCATTTTCAGAGGAGAACGAGTGATTGGAGAAGAAAGTGTCGGAGATGGAGTGAAAATGGAGAAGGTGAGAGATAATTTGAGAAAATTAAAAATTAATTTGAGACTTAATTAAATCAAATTAGATATTTAAAATTTTGTGGAACTGATCTTATTCAATTCATATAAAAAATAGGTTCAGTTCTAAAAAATCGAGTTAAATCTAATTAAAATCATTTTAGGTTTATTTTGAGTAAAATAAAAAAAAAGAGTATCTCGGTTAAAATTAAATATGGGGCGTAATAAGATAAAAATTTATTACTAACGATCGTTTTGATAAATTATTATTATTAAGTGTCTTGTACTTTGGACGGGAATCAGTATGAACGCGCGTCACGTAGTTTACACGAGACCTCAACCTCGATTAATGTGGCCGTCTTTTTCCCTTCACGAAAATAATGCACTTTATCCATTTGCTGCAGACAACTGAGGGAGGTTGGGACGGGATGGGCCAACCCACGTCGCAAATTCCGTGGGGCGGCGTCCCCGCATCAGAAAGTGGGTCATAAAAGAACGGTGTACGTTCGGCGGGCGCTGGCGTCGGGTCAAAATTATGCGGAAGCTTTCGTCAGAAAGTGGGTAATTCAAAATTAAATTGAACCCATGTCTTCGTCAGACGCGTTTCTATTTCAACCTTGCGAAGGGGCAGGGCAGGGCAGGGCTCTGACGACTTCTTTTTTAGTGAAAAAAAAAGGTTTTTGTGAATAGAAGATATGTTTTGATATTTATCTTTATATGTATCAGTTACTTCACTGGAATCAGTGCGACTAAGACGGTCTTTCTATAAAGCTTAGAACAAATTGGACGCATGACGACCATATGAGTGGTCCGGGCGAAAAAAAAGTTATTATATATATACATATATATGTATATATATATACATATATATGTCCATATATATATGTATACATATATATGTATACATATATATATACATATATAGACATATATATATATGTATGTATATACATATATATACATATATACAAATGTATATATATGTATATATATATATATACATATGTATATATGTATATATGTATATGTATATGTATACATATATATACATATGTATATGTATATATATGTATATATATACATATATATATATATGTATGTATATGTATGTATATATATATGTATGTATATATATGTATATTTATTTATATGTATGTATATATATATATGTATATATGTATATGTATTTATATATATGTATATGTATTTATATATATGTATATATATGTATATACGTATATATATATATATGTATATATATATATATGTATATATATATATATATATATGTATGTGTATATATATATATATATATATATATATATATATATATATATATATGTATATATATATATGTATATATATATATATTTATATATATATATACATATATATATATGTATATATATATGTACATATATATATACTTATATATACATATATATATATATATATATATATATATATATATATATATATATACCTATATATGCACACACACATATGTATATATATATATATATATATATATATATATATATATATATATATATATATATTTATAGTATTAGTGCACTATAAATATTTTTATATGAATACTATATATGTCAATATTTCATCCAAAAGTGAAATAGGGATATTATCAATAAATAAATATTTATTAAAAAATTAAAATATTAATGTTATTTTATTTTATTAGAGTAGTATTATTGAATCTTAAATTTTGATGATGAAACTAATTGATTAGTTTAATTGGACTAATAAACTTTTGAGGTAAGTGACATAAGAAATATTTCGGACTCAAACCACCAAAGGGCTAACTATTGAAAAAAAATCAAATATTATGTATGAAAATTATCGTGTCAAAAATTGGATATTAAGTTGTAGGATTGCTTTGTTGAATCTCATACTTTGTTGAATAAACTAATTGATAATTAATGATCTAATCAATGTGTTGAGATGTTGGAAGCTCGTCAAGAGTTCATCGGGAGTTTGTCAAAAGATTGTCGAGACTTCGTTAGGAGTTCGCTGAGAGTTCGTCGGGAGTTCGTCAAGAGTTCGTTAGGAGTTCACTAAAAGCGTGTCAAAAGGTCACTAGAAGTTCTCGGGACTTCTTTGGAAGAACGATTGACATACTAGACAAAGATTACTTTGTTAATATCTTAATTATCATAGTTAGAACTTAGATTGAGTTAAGATTGTAATCCTACTAACTTAGTTAGGGGCCAACATGACCTAAAATAGGGCTAAGTTGGGCCAGATGGAAGGCCCACTCGGCCACTTAGAGCCATGCCAAGTGGTGGCATCGCCCAAGGTGGGTGGTGGAACCACTTGAGGCTTAGTCTCCCAAGAGGTCTGGGCAGTGGTACCGCCCAAACTAGGCGATGGTATCGCTGACAATTAATGCTATCAGGTGGTGGTATCACCTTGTCAAGCGGTAGTACCGCCAGACTAGACGGTGGTACCGCCCAATGTCAGAGTGCTGTTGAATCTCATATTTTAATGATGAAACTAATTGAGAGTGTTTATGATCTGATTTATATTTTAAGTGGCATAAGAAGCTTCAATTAGGGAAAGATAATTAAAGCAGAAAGAATCATGTTGGACCAAAGTAGAACATGTCAGAAGATTAGACGTCGAGTCGGAGGATCGGTCGACGTATCGGCAAAAGACTTCGAGCCATGGGTTCGGGCATCGGGCCAAGAAGAGTGGAAATTACATTATGGAAATCGGAGTTGCGCAGGTCAACTGGCCAATTGAGCAATATGCCGCAAAAAAGGACGATGCGCTGAAGATTGGGATAAAGCACCGGAGTGGAACATGTCAGAAGATTGGACGTTGAGCCGGAGGATCAGTCGACGTATCGGTAGAAGGCTTCGGGCCATGGGTTTGGGCATCGGGATAAGAAGGGAAAAAATTATACTAAGGAAATCAGAGTTGCGGAGGTCAATTGGGCGATTAGGTAATAGGCCACTTGTGAAGACTATGCGTCGAAGATTCGGATGAAGCGTCAATGAATCAGTGATATGCTGGACAATATTTGATTTAGTTTTATAATAATTATCTAAATCAAATTAGGTTTTAGGTAATTGGGTTGGAATTGGGCCAACTCAATTAGGGGTCAATTTGGCCCAAGTGTGAGCTATGTTGGGCTAAGTGAAAGGCCCAAATAGTGACCCAATAGGTGAAACCAATGGTGGCACAGTCTCTGATATTGTCAAGTGGTGGTACTGCTAGTCTGGGTGATGATACCACCTAAACATAGTTTCCGAGACAATGTTAGGCGATGATACCGCTAGTCTAGGTGATGGTACCACCCAAACACAATATACCAAGTTATGGTACCACCAGACTAGGCGATGGTACCGCCCAGTGTCAGTGTTGTAGGCGATAGTACCACCCAACACAGGCGGTGGTACCACTAGAACCCAAGAAACCCGGGATGAGACCTTTTTTTGTTCTAATTTTGAAGTCAATTAAGGGTTATAAATACCCCAGCTATTCCTACATGGAATAGCTAAAAAGTTGAGCAAAACTCTATGATTCTAAAATTGTAAACCCTATTAGAAAGTTGAGTTCCCTCCTAAAACTTAGAGAAAGTTCTAAGGGAGGTGTGTGAGGGAAACATTGTAAAAGAGGGGTATAAAGGTTATCTTCTAAACCAGTGAAAAGGAGAAAGTGTAAAAGGATAGTTGATCTTCGCCCATTGAAAGAAGATCGGGTAGTGGAACTATTATAAAAGTTGGTTTGTATTTCTTTAATGCTTTTTATTTATATTGTAAACTGATTTACTTGCTTATTGCTTTCAATGCACCTACGAATACACTTTCAAGTCAAGCATCTTTCCGATATGTTTTCACTGTACGAAGTTTTTTAAACCGACTTAATTTTGCACAAACACTAATCCCCCCCCCCTCTTAGTATCATATTAATCCTAACGATTGGTTTAAAACCCAATTTGGTGTAATCAGAGCGAGGTTACTCTCAATTTGGTTTAAAACCCAAGAGAGATAATTTTCGCTAACAATTATGAGGGTCATTCTATCACACGTTCTACCATGTTCAATGGAACGAACTACACTTATTGAAAAACTAGAACCAGGATTTCTTAATTTTTATGGATTTTGAGTTATGGAACATCGTCGAAAATGGATTTCAAAAGTCTTCTCTTCTAATAAACAATTGGAATGATTTGAAGAAGAAGACTTTCTCCTTGAATGCTAAAGCTATGAATGTTTTATTTTTTACATTGGATAAAAATGAATTCAATCGAGTTTTTATTTATGAAATGGCTTATAACATTTGACATATATTTAAAACATACATGAAGGCACGAGCAGGGTAAAGGAGTCAAAAATTAATCTTTTGGTTCATAGTTATGAATTGTTTCACATGAAACCAAGTGAGACCATTGGAGACATGTACACCCTGTTTACAAATGTCGTTAATGGTCTAGAAACACTTAGTAAAAGTTTTTCTAGTTTTAAATTTGTTAATAAAATACTAAGATTCTTTCCAAAGAGTTGGGATCCTAAAGTAATTACAATTTAAGAAACTAAAGATTTGAACAACTTCTCACTCGAAGAACTTATCGGGTCCTTGATGACCTAAAAATGACATACAATGTATATGAAGAACTTGAGAACAACCTTCCAAAAAATAGAAAGAATTTGACACTTAGAACTCAAGAAGACCACTTGAGAGAAAACTCAAGTGACGATGATGATGATGACTTGGCACTTCTAACAAAAAAAATTAAAAATTTTATAAATAGGAACAAAACTAAACATGATATTAAAAATAAAAATAAACTTTAAAAAGACCAAATAATTTGTTATGGATGTAAGAAGTTAGGACACTTCAAAAATAAATATCCCTAAGTGAAGAAAAAGTAACCAAAGAAGAAGAAAGTGCTAAAAACTACTTGGGACGATTCGAGTGCATCCGAAGACGAGGAGCCAACCAACAAAGAAGTAGTGAATTATGCTCCAATGGTGCTCAATGATGAGGTAAGTGACCTAAACAAATCCCATTTATCTTATGATGAGTTGCTTAATACTTTTAATGATTTGTTTGATGAATGTAAATTAGCTAGTAAAAAGTATAAATTATTTAAAATAAAGCATGCTTCTCTTGCTAGTGAATTTGATATATTGAACATTGAGCATGATAATGAAATATTGCCTCGTATAAAATGTGATGAATTACAAATGCTTAAAAAGGAGAATTTGCCTCTACATGAAACCTCAAAAAAATTTGAAATAGGAAACAAAGCCTTAAACTTGATCATTGCAAAAAGGGATCATGTTCATAAAAGGGATGGAATCAGCTTTGTAACACTCATAAAAAGCCAACCATCATTGTTAAAGGCCCAAAACCTTGTATGTTTTATATTGAAACAAATGTAACTTTTATTGCAAATTTGAACATTATGCTCATAAATGTCCATTTAAGAGGTATAGTCCACATAAGTTAATTTGGGCCCCTAAAGGAACCTTAAATAACTCAATGCAATATGATAAGCTAGGTAGATCTATTTATAAGGAACCCAAAATGGATACCTAAAAGAAAACTCTCTTTCTTGTAGATATATCTACAATCACAAGCTAGGAGTAAAAATGATATTTTGATAATAGATGCTCAAGGCTTATAACCGGAGATCCAAAATACTTTATAAAGCTCTCTAGCCAAAACAATAAAGGAAGATCTTTATAATTAGAACTATCATTTAAAAAATAATTTTAATTGAAGATATTTTATATTTAATGAAATCATGCTTGATGATTTAATGTTGCCATGATTATTTGAAATCTTATGTTTTGGAATTATGTGTTACACATTTGATCTTGATGATATTGGTAAAATCTTGGTTTTTAATTTTAAACGATGATGCATATTTTTATTTGGCATAAAAGACAAAGGCATGCTTATATAAAATAAATCACAAAAATTAAAACACATAAAAAAGAGAATGCATTATTCTTGAAAATGTCTATATCCCTAAAATCTTATCAAGTTTTTAATAAATCTATTTATGTCATTTTGAATCTCTTGAAAATAATTTTGATGATTTGATGATTTAAATTTAAATAAATTTTATCCTAATCATGATCTTGATTTTTTGATATTTGATACTTGGGTTTTTGATAAACCCTTCAATTAATTATGTAGTGTCTTTTGGTGTTAAATAATGATGCATGATTTTTTTATGAAATATTAGAGCATACTTAGCTATCCTTAATCTTATAGGAAACTATCTACATTGCTTCCATTTGGTTTTTCAAAAAAAAAAGAGAGAAGGGGTTTGGTGATGATGACTTTGGATTTGTTGAGATGATATGTCACTATTTACAACTTGAGATGTACCATACATAAAATAATCTTCTTATTTCTTGAAGATATTTTTTAATATAAATATTGATTCTTTCACCTCGTTTGTTTTTAAACTCTTCATTAAACTCTTCTCCCGATTCTGCCCATCATTAACTAAGGAAAGGAGTTTTATAAATAAATCATGATATATAATTTCTTGATTTATGTAACTTGAATTATATTATAAATTTTCATGTATTTATGATTTGTATGATTGAATCATTAATGCACATGGATAGAAAAGTGTTGGCCTGCTCATCTTAAAAGTGTTGTGAAGCTTGCACTTTCAATAAGCAAAAAGTGATGACTTTGAATGCTAAGTTTAAGATTAGTAAATATTAGCTTGAATGTCTTTGGATTTTGACTTGAATGATTAGTATCTTTAGAATGCTAAAAATGGCTGCTAGGTTGTAAATGATCAAAAGTTATAGCTTGAAGATAGAAGTGAGTGCACTAGCGGTAGCACCACTGGACTTGCGATGGCATCGCCAGAGCACACTACTCGTAGGCGGTAGCACCACCAGCAACCCTCCCCTATAAAATCTCTTTTAGGATCGGCGGTAGAACCACCCCCAACTCTCTCTACACGCCTCTAAATCTCTCCATACCCCCATTCCTCTTACTATCTCTCTAGAAACTCAAGAAAACCCTCATCCTTTGTAAATCTAAAGATCAATCTCAACCTTCTAAGGGATCACTACAAGGGTAATCCTCAAAACCTTTCTCTCAATTCATTGATAGATCTTAATTCTTATATGTATTTCTTTCATTGATAACATATGTAGTTTCATGGTATCTAGAAGATTCTCTAGGGACAAAAGAAAGAGGGGATTAGATGAAACCTATGATTCCATACTTTTTGATTCCCTTAAACATACCCTTAAATTCCCAACCTTTGAGTCTAAAAGTATACATAAGCGAAAATATATAGATTTAGAAAAATTGAATAATTTGAATGGTTCGCTAACTTGAATATCCTTTCGATTCTTCAAATGAGTGAACTCATTTATCCAAGACTTGTTCGGTTGTTTTATAACAACTTGCATATGGATGAAAATGATAAAGTGTCCACTTATCTCCTAGGGTATCACATACCCATTATAGATAGTGTAATTTGTAATCTTATAGAAATTCTTAAAAAAAAAATGTGACATTGAATTAGTTGAGGCTACATATTCTAAGGCATTAGGCACTATCTTTGGTAACCCAAATTTGTCTATCGTTCCAAAAAGTTATGAACATTTACTACCCTTTAGCACAAAATTGCTTCATCACATCGTAATAAGTATTCTACTTCCAAAACAACATCATCATGATGAAGTCAATCAAATAGAATTAGGAACTATGTATTGGATTGTGGTAGGACATAAAAATTACTTTGGATATCTAATACAACAAAACATGATTGATCTATCTATAAAAGATGTGATGCTTCCATATAGTGATTTAATTACTAGACTAATGCATACTTATGACATAGTTATTCCACCTGATGAAGAAACCTTAAAACTAAATCGATTCAATGTCATCAATATAAATCTATTAAGGAGATTAAGATGTATAGTAAGAAACAAAATTTGGACAAGATTACTCAGGAGGACTGAACCTCCCCTATCTGAACCAAAATAAAAAACACCTATATATAGGAAAAGTCATTCTCCTTCTACCAATCCCTTCGATGCAGCACCTCTAACAGAGAAAGCACCCTTCTCATTTACCGATTCAATAGTGACTCGACTGAATTGAATCAAACTACATCAAGAACATATCTTAACCGAGATGTAGTAAATTCATCAGCAACTTAATATTTTATTTAGATATTTTGATTTACCATCACCTGAATCGATTGTGTATTTTTTTTTTACCGATAAAAGGGAGTAGGGAAATAAAATATACCATGATGAGTTGTACTCTTTGATATACTATACTTCTTATATTCTATGATGTACCTTTTGACGTTATGTGCTTTTCAATATTACGATGCGCTTCTTGATGATGGTATAATACATGCAACACTCTAAGAATTAGGAATGATAAATTTTTTGAATGCATGAATTTCTTTTTTAGATTTCTTGGTTTTTCATAACTTGAATTTTCTTTTAAATCGAGATCGTCTTTCTATTTGCAAAAGAAGATCCTTGACTTTTGGATTAATGACTTGATCTTTTATCAATTCTTATGAATTCTATCTCTTTCTATTTACAAGAAAAGGGATTTTATTTATGAACTTTTATTCATGGTTTTTTGATCCTTCATGTGATGATCCTTTCCTATGAATTCTTCATCACTATTCTCACGAAAGAAGAATGTTTATAGACTTTTAGTATATGATGATCATTTGCAAGGATAGGGATTTGATTTTTTGGATATCTTGATCTTTTTAATGAATCCTTTCTCTTTGTTAAAATAGAAGCTTGATTCAATGAAACTCATTGATTATGGATTTGACTTGGTTCAAATCCTTTCATGAATTTGATTCTTGATTTTTTTTTAGAATAAATCCCTCCTTTACTCTTCTTCCTCTCCTTCTTACGACAAAGGAAGAAAGAAACTTGCATATCTCAAGAAGAACCAAAAAGCTTTTGCAAAAATGCTAGCTTGCCCATTTTAAAAAGCAAAAGTAGTTATCATGCAAAGTTTTTGCTTAACTTCTCATTTTTGCTAGCTTAGATAAATTGGTGTAAAACTTACTTGAATAATTTTTAAATTTGCATTATTCAATGATTCTCCCTTTTATTGATGATAAAAAGGGAGAAATGATGATTGGTATCAAAATGATTGATTTAAACATGAGAAATAATGAATGTTTGGTATCATAATCAAAATGTTCATTTAATGCATGAAGTCTTAGCATCATAAAAATGATGAATGATATATCATATTTAAAATATTGATTTAATACATGTAGTGATAAATGCTTAAAGTTTTAATATCTTCGCATTATGTATGATATGCCCAAAATGATGTATTATGAATGCTTTAATATCATGTATGATATGCCCAAAGTGATGTTAATTTATTTTTGGTATCATGCATAAAGTGAGGATGAAATATAAGGTTTTGAAATTGTGCATGCTTTAATGATGGACAACATATTGAAATTTTGATATAATATATTATATTTGATCACTATGATCGAAAGTGTTTAACTTGAATTCAAAGGTTGTGATTTATTATGAATTCAGGTTCGCTTTATCTCAATGTGGCATAGGGGAGTTAAGGTTAAATCCATCATCAATTGGTTATCATCATCAAAAAGGGAGAGATTATTGAATCTCGAATTTTGATGATAAAATCAATTGATAAATTAATGATCTAATGCATGTGTTGAGATAAATGTTGTAGGATTAACTATGATAATAGATAAGAAATAAAGCAGATATTGGGCCAAAGTTAAAGATCGGATGATATGTCAAAGATTCAAATGATGTGCTAGAAGCTTGCCGAGAATTTGTTGGGAGTTCGTTGAGAGTTCATCGAGAGTTCGCTAAGAGTTTATTGGGAGTTCGCCAAGAGTTTGTCGGGAGTTTGCTAAAAGCATGTCGAAATTTTACCAAAAGTTCATCAAGACTTCGCCGAAAGAATGATTAACATACTAGACAAAAATTACTTAGTTAATGCCTTAATTGTCTACCATTGATAGTTAATGCTGCCAAGCGGTAGTACTACCCTATCAAGCGGTGGTACCGCTAGAGTCTAGTCTCCAAGGCTCTGTTAGGCAATAGTACCATTAGATTGGGTAGTGTATCACCTAGTATCATATTGTTAGGTAGTGGTACCACCCAATAATGGTGATGATACAATCAATACCCCAAAAATCCGGGAAGAAATAATTTTTGGCTCTAATTCTGAAACATTTGGGGCCTATAAGTACCCTACTCTTTTCTACATGAAAATATAACATAGCAGTAACAAAGTGTGAGAAATCCTTTAAGTGTTGGGGTGTAAATGTATTGTAAAAGTGCTAAAAGTCCTCCTCCTCTTTCTTTAGCTTTGTAATCATCCAAGAAGAGGTGTGAGGCTTGTAAAGATTGTCTCCTAAACTCGTGAAAAGAAAAAAAGCATTGTAAGAAGGTGGTTGGTCTTTGCTTATTAAAGGAAGACCATTAGTGGATACTGGTGATCTCAACAGAGGAGGAATCAGGAGTGGACATAGGTCACAACAACCGAACTATTATAAAACTCGATTTATATTTTTTTCATGCTTTTCATTCATATTGCAGATTAATTTACTTGCTTATTACTTTCACTATGCTTACGAATACGCTTTCAAGTCAAGCATCTTTTCGATATGTTTTCATCGTACAAAATTTTTTAAATCAACTTAATTTTGTGTAAGCACTAATTTACTCTCACCCCCCCCTCTTAGTGTCGTATTGATCTTAACATGCTTGACATGCTCAAAAATCAGACTTTATGCTAAAGGTTCAAATATCGTGTTGGAAGGATCAGATATCGAGCTGAAAGATTAGTTATCGGGGGAAAGTCGACATGACGGTGGAATAAGTGATATGTAAAAGGAAATGACGATGTATCAAAGGTTTGGAAGAAGTACCAAAAGAACAAACGACATGTGTTATATGTATTGATTGATTTTATCAAAGCCTTAATTGAGGTTATTATAGATCAATTTGTGTTAGTATTGAGTCGAAACTACACCAACTTGTCAAAAAAGCTATTAGGCTTGAACTAGAATAGAAGTGGGCATTTTAGAAGGTTAAACTAATGACCTAAACTAGGCCTGGATGGTGGTACCACTAGGCCCAAGTGATAACACTACCAGAGTCTCCATATGCATTATTTGTACTTTGTTAGCATTTTCAACGGTAGCACCCCTATGATAGCGATAGGATCGTCTAGGCCAATAATAGTACCATCAAAGTCAATATTTGCTGCTTGGTTACGGTGATAGTATTACCTAGTGCTGATAATAATGCTACCTGTATCCCAAAATTTTTGTTATTTAAATTTTTAGCTCAATTTTTGAAGTCTTTTGGAGCCTAAAAATACTCACTCAGGCTTGGTTGATGGAATACCTATTCCTGAGTAAAAAAGTATTTTAAGCTATCATTTTGAGTATACTTGTAGTCTCTTCCTCCTCTTGAGTTTAGTTATAATTCTAAGTCGTAGTGAGAGATCTTGTGTAAAAAAAGAGTGTGAAAGTTATCTTAATAAGAAAGTTATAATAAGGGATCGAATAAGGAGTGAACGTAGATTAGAAAGATCGAACCATTATAAATTAATTTATCTTTTTTTACTTATTGCTTACTTGTAACACTTGTACATTTGTACAAAATGCACAAAATGCTTGGAACACTCGTATATTTGTTGACACATATGAGGTACTCTAAAACATATTAAAATTCTGATAACATTGACATATTTGTGTTAGTATATTGCAGATATGTAGGAGGTTTATATCATCTATATCAGGGACATGCCACTGATTAACAGATGGATAAATTGACCGTTGCTACCTGTCTTCTCTTATTAGATGTGCTACATGTTCATTTTTACTTTTTTTAGCTTTCTTTTGTCAATGGCCCCTCAGTCATGTGCCCTGGAATGGTTAATATGTTCAACCATTATTTCATCTGTAGCAATATAACATGCAAATGCAATTTACTCTTCCATGCTAATATTCTTTGTCAAATAATTGAACAGGGTTCCATGCATTCTGTGTTGATTCCTGGCTCACCAAATGGAGAACATTGCTAGGGCAGGCATAGCTAACATTCCAGCTTCTGAGTGCACTCCTTTACTTTCTTCTGGTTCGTCAACTCCATCTTCCAGTGTAGGATTATCATCATTTCATTCATCCATGGCAGCATCCCCAGCCATTCAAAAAGCTGCCATGCCTCCCTTGTCACGATCAAATTCCCGACCACATCTATTCTCTAGAACCCCTCATTCCCCGGCTATTCAGATAGCTCAAATGCCTCCCCAGTCAAAGTTTGTTCTCTAGTGCTTCCCATATCTCTAACCTGCATAAGTCTTATGGTCGTTCACCATCTATTAGTATGAGTAGAAACTTTTCAGGCCTTGGAAATTCATTATCTCATAGATCTCACTCTTATCTTGTATCTCCTCACTCTGTGGGTTATCCCATATCATCACTTATTAATTCAAGACTTGCATCGCCTTTTATTGCTGATTCAAGTAATGCATCCCCCAGCTATATTGCTGCCTCTTCCAGTCAGCAGTCATACTTGAGACATTGCACTGAATCTTGGGCGAGTCTATCTGCGTTGACCTGAATGCAATCTCTGTCAGGATGTTGATCGATGTCAAAATTTCTGGACCGAGGTCTTGAACCAGGTACCACTGCAGTTTACTGCACATGAGTTTATTCTTCATTACATGGGTTTTCAGATCCCAGTAGGCTTCATGAGTTGTGGTACCAGAGATGCAAAGTTGATTCATTGTGCTACAGCGATATGGTGATTCCTGTACTCCATGTGGGTGTTCGAGTTCTATGATTTTGATATAATTGTGTTTGGCAGTCATCATGGGAACACATGTCACTACTGTGATTGTGATTTGTAAAACAGTGAGGTTATTGTTTGTATACAGGATTTACTTGATTCATTTAAAGGCTCTGTAATCTGAGATTGGATTAGTCAACTCTAGGATCTGACACTTGAGAGAAGGGTAATCCATTGTTGGATGCAGCATGCCTCTTAGTTTATCACCTAGGATAAACTACTCAGAATCCTGTAGCATGCCTCGCATCGTTGGATGTAACAAATCTGTAATTGATTGTTGAGAGGTTTCTGAGGAATAAGAAACTTTGCTTTGGTCTTTACTCAGCATCTTGGTCGAGGTTGTGTGGTAAATATTGTGTACCATTTATGTTGTTGATGCGGCTATATTTTTGTCTGCCTACTGATTTGTTATCGATCGTGTTGAATAATCCCTGCTGGTAACTACTCGACTCTTTTAGTTTAAATTGCTGCTTTACATTTAGATTCTTCGGGCAGTTCCATCGACAAGCTTATGCTTGTCGTTTGTTTACTCTAATGAAATTTGTCATGTAAATTACTGCGTGTGGAAGTCTGCCATAGATCTGAATGCTTATGCTGAAGATTGGGAATTTCAACGTACCCTTTCTTTTTTTTTTCAGCTAAAATGAGGCAAAACTATTCGCTGTTGCTGAACTTGGTTGTTAAGGTGCATGCCCGACCTGATCCAAGTACAAATCAAGTTGCGTGAAGCTCCACTAAATTCTTCATTAATTATTTGTTAGCACTTTTTTAATCTGGAGCTCTGTAAAAAGACTTACTTTTTCTGCTGGTTTTGTTCTAACGTCTTAATGGTCTTCATTCCTTAGAATGTCTTTTACTTTAGATTCTTAAGATTCTGTACCATGAACTTGGACCTATCTCTGCAATTTGCTTGTCTCTGTGGTTGGTTTATTTTTCCTATCAACCCCCCCCCATCCTAAGTTTGCAACTTAAGATGTTTTAATTAGAAACTTTCTTATACGACGAACAGAATAGGTGTTTCAATTGTTTGTACTCGGGGGTTGATCCTTTGGTGGGCTATATGTGGAACTTGGACTTTGGTTGCTGGTATTAGTTTCTTTTTTTTTTTCGGGAAGGAGAAGGAAAATTATATTGATTTAAATATTTAAGTGCAAATTAGTAGTCCTACGGATGAAAAGATAAAAAAGTGTGAAGTATTGTATCTACCAAAAAGTGTGAATGAGTAGCTTACATTGTTAGAAGATATAGGAAAATTACTAATCTTTATAACCTTTTGTGTCAACTCACATTTCATTTTATAATCTAGAGGAGTCTTAATCATTTTAGAAAACTGGTTGAATTTGACACATTAATATTGGGAATGAATTTTGGATTACTAACACTCCCTTGATAAATAACTCATATTTATAAATATGTATAATATGATAAGTTTTGAAAAGGTGTCTGAGCTTATGGAATGAGTCATTAGAATGTCTCTATTCTTTTAAATCTTTTTCATCCTTCCATTGTTAAATAGATTAGGTACATCTATGTTTCTCTCAAACCTGATGATAAACTCTGGATATGGTCTCCTCATCCTCTCGTTATTATTACACCTCAAATTACTTATCTTATTTCACAAAAGACTTGATGGGTTGGTTGGATAGCATTGTGAAAACTTAAGGTAGCTCTTAGAATCAAAACCTTCTTGTGGAAACTCTTATGGGATAAACTTCCTACTACAACCTGATTTGCTAAACTTTCAATTCTCTACCCTCTCAATGTGCTATTTGTCATAGTGACATTGATTGTCTCTTAACATATTTTTTTTTCATTGCCCATTCTCACTCTCATATTAGCAGCTTATTCAACATAAATTGAATTAGAAGGTTACTATTCATAGCCCCTTTTTTACTATTAATAACTCCCTAAAAAATAATAAAATATTATTTTACTATTTACCATCCTAATATTATTGATTTTATCTTTTTTTCTTTCTCACAACCTTGTGCTCCAATCGATACATTCATAGCCTCGTGCTCTTCCCTTATTAATGTTGACTCATCATCAACACCATCCTTTGAGAAGGAAGAAGAAGAGGAGGAAGAAAAAGAAGAAGAGGAGGAGGAGAAGGAAGGAGAAGAGAAGAAAAAAGAAGAGAATATTTTTATCTATTTACAAAAAGATAGTTTAGGAATATTAAAATTTTTAAAATTAATTGTAAATAGTAAAAATAGGGTTACAAATAGTAATCTCCTTAAACTATCTATTCTCTTCCTTTGACAATTAGTTCTTTGGGTCTTGGATTACCGATGGTCATGATCTTAACAAAGACCAACAATAAATTACTTGCCATCATTGCTAACTCTTTAGGGATCATTTGTAAACATCGCAACAATTGCTACTTTAGCAATCATTTTGCCTCTATAGAGTCATTGTTGTATAAAACTTTGGCTTTAACAAATGATGAGAAACCTTTAGTATGTAAGGATTCACTCTACACATATATATCTAGATGAGCTTACTCATAAACCTATCATTCATCATTTTTCTCTAGAACGCAATGCTTCTTGTCTCCTCTCATGTGCTTGCATGTCTAGGTTTCATTTTAAAGGATCGAAATGGGAACATCCTTTGTGTAGGATACAAGACTTTATGACTTCATTCGGTTCTTAAAGGAGAATACCAAGCTATTCTATTTGGACTTCAAATGATAATTCTAATTAACTATTGCAATAATTTATTGAACAGAACAGACTCCTTACAAGCTATCAAGACTTTTTAACGAATGTGAGGAGGTACCTTGGCATGTTTGACATCTCTTAAATGATTGTTTGTTGCTTGCCAATAATGTAAATGTCATAAAGTGGGGATTTCTACGTAGAAACCATAACAAAAATGCTCACACCCTTGCTTAATATTCAAGGATTAAAAGTATTTCTAATTCTTGGGATTTGAATGAACCCAACCTCAGTGTATTTTTAGGTATATTGAACAGTCTCCGACTCCGGAACAGGAAGCAGCGACACCGGAGGAGAGGTAAGCAGCAGCACTGCCCTTTCCAACTGAACATAAAAGAGGAGCTGTAGAAAGCTTCGGCAGAGCTACCTACATCCGCAAGGAAGAAGGCTCTGATACCATGATAAGAATTAAATGAAGAAGATAGAAAGATAGAAATTGTAGAAGAAACTATGAAATGTATAAGATGTAATTGCCTAATACATTTTGATAGTGAGCTCTTGATAGCTATTTATACACACTCAGTAGGGAGGTTATACACATTTAGCATGGAGGATTTTTCTCAACTGCCTTGAGGAAATCTTATTTGCTTATCACAAACTGTTAGGAAATCATAGGGGGGGGCGACATCATATGCGCAGCGGAAGAACAAGAAAACAAAAATCCCCGATTCCCAAAAAGATGTTCATCGTCGTGCGAAGATTGGTGCGCAAAATCCGCAAAAACATAAAACTGCGTATAGAGATTGTGTTACCTAGGGAGATCGTATATCCCTGTTTCCTTGCAGATCCTTAGGAGAGGGTGAAGGAGGTCAAGCGTCCTCCTCTCTAGTGGTGATCCACACAGCAGGGTTGCGACGACACTCCTCAAAACTCCAGGCCTACTCTGAGGTGGAGAGGGAGAAGAGAATAGGAAGGGCAAGCAAAGACTCTAGCCTATGAGGCTGTGAATCCCTCCTATTTATAGAGATCCCGTGTCAAAACCCTAATGGGTCCTTTCCCTAGTGGGTATTGGATCTGCATCCAATAAGACAAGGGCTCCGTCGGATATCTCATATCCGAACCTCTACTCATCGCAATGCCTACCATATGTGTGTGACCCTCTAGGCCCAATATCGAGCTGGCCGTGAGTCATACCTGTCAGAACTCCTTCTAACTAAGTGAATTATTATCTCTGTAATAATTCATTCGACTCATCGACTACGGAAGTACTAGGCCACTACGCCGTAGTCCCCAGACGATACAGGGGAATCCAATCCATTGGACCTGTCTGTCCTCAGTTACCATGTACCTATAGTCCCTCATCCATCTAATATCCCAGAGACCGTATATCGAGCATGGTGCTGTCAAACCCATATTAGAACCATTAATATTAATAGTGAAGGTTGGAGATAAGATGCATTCTTTTATCTAATCATTGATAAAGAAAACCATGTTCATATAGAAGGTCGATAAGAAAATCCTATCTAACTAAATCATTCGTCTTATGCAAGTTTATTTTCAAACTCATGCAGGGAGAGCCGCCTTTAAAATGGTAGTTATGCATAATCTCATGATAAAAGATAATTTTTCCTGAATATATGTTATTCATAAAGGCATACTGGTTGACATCAATCATATCTAATAAACTTACTATAATCTATTTGCAATAATTTTAGAAAAATTGATAAATAATCTTGCTTATGGAGAGAGATCTAAAATTTGTAAATGTTTGAGGATTCTTTTCTTAGAGACGTGATATTCCAGATGTGAAAAAACTTGGAATACCTTTGATGATATCCTAACAAATTTAGAAAAAACAGGCATTAAAACCATCTGCCATAGGTGATTTGTTTGAGCTAAAAGCAACATCTTTAATCTCAGAATCAAAAACAAATTTTGAAAAACCTAATAAAAAGTTACAAAAATAGTTTTGGGGATCGAGATGGGACCATGCAAGACGTCAACAAAGGAAGAGGCAAGTAGACTCTAAAAGAATCGAATAGCCTCATTAGGCATTCTCTCGTCCTGCAAAAGATAGCCTTCCGAGTTAAAGATAGATAAAATGTTATTTCTGTTATGTCGAATGTTCAATGACCCATGAAAATAAGAATGGTTAAAGTCACCCAAAGTAAGCCATAAATCTTTAGATTCTTATCTCAGAGGATATTCTTCTTCATCCAATAATAACTATAACTTACCTTGAGGAACTACTCTGAATGATGGATAGACTCATAAAAAAGGATCAACAAGCAAAGCCTTTTGAATAACATGAAGTTCTGCTCTAGCATAGGAAAGTAGGGTAGAATTACTCTAGATAAACTATGTGACCATATCTTTAGCCTTCCTTTAATTGATTTCAACTTTTGAACAAGGATAAACATAAGAGTGTAATGCCATTCACCATTTTGCAATAGGAGCATGCCAAGCTTCTTCGACTCACTTATAAAAATTAACATAATTAGTTCAATAATTAAAAATTTTGAAGCTCTTGTAATCTTTACAAAAGTTGAATCTACACACAAGAATCATTAAATGACTAGAAATGCTTGGAGGTGTTGTTAGGACTATAAACGATACTAAGAGAGGGTGTGGGGGTGAATTAGTGATTTCAAAAAATTACATCGATTCAAAATTTTTATTTGATCAAACCCATATCGAAAAGATGTTTAACTTACAACATGCATAAAAGTAGTAAGTAAGTAAATCAGTAAGTAATATAAATGAAAGGCATAAATAAAAATATAAACTGATTTATAGTGGTTCGGTCATCCCGACCTACGTCCACTCCTAATTTCTCTTTACTCGAGACCACCGGTTTTTACTATCGATCTTCTTTCAATGGGTGAAGATTAACTACCCTCTTTATAACTCTTTCTCCATTTCACAAGCTTAGGTGAGAACCTTTACACCTCTCTTTTACACAAGACCTTACTCCTCTCTTAAAAAACTTCAAACTCTACGAGGAAGAGACTCTAAACTTTAAAAGAGATTACAACACTTTTTTCTCAAGGATTCTTCTTTCCTCCTTTCTACTCTTTTTCTTGCTTACCCCAGCAAGAATAACTAGGGTATTTATAGACCCCAAATGCCTTCAAAAAATGAAGCCAAAATTTAAATCCTTGGGTTTTTGGAGTATTAGCAGTACCACCGCTTGATAGTTTGAGAGATTATGTCTGAGCGGTACCACTACTAGTTTGGGTGGTACCACAGCCTGACATTGATAGTACCACCGTTGGGTCTTCCAAAAAACATACACTTCGTACGTTCCAGCTCATAGATGGTTCCACCACCTATTTTGACGATGCCACCATCTGACCCAACTTTGGATCACTAAATGAGCCTCCCAATGGGTCAAACTCAGCCCTAGATTATGCTTAATGAGCTTTTTAATTTAATTAATATAGTTACACTCAAAACTAACTCAATTACAACCTAACCTATAATGATCAAGACATAAATTATTACAAGACTAGAATTTTATGTTATCCAGCATGTCATTGGTTCATCCGACGCTTCGTCTGAACTTTCGTTGCATCATCCTCTCCTTCGGTGTATTACCCAATCTATCAGCATGTTTGATATGACAAAAAATGGCAGACCCCGCTCCTGACGACGTTGCCCGCACGTGGACAGGCACGGCACCCCAGGGGGGCAATAAAGGTAATGATCTGTGCCCGGACGTCAGCCTCACTGAGCGCACAGCCCCCTCGGTTGATCCAGCACAGTCGGACGAGACAGAAGCAGGTAACGGTTGAAGCTCGCCCATACCCTGCGATTCCCCGGTCCCCCACGCAACATCCTCGACGATGTCGGACGCCATCAGAGATACGGCCCTGTCCCGACGGGATGGCGCGCCCGGTAATGCCAAGTTCCCCTATAAACGTCCCCTAGCCGGAGGGACCTGGGGGAAGAAAAAGAAAAAGGAGAACTCTTCTTCCTCCACAAACCCCCCCACATCTTTCTCTAACTTGATCGTCGGAGGGGTCGGGCTGAGCGTCTCGACCCGACCTCTATGCAGGTACGAAGCCGAGGACCCTCGTCCGAACGCGCAGGCGAGAAGTCCTCGACCGGAGGAAACTGCCGCACCGCCCCGGATCGGAGACCGCACCCGACCGCCTCAGTGGAGACGAGGAACGCCCTAGGGAGATCCCCGCCATTCGGACCCCCGAACAAGCCGCGACAACCCCCCGGGTCACGGCTAAGAAAAAGGTGTTTACACTAACATATTAGCGCTAGAAGGAGGGCCCGTCCGAATGTCGAGCGATCAACAGGCCCACTCCGACGAACCCCCAGCCGTCAGGTCGCACCCGACCGACGCAACGGGAGAACATCCCCTGCAGGAGGGGGTTCGAGACGAGCGCCCCGCTGCGATCTCGGAGCGCTACTGGCGATTGTTCAACGACCCGGGTCTATCGCCGCCCATCGGCAATCCCGGTGGCCCGTCACCCGTGCCACCCGAAGCCTTCTACGACCTCACACACCAGGTCCGGGCTCTTACGGGAGTGATGCAGACCATCATCCCGCTGGTCTCTCATCCGACGTCTTCACACTCAACCCTACCTCCACAACGGCAACGGTCCGCCGCCCAGACCCATGCACCGCTTCCCGAGTCTCCCGCTTCACCTCCGGGCCAGTCGACCCAACCCGGGAGCCGAGGAGCGGAGGATCCAACGGCGCACCCGACGCCCGTGGCCCCGCTTTCAGACTCGGCGGAGGGCTTGTGGGCCCAGCTGCGCCTCGTAGGCCACCGACTGGACGAGGTGCAGCGAGAGGTTCGCAGGACCAGGGGAGACCCGGGGGCCGAGCAACACCAGGGGTCCCCTTTCACCCCCGAGATTCAAGAGCAAGCGATCCCGCCGCATTTTCGGCTCCCTTCATTGGACGCCTACGACGGCGCCACCGACCCGGCGGACCACGTAGCTGCTTTCCACGCCCAGATGGCGCTGTACGGGACGTCCGACGCCCTGATGTGCAGGGCATTCCCGACAACCCTGCGAGGCTCAGCCCGAGCGTGGTACAGCAATCTGAAGACCGCGACCATCGCCTCTTTCGACCAGTTGGCCAAAGACTTCGAGCTTAACTTCCTGGCTTACGCCAAACCAAAGCCGTCGGTGGCAATGCTCCTCGGGCTCAACCAGAGGGAAGACGAGCCCCTTTCCCACTTTGTGAACCGCTTCACCACACAAATTCGCGGGCTGTCTGATGCTCACCCTTCTTTGATGATGCAGGCATTCATGATGGCCTGCGGCCTACCAGATTCTTTTGGTCTCTGGTGGAGCGACCCCCCACTTCGGTACCAGAAATGTTGCAGTGTGCGAACCAGTTCATCGCTCCTGAAGCATGGATGGTCGGGAGGCGCGACGAGCGCAAGAGGGTTAAGCCAGAGCAGCCCCGGCAACAACAGCCCGCTACCTCCCGGCGTAGGGCTGACGGACTCAACGATGCGGTACCTAGGTCCCCTCCCCCGGGCCTAAACTCCTCCCGGACCGAAATATTTCTCCACATCAAGGAGAAAGGCCTTCTCAAAGACCCCCACCCAATGAGGAGCCCGCGCGAACTCGCGGACCGCTCTAAATACTGCCGTTTTCACCGACAGCCCGGTCATGACACCGAGCAGTGTCGAGAGTTAAAAAGGCAAATTGAGGAGCTCATCCGCCGAGGGCACCTCGGCCCATACCTCCGGCCAGATAAGGAGCTCTCACCACGCCCGGAGGGTCCCATCGAGCGACACATAGACGTCATAACCGGCGGACCCGCGTCCGGAGGGAGCTCCGTGACGGGCGGAAAGGCATACGCCAGGGCCTCCCTGGCCGAAGCTTCCAAATATGAAAAAGGGCCCGAAGTCACTTTCCCGACCGGGGGACCTGAGCTAGCCGAACATGATGACGCGCTGGTGATATCAGCCAGAATCGCCAACGCGCAAGTAAGAAGGATCATGGTCGACACTGGGAGCTCGGCCGACATACTTTATTGGGATGCCTTCCAGAAGCTCGGCCTAGTCAGGGAGAACATGAAGCCGGTATGCTCGACGCTCACGGGGTTTACCGGTGCCTCAATCTCGTCACTAGGGGCTGTCACCCTGCCCCTAACTTTGGGAGTTTTCCCAAAGACCAAAACAGTGCCTCAATCTTCGGGACCGAGGCCATACTACCATCCGAAGTAGCTGTCCCGACTCCACGGACAGCAGGCTACAGCGAAGAGACCTCGGGTGAAGGGCTCCGATCCAACCTGGATCTGCTCGAAGAAAGACGGGCTGACGCGCACCGGAAAACCCTTTCTTACAAAAGAGCCGTAGCAAGGGTCTACAACCGGAGGGTACGACCCCGATTGATAAAGCTAGAGGACCTGGTCCTGCGCAAAGTCGAGGTCAGCCACCCGACCCGAGTAAGGGGGAAACTGGCCCCGAAGTGGGAAGGACCCTATCGGGTCATCGGAGTATCCCGACCAGGGACGTTCCGGCTCGCAACAATGGATGGTGACCCCGTACCCAGGACTTGGAACATACAGAACCTTAGGAAATACATCGTCTGAAGATGTAGACACTACGAAAACACTGAAATCGGAAGAAAAGGTCATTTTATTTCAAAGGGGGTATAGGGGCTTAACCACGAGGAACAGACCGACCCATCACACCCTTAAACCCGACTCCGGCGTACAAAGGCTAAACTCATCACTCTCCTGGAGTCTTCGGGCGGTCATCGAAGGGCACGTCCTCCGGCATATCCACCTCCAGGTCCACGGGATGAGAGGCGAACGGATCTCTTTCTACCTCGGAGCCAGGAGGGCATGAGCGAAAGCGACCTAGGGCAATTCTGTATCCATACTCGTAGGATACTCGCCCCATTCGGATCAATCCGAGCTCGAAGTTCTCGGACTTCTTATAAACTTCGATCGCCTCCTTGTCCTTTGACGGGCGAAGGCGAGTCTCCTCGGTGAGCGCATCGGAAGCAGCGCGGGCTTCAGCCTCGGCCTTCTCCGCCCTCTTGGTAAGGCCAAGCGCCTCCGACTTCAATAGGCGAAGCTCGGCCCGATTCAAACGAAGAAACTCTTGGAGTTCCTTGAACGAATTGCCCGACTGCTCGAGCTCTGCCTTCAGACGCGCCACCTCCTCCTCGAAGTTAGTTGCGCGCTTCTCCGCGGCCGCTATCGCCTCTAGGCCCGACCCGGCCCGAACTTCCTCTAGCTAATGGCACAACTCGAAGTTGCACTCGCTGAGGTTCCAGATTACCTGGCTAGCGTCACGCACTCTGTCCATCAGTGCCGTCGAGTAGTGGAGGCCCTGCCACAGAAAAGGGAGGGTCACCGCACAGTCACAAGGACGCCCGGAGTTAGCAAAACACTTACCAGTGTCAGAAACCTCCCCGCCTTGTTGAGCATGGCCTCCGAGGGCAGGGTGTATAGGTCCCGAGCCAGTTCGGGGTGGAGCACACCTCGGAGAAAAGCAGCCGAGGGATCTCCCCCGGCCCACACCTTGTCCCCTCGGGACAGCCCCTTCCAGCGGGCGACTAGCGGGTCGGAAGCCTCCCCCGGTGGAAGCTCGCCCATCACTAACGACCATAGGGGCTCGTCGGCCCCCGTGCGTAGCCCGCACAGGTCATCCACCGTGGGCAGGCTCGACCTCTTCCCGGCCACCCCTTGACTGGGCCCATCGACTCGGGAAGGCCCCTCGTCCCGAACGGCCCGCTTTGCGCCTACGATTTTTGAGGGGGTGGCCCCCGCCTTGGCTTTCCCAGGACCAGCTGTCTTCGCCTTCTTTGACGGGCGCCCCTCCGGAATCTCTAATGGAGCGTCCGCCGAGCCGGGCAACGGGTCGGCGGAGGGGCGCGGAGAGGAAGCAGCGGACGGGCGTGGGGAAGGAGCCGACGATGAGCGACCACCGCAGAGCGACAGAAGCTTCATTCCTACAAAGGAAACAAGCAGACAATCACAACCTGTGAAAACAAACAAGACACAGGGAACACCCGCTATAAACATACCCCCAAAAGCCGGGCTAAGACCCGCCTCAGCCAGCCACTCCTCGGTCATAGCTCGGATAGCCTGAGAACCGGGAAGGATTTCCCGAAGCCTCTCCAGGTCCCGACGCTCCTCGTCGTTCAAAGGCGGGACTGTGTTATCTATCACCCTCACCGCCCACCGAACTCCGAAGCCCCAATCCTTCGTCCAGCTAACGTAGAAAAACCGCCCCTTCCACCCTTTGTTGTTCGAAGGGGCTCCCCCGACGTGAAAACCAACCCGGGCTGACACAAAATAGCCCCCCGGCCCCTTGAACAGGCGAAAACAAGAAAGAAAGAGGTTTCGGGTAGGGGTGATGTTAGCGTAATAACATTCCCCTAAGAACGCTACTAGGTAGCGCCATGAGTTAGGTGCCACCTGGGAAGGCGAAATCCGCCACAAAGAAAGACAGGAAACAATGATAGGGTGAAAGGGGAGGCGCAACCCCGCCTCTAGGGCATCTTGAGTCAGCGCGAAACCTCAGGGGATCGGGTCGTACGACCGCTGCCCCGGATCAGGCGCAACAAGGACAAACTCCTCCGGGATGTGATAACGCTCCCGGAGCTTTTCCAGCGACGACCTACTCACCACCGAGTCGAGGTCGTGCGGCCACATTAGAACCTCAAGGGCTCGCGCCGCCTCCTCGTCTGGATAAGGCAGAGGCGTGCTCTCCCGGACTCTATCAAAAGACAAGGGTGAAGAGACAGGCGAGAGGGACATCCTTACCGGCTTTGAAACGAACAAGAGGGGCGACGAGAGAGCGACTGGGGAAAGACGGCGTAGAAGAGGAGAAGGTGCGATAGGAGAAGGGACGACGAGGTCCGGGACTCAGCAGCAAGAATCATGAAACGGGCCAAGTGCGCCATTTATATAGGGAAAATCCCGCCAAGAGAGACGTCCCTTCATCTCCCCATAGCGGCCGACAGCTCATCCGCACACTCACTCGTCGCGTCATGTCAAGGGAGGCCAACGAACACCCTGTCATAAATGCGGACCCAAGGACACTGCAGGGAAAAGCATGGAGAACGACCACTGCGATTCTTCGACGCCGAAAAAGAACGACAATCTTTCCACAAGCCACTTCCCGAAGGCTCTCAAAGCACCAGAGGTCCTCGGCCAGCCCGCCCGAGACGTGCTCCTCGGCCGCATGTCCCCGAGACCACCTCCTCGGCGCGGCCAGCCCGCCCGAGACGTGCTCCTCGGCCGCGTGCCCTCGAGACCACCTCCTCGGCGTGGCCAGCCCGCCCGAGACGTGCTCCTCGGCCGCGTGCCCCCGAGACCACCTCCTCGGCGCGGCCAGCCCGCCCGGGACGTGCTCCTCGGCCGCATGTCCCCGAGACCACCTCCTCGGCACGGCCAGCCCACCCGAGACGTGCTCCTTGGCCGCATGTCCCCGAGACCACCTCCTCGGTGCGGCCAGCCCGCCCGAGACGTGCTCCTCGGCCGCGCGCCCCCGAGACCACCTCCTCGGCGTGGCCAGCCCGCCCGAGACGTGCTCCTCGGCCGCATGTCCCCGAGACCACCTCCTCGGCGCGGCCAGCCCGCCCGAGACGTGCTCCTCGGCCGCACGCCCCCGAGACCACCTCCTCGGCGCGGCCAGCCCGCCCGAGACGTGCTCCTCGGCCGCATGTCCCCGAGACCACCTCCTCGGCGTGGCCAGCCCGCCCGAGACGTGCTCCTCGGCCTCATGCCACCCAAAGCGCCTCTGCGGCGCGGCCTATTCACCCCGGACGTGTGTCTCGATCATGAACCGCGAAGAGACCACTTACAGATCGAAGCCATGCCTCGAATCCCTTCCACCCAAAGCCGAGCCATGGCTTCCTTTGGGGGGGGAATATGATATGACAAAAAATGGCAGACCCCGCTCCTGACGACGTCGCCCGCACGTGGACAGGCGCGGCACCCCAGGGGGGCAATAAAGGTAATGATCTGTGCTCGGACGTCAGCCTCACTGAGCGCACAGCCCCCTCGGTTGATCCAGCACAGTCGGACGAGACAGAAGCAGGTAACGGTTGAAGCTCGCCCATACCCTACGATTCCTCGGTCCCCCACGCAACATCCTCGACGATGTCGGACGCCATCAGAGATACGGCCCTGCCCCAACGGGATGGCGCGCCCGGTAATGCCAAGTTCCCCTATAAACGTCCCCTAGCCGGAGGGACCTGGGGGAAGAAAAAGAAAAAGGAGAACTCTTCTTCCTCCACAAACCCCCCCACATCTTTCTCTAACTTGATCGTCGGAGGGGTCGGGCTGAGCGTCTTGACCCGACCTTTGTGCAGGTACGAAGCCGAGGACCCTCGTCTGAATGCGCAGGCGAGAAGTCCTCGACCGGAGGAAACTACCGCACCGCCCCGGATCGGAGACCGCACCCGACCGCCTCAGTGGAGACGAGGAACGCCCCAGGGAGATCCCCGCCATTCGGACCCCCGAACAAGCCGCGACGACCCCCCGGGTCACGGCTAAGAAAAAGGTGTTTACACTAACAATGTTGACCTCCTACAACATCTGATCTTCTTGGCACAATGTCTGATCCTTCTAGCCCAATGCCCGAACTTATGACATGAAGTCCTTCCGGCACGTCAACCAATCCTCTGTCCTAATGTCTAATTTTCTAACATATTCCACTCTAGCCCAATATTTGATTCTTCCTACTTCAATCGATTTATCTTTCCATGATTGAAGTTAGACTTACGTCACTCAAACGTTGATTAGATCATAATTTCATCAATTGATTTCATCATCAAAATCTGAGATTCAACAAGAACTTTGTCCAATTTAATCATAATTCGTCTAGCCCCAAAAGAAGAGTTAGATTAAGTAAAATTGCACCACTTCTATTTGAGATTTAATAAAAAGAGTGCTAGTCATAGGTGCCCTGCAATACAATCACACGTATGATATGATATGCACTCTTTTTATTTATTATTTATATGATATTTTTCTTACTTTATATTGCCCGTTGCATATATTGTGATATCCATGGATCTATGCAATAGGAATCGAATCGTGATGAGATCACGATAATGGGACTGATTTTCTTTTAAACACATACCATAAATAATCCTGGCCATAGGTTACTCCAAAGGGACATCGAGATAACCAAATAGACTGGTGTGTCATATACTTATCCATATGATAGAGACAGTTAGTCTCATAGTTATTCATGTGGGGGCACTAGGGATACTATGCAAGTGCTCATTAGAGAATGAGTTTACTAATCGATTCGCTCACGGAATGTTGGATGGTTGATGATATCTTATTGTCGAACAGTGATTTTGTCATCCCAATGGTGTATTTAGTCCTTAGACTTAAGACAGTAAGAATATCATATATGAGTACTCCACTCTTTGATACTAGACTTATAGGCTTGGAAGTTCCAAATCTAGCATAGTCGGTTATCGGGAGTGGCAACTGATCTTACAAGGGCTATTAAGTATCAATAGAGGATCACCGGCTCTCGGTGTCATGAGAGGAATATTCTATGTATTCTTTCTTAAGCAAATCCCTTGCCAGGGTCATTTGGATTAAAAGAGAAAGAGTTCTCCGAGAGAATTCGATTAGAGCGAGACTCGAGCAGATTCTATATAGATCTGACAACACCATGCTTGGTATATAGTCTCTAGAATATTAGATGGATGAGGGACTATAGATACACGGTAATTGAGAATAGACAAGTCCAATGGATATAATTTTCTTATATTATTTGGGGACTATGACATAGTGGCATAGTATGTCTATAGTCGATAAATCAAGTAAATTATTATGAAGATAATAATTCATTGAGTTAGAAGGAGTTTTGACAAGTATGATGCATAGCTAACTCTATATTGAGTCTAGATGGTCACACATATATAGTAGGTATTGTGACAAGTAGAGGTTTCGATATGAGATATCCGTTAGAGCTCCTATCTTATTGGATATCCAATAAGCTCCTGAATTATTAGATCTTATAGATAAGATCCAATAAGAATCAATGAGAGATTATTTGGTAGAAATCCACTAATTAAATAGGCTTGGATAGTTGGAAGGAGATTCAATACTTAATATGGTAGGATCCATTATGATTAAATTGATAAGGACTTCTATAAATAGAGGGAAACCAAAGGGGTCATAGACTAGACCCTTTTTGGCTACCACCTCCTATACTCCTCTCTCTCTCTCTCTCTCCTCCTCAACCGATAGCTCTTGTTCAGTGTGGACAATAAGAAGGACCAGCCTCTTCTTGATCACGTGGTGCGCATGGAAAAGAGGATTGTATAGTGATTTAAGGAATGTCTTCGTAGCCCCTGTCATATGGATCACCACTAGAGAGGAGGATAGTTGAGCTCCTTCATCCTTTTCTATAGATCTGTAGGATTTCAGGGACATACGATCTCCCTTAGTAGTATATCCTTTATATATGCTTAACCTTTTTGGTTTTATGGTTTTTGTGTACCAATCTTGGCACGATGAAATCTTTTCTATGAAAAATTTTAAAATTTTTATTTGTTGTTCTTCCACTACGTATATGATGCTACCCTCAAATTTCCTAATAAAGAGCTTATCCAAATAGTCAGCAATTTATGTCATTAATAGAAAATTGTATAGCCTAGCCCCAAATCATTTTATGATGGAAAAAGATAATATTAAAATTCCTAAGAACAATCCATGGACTAGATGAATAAAGAGAAAGTTTAGCAAAGTCTATCTATAAGTGACTTCTTTTAGTCTCAATATAAAAATCATGAACCATTGAGAATTTAGAGGATTTGTTTTCTCAGGGAGGAAGAGAAAACTTCAAGATAAACAAAAAAAATCATAGAGATCAATAATCAAGAATATACCAAAAAGCTTATGTAAGATAAATATAGTTCGATAAATTCTTACATATAAAATCAAATTCTTTATCATGTGAGATAAATTATAAAACATTCGAGTTATCCCCACTCAAATATAAACTTATTTATACACTCTCTCACATATACCTCGAAGAATTTATATATTTTCTCTCACTCTCCATAAATTTAGAGAGCATCCTCTCCAAATACTCTAGAGAGCAACTTAGGAGTACTAAAAGTATTCTTCATATCTCACTCTTCCCCCAAAATCTAAATATATATAAGATATTTATAAAAGAATCACACCCTAATTTCTACTGCTTCCTTCATCTAGCATGACTTCTCAGGAGTTTTTGTCCTAATAGGACATTGGCCATAAGAATCTTAAAATATTTAACAATCTCAATTATTTAACAACATAAAACCACCGTACCAAATATAACTTGACTAGATATAGAATAAACTACTTTGTCAATAGTAGAGGGATTTCATATGCACCAGATGCGAGCATAAGAACTAATACCCGAGTTGGTAGACATTCTAATCTATACAAATGTGAGAAGTAATAGAGTGGACATTTGGATCTTGAACCCATGATTCCGAAATAAATAGGAAGTCGTAGTGATGTTTGTGCAACAAAGATTTGACAGTTGCCTACTTAAAAGGGGCATTAAGCCCTCATATATAGAGGGCTTAATTGTGAGGTCATTTTAGTCATCAAACTATAAAGAACCTGCATCGGTAGAGAAAACATTCACTCGGTTCTTAATTGTGAGGAAAGATGGATGAAATCTAATCAAATATCCAATAAATGAATTCTTCTAGTGCTCCTTTCCCTAAGAGATTTTTTCATCCAAAACTTAAATATGAAGGGTGTCATTATTGAATTATTAAAGTAAGAGGGAGGTTCATGCTACAAAAGCCAAAGAAAAAAAAGAACTCCATGTTTTTGACACCGAAGATGGAGAGTTCCGTGGCAAGGAAATCTTATGCAACGGATAGTGGGCCACGGTGAGAGGTCGTCGGACAAAGAAGAAAGGGCCTTAGTAGAACTCGTGGTCGACTGTGAGACAGGTAGCAGGCGCGTCCAGCGACGAGACTTGAATAACTGCATCCAGGCCTATAGATGTCTCGCTAGTGGTTTCCATGAGCACTCGTGTCGTCCTAGACAACAGTAGACCGCCCGGTAGACGCTTCGGAGGGATGGTAGAAACTGGAGGCGAGACGGCGGAGAAGCTTGAAAGATGGATGAAGAGTGAAATCACAAATGCAAAGAAAAAGCACATTTCTGTTATATGATGTCTATTTATATATAGTGAATGAGAAGATTTTTCTCAATTGAAACATACCAAAAATTATCAGTGACATAAAAATTATCAGTGAATTAAATTCTTAATTCAAATATATTCAAATGATTTTTATGATAAAACTATCAAATTATATTCTAATTTATATTTCATGTAGGTAAATTATGAAAATAATCTGATATTTTATCCTGATTAATTATATTAAATATAATAAAAGATCTTATGAGATAATAATTATTATATAAAATATAATCAGTCACAATATGATGTCTAATTATTTATGTGATCCTTATTTTAACTTTATATATAATTTTAATTAATTAAGGATGTTGTGGCTAATTCTTAATTAATTAAAATTATATAGATCACTAGACATTTTAAACATAAAAAAATTGAGTCATAAGTATAATTTTATATAACTAAATATGCATATGAGTATTTTACTAATTAAAAATATTAAAAATAATATTTTCTTATGATTTTCAACAAAATATATCAAGAAGTTTCCAAAAAGAAACCAAAATCAAATTATTTTCATGGCATAAAATAAAAACTCTTTTATATCAAGGTAGAGGTCAATAAGCTCCGATACCAGATACCAAATGTAAGAATTATTTGACACTAACTTGTGTTTCTAAATCATTATAATAGAAACACGATAAAAACTTATACGAAAACAAAATAGCATACCTCCAGCCATTGTTGTCAAAAATTTATGTAGAGATTTCTTCTTGAACTTTGGCACTTCTCGACTAAGAACTCTCACTTTAGATAATGTAGGAAAACATTTTTGCTTCAAAAAGATGATTGAGCACAGGGACCAAAATCCTGATATATATAAATGTTCTCCCATCAAGAACATTTATTATCACCAACTCATAACGTTCAAGAATTAATTTAAATTTATAACGTTTGGATCATAATAATAAAGAACTTAATGATATTAAATATTTAATAATAATGGTTACATTTATAATGAAAAACTAAAATATTTAAAACATAATAAATCAAGAAATTGATTATAATGAATTATGAATCTTAATGGGAACGGTTATATTATTATTAAATATAATATTTAATAATAACGGTTACATATTTTTATCATTTAATCTTGGTACTAGTATTAAGTACTTGGGTTGATCATAATACTATAAATTATTGCAGTAATACAGGAAGTGCAAAATGCCTCTACAGGTAAGTTTATAACTAGATGGTTCAAAATCTAGATGCATGAAACATATTAAAAGCATCGTATCAACGACTTCGTTAATTGCTTTTACAAGGCTTAGACATACTCTGTAGTGCGGAAAAGCTCTTCTTTCTTTTTTTTGCATAAAAGAGGTGCTAATTTTTGTTTTGTTTTGTTTTTTTTTTTTACGTTAAAGCTTCTGACGTTATCCATGAAAAAGTAAGAAGTTTTACTCGACTTATTCATGTTGTCTTCATCTTGTCAGCAGTTACGGTTTTGGTCTTGCGCTCATGTTAAGTTTGGAGCAAACAATGGTATATGCATATTGCATTATTTGCAATTAGTGAGTGTGGCATTGGATTTGTAATAAGGGATGATGGTACTAGTAATCAAGGATAGTTGTACTGTATTCAACGATGGTATCGGTCCACCGGTCCATGGGTATATATCGAGGTATTATGTATTCGTATGTCAATATCTTCTTGCATTTTATTCAAAATAAAGCGGTACATATCAATCCTTAAGTGAACCAATACATATTGTCCATTTCAAATGGAACAACAAACATTATTAATAATTTTATTTTTATAAGATGTACGATCTTGGAGCAATGGAGTACCCTATATTAATTATGATGCAACTGTTATCAAGTATGGGTTATAAACTACAATCGAGAAAGGAACTTGACATATCCAGATTGAATCTTACTTAGACTCTCATACACATATTTCTACAGGAAGATGTAGCTTTTTGGTAATTAAAGACGTATTCAATTATGTCAAATCTAGTAAATGAAATCAGTGCTGGAGATTGGAGTGGGTCTCTGGTTTTATTTTTAACGATCAACTTTGAAATGAGACGGAGATCGTTACGCTCGTCTTTGCAAGTAAATAACTTTTTTAGAAAAAATTATACCATCTTATCATGAAATTTAGTGATTTGCCTAAATAATGTGTACACTTAAAATAAAATAAATAATTAATTAAACGACCAAACATGTGATCAAACTATAATGGATACTTTACTACGAATATAACATACGATCGAATTCACCAACCGACAAATAAGAGAAACGCACTGTGGCTACCAATCCATTCACCAACCGACTTTTGATTGGCTGCTCAGATATCAATAGATTGCACCCTTACCCTAAAAGTGATAAGCTATCCACAAACATTCTGCCACGTGTCACGACGAGATCCAGACGCCCGACAACCTCCGACACTACAACACTCACTAAGCTTGCACGCGCTCGCTTATTATCATCTACAGCCACTCCATCCGTCTTCTCTGCTAAGCCAACAGTTCTCGGCTTCCCTTTCCCCATGGCAGCAGCCTCCGCCTGCGCCGCCCTCTGCAGTGCACCCTTCGGCACCCGCTTCGCCCGGCGCTATACGAGCACAAGCCTCAGCTTCTCGGCCTCCCTGTCCAAGGCCGGGCACCCACTGTTCGGGGTCGACGCCGGGCGGGGGCGAGTGCGCGCCATGGCCACCTACAAGGTGAAGCTGGTCCTCCCCGAAGGCGAATTCGAGCTCGACTGCCCGGACGACGTGTACATCCTCGACCACGCCGAGGAGGCGGGCATCAGCCTGCCGTACTCGTGCCGCGCCGGCTCCTGCTCCTCCTGCGCCGGCAAGATCGTCAAGGGTGAGGTGGACCAGGCGGACGCCAGCTTCCTCGACGACGATCAGATCGAGGCAGGCTACGTGCTCACCTGTGCCGCCTACCCCAGGTCTGACGTCATTATCGAGACCCACAAAGAGGAGGAGCTCACTGGCTGAGATGGTGGTCGTGGTGGTGGAGATGGAAGTCGCACGAACCTTCATTGCTTGCTAGCTCTTCTCGTCCTTCTCATTCTATCTTTGTGGGTTAGCTATCGGTCGGTATCTTTCCTTGTCGAGACCTTGAGTTTTGTGTTGCTAGTGGTGGCGCCCATGAGGCAGCATCATACCGACTTTTAGTTGTTTTGCATTGTGGGCTAACGTCATGGCTGTAATGAGACTGTTCTCACTGTCACACATATATCTATTTAGTACCTAAAATAAATCTGATGATAAACAACTATCCATACATACACACGGAAGTTGTACATCTTGTTTCTGCGTATGTTGGGATCGACAGGGTTGTATCTAAGCACGATGGAAGAATTTGGAGTCCTCCCGAATTTGTGTCCAATCATCATATACATTTGATGATAAAAGCTTGATAATTCTAGGTGCATTAACAGAGGAAAAAATGAAACAGTAGAGTACCAGTAATACTGGTTCTCTCTCGTTTGACGTGGGGAATGGAGTCTGTCGAAACAAAGGCTTCCATGGCCGCCGATGAGGCTTCGTTGGCAGCAGCGGTCTCTAGTGATGTGGCTGCACCTCACCCCCGACATCCTTCCTCTTCCGCGGGGGTGCAATCGACCACTTCCGTGCTCTCACGCGCGGGTGGTGGCACTAGTGGGAGTGCGCCCCTTTCTTCTCTCAGCGCTGCCCCCTCCCTGTTGTCAGAAGATCGGGGGAATTGCTCTGCTCCGGAAAGTTCTCTTGGTGATGTTGTTGCTTCCTCAACTTCGCTAGGTGGATCAGTATCGAGGCGCAGTGATATCAGAGAGATTTCCTCAACTGCACGAGGAAATCAAGCTGCTCAATGAAAAATCCTCTCTTTCACCATGTATAAGTAGACACCATATGATACTAATTGAAGTGTGTTTTTTTTTTGCCTTTACGATTTCACTCTTCATTCTATCATGGTATTAGAGTAGTGAGAAGAGTGAGGTTTCGCCCCTGCTTCCAGCCAACGACCATCGCCGCTGCAGCCACATTCCCAAGCGAGGCTTCGCTCACCTCCCACCTTCCACCACTGCCAGCGCCCTGTCACCGAATCCTCTGCTCTGGAACCATCAGCATCCTCTGCTCTAATCGCTCGTCGCTCACCCACAAGATCATGTTCTCCTCCACCTCTTATCTTCAACTCCTGTGCTGTCTTCTCTATTGCGACCTGCTCTGCTTCCACGCGCTGGACCAGGGCCACCACTTCCTTGCCTACTGTGCCCTTGGGCTCCGCCAATGCACTCGCCGCTGTTCGTCCCCCGACGGCTTTCTCAACGTCAACCACCCCGACCGCACCATCGGGTTGCCCTCTTTGCAGACGTGGTCGTTAGAGCCCTCACCTTTAGAGAGGACCTCATCTCGATGCAGGACTACCATCTCTTCCCTCCCCAGACTTCTTCCTTCCCCTCGCTGGACTTTCTCTGCTTCACTGATCTGCTCGGAGGTCTTTCTGTTGTTACCGGACAATCATTGCAGTTTCCTCTCACTGCCTCTGATCAGTGATCGGATCATTCAGTGATCAGATTCCTATCTTTGCCACGCTACCAGGGGGAGCCACTACATCCTGCTCCACCTTCTTCACCTCGATGAGTAGCATCCGGAACCACTTCCACGCCACTTGCTGCCCATCACTGCTACACAAAGTGCTGCTTATCACTGCATCGCTGCTATGCAAAGTACAATAGTGATCTTCGATGACGAAGCACGCACTTCATTGCCCAGATTCCTAACTGCAGAACTCCATATTCCTGCCCAGATTCCTTACTGCAGAACTCCATATTCCTAACTGTAGAACTGCTGCATAGAGATCCGTAGCTAAACTCCTTCAATAAAGACCTCGTTCGCCAACAACCCACCTCAGGTGACATTGATCTGCACTAACTCTTCTTCCTCCCTGATATTATCATCGCTGCAGACTTCTACTTGCTCCCACATATTATTACATATCTTTTATATGTCCTCATCATCTACCTCTGATGCTCTAGTTATTGTTCCCGCAGGGAACTATAGTACTTTTACACATATAGACCTTATCTCCATCAATGAAGCAACCCTCATCCCCTTCAAATTATCCAAAAGTAGCAACTATACATCCTGGCATGCTCAATTCTCTAATCTCCTATTTGGCTATGATCTTCTAGTCTATGTCGATGGCTCTCTTTGTTCTCCACCAGCGATACTCAACATCCCAGGAGCACTTAGTCCAGTACTAAATCCGGACCACAAACTATGGTTACGTCAAGATCATCTCATCCTCCAAGCAATTCAAGTATCGGTTGCTGGATCCCTCGCCCTACTTATATCTTCATGTGACATTGCTACCGAAGCCTGGTGCAAGTTGTAAACCACCCTGGAAAATCGTTCACGCACTCGCATGTTTAGTCTCCTATCCAGTCTCATGAAAACAAAATAAGAGGGAAGTACTGTTACTAATTATCTACACAACAAAAAGATTATCATCGATAACTTGGCCTTGATAGGTCATTCCCTCAGTGATGAAGAAGTTACTATTTATATCCTCAATGGTCTATGAGACGAGTACAAGGAATTGACAGTAGCAATACGGGCAGTGATTCACCAATGTTATTCGAAGAATTCTATGACAAGCTGACTTACTTTGAGATATATCTAAAGCACGAGGACAAATTGTCAGGACCATCAATCACAGCTCAAGTCACTCAAAAATCTATGAGGAAAGGCAATCCATATAACAAGACTGTCAACAAAGATTTGACCAAGATGCCTCCTGAACCTATGAGCTCTAAACAAACCATCCCTCCTCAACATCATCAATATTTCAATCACAACAACCAAGGTGGCTACTTTAATCATCAGTAGTCCTAACGCCCTCACCACACAAACTAACAAAGAGTTGTTTGCCAACTATGTGATAAAGTCGGTCACTCTGTAAAGGTCTATCGATCTCGACCCAAGTTTCTTGCTCACTCACATTGGCCTCAGGCAAATCTCACAACTACTCTAAATACTAGTGATCATATTTGGATCGTGGACTTTGGCGCATCCTACCACATCACCTCTAATCTACAAAACTTGTCCATCCACAATGACTATAGTGGAAATGACGACATCATCATCGGTAACAGTAAAGAAATTCCTATTACTCATACTGGTTCCACAATGCTTAATTCACCTACTACAATTTTTATACTCGATGATATTTTGTATGCATCTCATATTAAATGAAATCTCATTTCTGTTTCTCAATTTTGTAAACAAAATAATACCTCTATTGAATTCTTTCCTAACTCTTTTCTTGTCAAGGATTTGAGCACGGAAGTATCCTTAGTCCGAGGCCACAGTAAGGACAATGTTTATGAATGGCTATCAGTTCCATAAATAAAACAGCTCATTGTTTATGCCTCAGTTGCATCTTCAATTGATGTGTGGTATCGTCGTCTCGATCATTCCTTACTCTCTATCCAAAGAAATTACTTTCTCATTATTCTCTTTATACTCTTAAATATAATAGCATTATGATTTATTATGATGCTTATCTCAGTAATAAAAGTCATATTCTCCCTTTTGGCATTTCCTCTATATCATGTTTTAAACCATTTGAAATTATTTATACTGATGTTTGGGGCCCTGCTCCCATCACTTCTTTTGACAACTTTAGATTTTATATCATTTTTATAGACTATTTTGCTAAGTACACATGGATATACCATCTCCATCATAATTCAGAAGTTACAACAATCTTCACCAACTTTAAAAATTTAGTCGAAAACTTCTTTTAATCTACAATTAAAATAGTCTACTCTAATGGCGGAGGTGAATATCAAGCCCTCACATCCCACCTCTCAACCTGTGGCATTCAACACCTTAAGTCACCCCCACACATCTCTCAACTAGTTGGCTCTATTGAATGTAAATATTGACATATTGTAAAAATTGGTCTCACACTTCTACATCGAGCCTCCATGCAGCAACCTTTTGGTCTGTAGTCTTTCAAACTGTCATCTACTTTATTAATCGTATGCTTACTCCAGTCCTCCAATATTAGTCACCATTTGAAAAACTATTTTTTAAATCCCCAAACCTTCAAAAACTCAGAATATTTGGTTGTTTATGTTATCCATGGCTACATCCTTATGCCCCACATAAGATAACACCAAGATCTAAGCCTTATATTTTCATAGGATATTCTCTTGAAAATAATACCTTTCGATAATACGAACCCAAAACTCAAAAAATCTTTATTTTACGTCATATTATTTTTGTGGAGTTTGCCTTTTCATTTCAAAACCATGAGTCTCCTACCATGCAAGCTACTCTAATAAATATACATCACTGGAGTATACCATCGATCCCCTCAAACGAACCTCTTACCACACCATCCAGTCCCTTTCCTAAAGATCCATACACTTTTGTTCACCCGGTTCAATAGCTCCTCACTCTCTCCATTACTTCTCATCTTCCTCTTCATAAGCCTCACATGTTACTGAAGTAATATCCTTAGAAACACAATAACCTTCTTTACCTAGTACCATTGATGTATCTCAGCCTATCCTAACCCATGTCATTGCCTCTCTACCACCCATACCAATAACACAACCTACAGCTCCTAGACATCCAATGATAATACACTCAAAAAGTGATATCTTTAAACCACGTTAGGTTCTCAACCTACATGTTATCATAAAATCCTCTCATAAGACTAGTGAAACTGTCACAATTACTCAAACCCAAAAATCTCCACATTGGCGTAAAGCCATATATGAAGAATTTGATGCCTTACTCCATAACTCTATATGGACTCTTATATCTTTTCATCATACACAAAACATCATCAAGTGTAAATGAGTTTTTCGAATTAAGCGGAACCCAAATGGATCTGTTGCTAGATGTAAAGTATGTTTAGTAGCCAAAGGGTTTCATCAATGACCTAGAATTGACTTCACAGAGACTTTCAGTCCCATAGTTAAACCCATAATAATTAGGCTTATTTTAAGTTTGGTCATCTCCCAAGGCTGGCAATTACGATAATTGGATGTTAATAATGCCTTTTTATATGGGACTCTAACTGAAGATGTCTTTATGCAACAACCCCCTGGCTTCGTTCATCACCAGTATTCGAGACATGTCTGCAAACTACAAAAGTCATTTATGGACTCCGTTAAGCTCCAAAAGCTTGGTATACTAAACTTGGATCGTTTTTTATATCAATTGGCTTCATCAACTCTAAATCTAATATCTTTTTATTCCTACGATAACAAAATATAAATACAATATATCTTCTAGTATATATAGATGATATTATTATCACAAGCAAAGATCCCTTAGAGATTTAGGCATTTCTAAAGTAATTGGTTAATTGATTCTTCCTCAAAGATTTAGGACCCTTGATCTACTTTTTGGTAGTGGAAGCAATATTTACAACCTCAGGTCTCCTCCTATCATAAAGAAAGTATATTCAAGACTTATTATCAAAGACAAATATGCAGGATACAATAGAGGTTGCAACTCCTCTCTTTACTAGTGAATCACTCAAATTATGTGATGGCAACCCTACTACGGACTCAACTCAATACCGATAAGTACTTGGCTCCTTACAGTATTTCGCTCTCACCCATCCAAATATCTCATTTGTAGTCAATAAATTATCTCAAGTATGTTTGATTTTATACAGTTTCTCAGACTGTTAATTTCTCTGATATTCGATGTGATATTCCCGAACTTAGTGGTGATAACTATAAGATATGAAAAAAGAGGGTTCTCCTCCATTTAGGGTGGATAAATATTGATTATGCTATTAGGAAAGACGAACCACTTATAGTCACTAATACCAGTACTTCAACTGAGATCACGTTATATATGAGCAATGAGAGCGATCCAATCGGCTCAGCGTGATGTTTATCAAAACTAAGATAACTGCTTGCATATGTGATTCTATTGACCAACATGAAAATGTCCGAGACTTGCTAAAAGCTATCGATGAGTAATTCATCATTTCGGATAAGGCACTAGCAAGTACCCTAATAATGAAATTCTCATCCCTTAGACTCACCAACATAAAGGGTGTGCATGAGCACATAATGCAAATGCGAGATATTGTGACTTAACTTAAGAAATTCAAGGTTAATATGTCAAAATCCTTCCTAGTGCACTATATTCTGAACACCCTTCCACCTCAATATGACCCTTTTAAAATTTTATACAATACACATAAGGACAAATGATCAATAAATGAATTAATGATCATGTGTGTTCAAGAAGAAGAGAGGCTAGTGATGGAATTGGGTGAGAGTGCATTGGTGGTAACTACTCATGGGAAGAATAAAACTGACAAAAACCAAGTCAATCAGAATGCTCATCAATAGGAAAAAGGTAAAATACCACCCGAAGCTGATATCAAGAAAGAAGCAAAGTGTTTCTTTATAAAAGAAAGGGACACATGAAGAAGGAATGTATAAAATTTCAACAATGGCTTGAAAAGAAAGGAAAACTAACCTCGTTTGTATGTTATGAATCTAATATGATCAATATTAATATTAACACTTGATGGATTGACTCTGGATCAACAATCCATATTGCAAAATCTTTGCAGGATATGCAAAACCTAAGGAAGCTAGTGGGAAGTAAGCAAAGAATCTTATCAGGAAATAAGATGGGCTCACATGTGGAGGCAATTGAAACATGCATTTTAACTTTAAGTAGTGATTTTGTTTTAAAATTCGAAATGACCTTTTATGTACCAAGTTTCTCACGAAACTTAATTTCAATTTCTAGACTCATACCATTCGGGTATTTCTTTAATTATAAAGACATATCATTTCATTTATTATATAATTCTAATTATGTTAGGAATGATATTTTGTCTAATAGTCTTTACCATATTTTGTCTGATGGTCTTTACTATATTTTATTATAAAATGATAATACTCAAAGTTTAATACATGTTCACGCTAGCATTAAGAGGTGTAATATTAATGAGGACTCCTCTATATTATGCCATCGGAGATTAGGATATATCTCCATAGAGAGAATTAAAGGATTAATTAAAGATGGGGTACTTTGTACTCTTGATTTTGCTAATTAAAAGGGTGCTAATAGGAGTTCAGACTTATTAGAGATAATTAATACTGATATATGTTGTCCAAACATGGACATACATGGTCAGAAATACTTCATCTCCTTTATAGATGATTATTCACGATATACGTATATATATTTGCTTCATAACAAAAATAAAGCATTGGATGCCTTCAAAGTCTTCAAGGTTGAAGTTGAGAACTAATGTAGTAAGCAAATTAAAATTGTGAGATCAGATAGGGGTGGAGAATATTATGGTAGATATACTGAAAATGGACAAGCACCTGATCCTTTTGCTAAGTTTCTTCATGAACATGGGATTATTGCCCAATACACTATGCTTGGTTCTCCAGACCAGAATAGTGTTGTAGAAAGAAGAAACCAAACATTATTAGACATGGTATGGAGTATGCTTAGCAACTTCAATCTTCCTAAGTTCTTGTGGACCGAAGCACTAAAGACGACTATATATATATTAAACAGAGTTGCCACCAAGGCTGTTCAAAAGACATCATTTGAATTATGGAAAGGTTAGAAACCGAGTTTGCGACATATGCATGTTTGGGGATGTCCGTCTAAAATCAGGATATATAATCCATAAGAGAAGAAACTGGACCCGAGGACTATTAGTGGTTATTTCATTGCATATGCCGAAAAGTCCAAAGGTTACAGGTTCTATTGTCCATCTCACACAACTAGGATTGTGGAATCAAGAAATGCTAAATTTCTTGAGGATGATGTGATTAGTGGGAGCGATCATTTCAGGAATATAGTTTTCGCACATGATCATATAGAATCTCAACCTTCCACATTAATTGATAGATTGGTTATAGTTCATAGTACTCCTCAAGTACAAACTAGTGCTGAATAACTAATCATTGAAATTCCATAAGTTGTTGATAGTATTCTAATAGATCAAGCAGTTCAGGAATTATAATAAGCTCCTGAACAACTAGATGAACCACAAGTTCCTTAGGGAAATATTAGTACATCATTAAGAAGATCTACTAGAAATAAAAGATCAGTAATCCCTAGTGATTATGTTGTATATCTACAAGAATCTGATTAGAATATTGGAGCCAAAATGATCCTGAAACATTTTCACAAGCCATGAGTTGCAAAGAGTCAAATTTGTGGCTTGATGCAATGATAGAAGAGATGAATTTTATAATGAGCAATGGAGTCTGGGATCTTGTAGAGTTGTCTAATGAAGCAAAGGCTATTGGTTACAAATGAGTCTTTAAAACTAAGAAAGATTCATTAGGCAACATTAAGAGATACAAGGCAAGACTTGTTATAAAGGGATTTACTCAAAAGGAGGGAATCGATTATACTGAAACGTTTTCTCCCATATTTAAGAAAGATTCTTTTCATATCATTTTGGCATTAGTTGCTCATTTTGACATTGAGTTGCAACAAATAGATATGAAATCGGCATTTCTCAATGGAGATCTAGAGGAAGAGATTTATATGAAACAACCTAAAGGTATCTCGTGAGCACTTGGTTTGTAAGCTTAAGTAGTCTATATATGACTTAAAACAAACCTTCTGCCAATGGTATTTTAAATTCTATGAAGTGAATTCTTCATTTGGATTTGTTGAAATTCTTATGGATCAATGTATATACCAGAAGGTTAGGGGGAGTAAAATATGTTTTTTTTGTTTTATAAATAGATGATATTTAGCTTACAACCAATGATAAGGGTTTGCTGCATGAGGTGAAACAATTCCTTTCTAAAAATTTTGACATGAAGGATATGGGTGAAGCATCTTATGTCATTGGCATTAAGATCCATAGAGATAGACCTCGAGGCATTTTAGATATATCACAAGAAACCTTTATCGTTAAACTTTTAGAAAGATTTCAGATGAATGATTGTTCACCAAGTGTTGCTCCTATTATGAAAGGTGATAGGTTCAATTTGAACCAATGCCCAAAGAACAACTTTGAAAGGGAATCAATGAAAAACATCCCATATGTTTCTGCCATAGGAAGCCTTATGTATGCTTAGGTCTGTACTAGACCTGATATTACATTTATTGTGAGGATGCTAGGTTGATATCAGAGTAATCCAGGTATGGACCACTGGAGAGCTGCAAAGAAAGTGATGAGGTATCTACAAGGAACCAAAAATTACATGCTTATGTATAGACATACAAACAATCTGGATATTATTGGTTACTAAGATTCAGACTTTGCCAATTGTGTTGATTCTTGTAAATCAATATCAGGATATATTTTTATGATGGCTGGTGGAGCTATTTCTTGGAGAAGCGCTAAGCAAACCTTGACTGCTACTTCTACCATGGAAGCTGAGTTTGTCTCCTGTTTTGAGGCTACTTCACATGGTGCATGACTTAAGAGTTTCATTTCTGGGCTTAGAATCATGGATTCTATTTCTAAGCCATTAAGAATTTTTTGTGATAATTCAACTGTTGTCTTTATGGCTAAAAATAATAAAAGAGGAAGTCGAAGTAAACACATCGACATTAAGTATTTAGCCATAAGAGAATGTGTAAAAGAAAAGAAGTGGTCATTGAGCATATTAGCACTGAATTGATGATTGCTGATCCTTTGACTAAAGGCATGCCACCTCTGAAATTCAAGGATTATATAGAGAAAATGGGACTTGGTTCCACTTTGTAATTGCATTGAAACTCTTATATATTATGAAATATTCTCATTTATGTGTAAGTTATTTTAAGAAAATATATTATTACTGGACCAAGAATAAACATAAGGTTTATTCATTAAGTAATATTACCATATTAAGATTAAGAAACCAAATGCATCATTATACATGGATGATAATACTCGCTCTTAGAGAACTTATCGCTATGATTCATGTATTTATTTCTTACGAAAGTTGTTCGAGAAAGATTAATTCAAATTATTAAGCTAAACGTATGGACCAAGTGGAAGAATGTAACCATTATTATTAAATATTATATTTAATAATAATGTAATCATTCTCATTAAGATTTATAATTCATTATAATCAATTTCTTCATTTATTATGTTTTAAATATTTTGGTTTTTCATTCTAAATGTAACCATTATTATTCAATATTTAATATCATTAAGTTCTTCATTATGGTCCAAACGTTATAAATTTGAATTAATTATTGAATGTTATGAGTTGGTGATAATAAATATTCTTGATGGGAGAATATTTATATATATGAGGATTTTGGTCCTTGGGCTCAATCATCTCTTTGAAGCAAAAAAGCTTTCCTAGACCATCTAAAGCGAGAGTTCTGAGTTGAGAAGTGCCAAAGTTTAAGAAAAAACCTCAACAGAAATTCTTGACAACAATGGCTGGAGGTACACTATTTCGTTTCCGCATCAATTTTTATTGTGTTTCTATTATAATGATTTAAGATGCAATTAATATTATAGAATGTAATATTTCTCGGACTATTCCACATGCATTATTACATTCTGAGAAATATTACATTCTGAGTTTCTCAGACTATTAATTTCTCTGATATTCGATGTGATATTCCTGAACTTAGTGGTGATAACTATAAGATATGGAAGGAGAGGGTTCTCCTCCATTTAGGGTGGATACATATTGATTATGCTATTAGGAAAGATGAACCACCTATAGTCACTAATACCAGCACTCCAACTGAGATCACATTATATGAGAGATGAGAGTGATCCAATCGGCTCAGCGTGATGTTTATCAAAACAAAGATAACTGCTGGCATACGTGGTTCTGTTGACCAGCATGAAAATGTCTGAGACATGCTAAAACCTATCGATGAGCAATTCGTCACTTCGAATAAGGCACTAGTAAGTACTCTAATAATGAAATTCTCATCCCTTAAACTCACCAACATAAAGGGTGTGTGTGAGCACATAATGCAAATGCGAGATATTATGGCTCAACTTAAGAAACTCAAGGTTAATATGTAAGAATCCTTCCTGGTGCACTATATTCTGAACACCCTACCACCTCAATATGGTACTTTTAAAATTTCATACAATACACATAAGGACAAATGGTCAATCAATGAATTAATGACTATGTGTGTTCAAGAAGAAGAGAGGCTAGTGATGGAACTGGGTGAGAGTGCATTGGTGGTAACCACTCACGGAAAGAATAAAACTGACAAAAACCAAGTCAATTAGAATGCACATCAGTAGGGAAAAAGCAAAATACCACCCCAAGCTGATATCAAGAAAGAAGCAAAGTGTTTCTTTTGTAAAAGAAAGGGACACATGAAGAAGGAATGTACAAAATTCCAACAATGGCTTGAAAAAAAAGGTAAACTAACCTCGTTTGTGTGTTATGAATCTAATATGATCAATGTTAATATTAACACCTGGTGGATTGACTCTGGATCAACAATCCATTTTGTAAACTCTTTCAAGGGTATGCAAAACATAAGGAAGTCAATGGGAAGTGAGCAAAGCATCTTATCAAGAAATAAGATGGGCTCATATGTGGAGGCAATTGGAACATGCATTTTAACTTTAAGTAGTTGTTTTGTTTTAAAATTGGAAAGAACCTTTTATGTACCAAGTTTCTCGCGAAACTTAATTTCTATTTCTAGACTCATACCATTTGGGTATTTCTTTCATTTTAAAGACACATCATTTCGTTTATTATATAATTTTGATTGTGTTGGGAATGATATTTTGTTTGATGGCCTTTACCGTAACTTATTACAAAATGATAATACTCAAAGCTCAATGCATGTTCATGCTGGCATTAAGAGGTGTAATATTAATGAGGACTCCTCTATATTATAGCATCGGAGATTAGGATATATCTCTATAGAGAGAATTAAGAGATTAGTAAAAGATGAGGTACTTAGTACTCTTAATTTTATTAATTTTAACACTTATGTGGACTGTATTAAGGGAAAGCAGACCAATAAGTCCAAAAAGGGTGCTAATAGGAGTTCAGACTTATTAGAGATAATTCATACTGATATATATTTTCCAGACATAGACATACATGGTTAGAAATACTTCATCTCCTTTATAGATGATTACTCACGATATACATATATATATTTCCTTCATAACAAAAATGAAGCATTGGAAGCCTTCAAAATCTTTAAGGCTGAAGTTGAGAACCAATGTAGTAAGCAAATTAAAATTAAGAGATCATATAAGGGTGGAGAATATTATGGTAGATATACTGAAAATGGACAAGCACTTGATCCTTTTGCTAAGTTTCTTCAGGAACATGAGATTGTTGCCCAAAACACTATGCCTGGTTCTCCTGACCAGAATGGTGTTATAGAAAGAAGAAACTGAATATTATTAGACATGGTGTTGAGTATGCTTAGCAACTTCAATCTTCCTAAGTTCTTGTGGACCAAAGCACTAAAGACGGCTATGTATATATTAAACTGAGTTCCAACCAAGGCTATCCAAAAGACACCATTTGAGTTATGGAAAGATAGGAAACCGAGTTTGCGACATATGCGCATTTGGGGATGTCCGTCTGAAATCAGGATATATAATTCACAAGAGAAGAAACTGACCCAAGGACTATTAGTGGTTATTTTATTGCATATACCGAAAAGTCCAAAGGTTAAGGTTCTATTATCCATTTCACACAACTAGGATTGTAGAATCAAGAAACACTAAATTTCTTGAGGATGATGTGATTAGTGTGAGCGATCATTTCAGGAACATTGTTTTCGCATATGATCATATAGAATCTCAACCTTCCACATCAAATAATAGATTGGTTATAATTCATAGCACTTCTCAAGTACAAACTAGTGCTGAACAACCAATCATTGAAATTTCACAAGTTGTTGATAGTATTCTAATAGATCAAGTAGTTCAGGAATTATAACAAGCTCTTGAACAATTAGATGAACCACAAGTTCCTCAGGGAAACATTGGTACATCATTAAGAAGATCTACTAGAAATAAAAGATCAGCAATCCCTAGTGATTATGTTGTATACCTACAAGAATTTGATTATAATATTGGAGCCAAAAATGATTCTGAAACATTTTCACAAGCCATGAGTTGCAAAGAGTCAAATTTGTGGCTTGATGCAATGAAAGAAGAGATGAATTCCATGATGAGCAATGGAGTCTAGGATCTTGTAGAGTTGCCTAATGAAGCAAAGGCTATTGATTGCAAATGGGTCTTTAAAACTAAGAAAGATTCACTAGGCAACATTAAGAGATACAAGGCAAGACTTATTGCAAAGGTAAAACTATGGTGGTTTTCCTTTCTCAAATCTGGACGTCTTGACCCTCTTATAACTTGTTGCAGATGCATTCCCTCTCTTACTTTTCTTGATAAACTTCTTATCTTTCTTGTCCCTGATTTCCTAAATTTCCTCTAAGTCTCTTTCAATTATCAAAGCCCTTTCGACTACATCGGCATAAGCTTGGAGTTTTAATGTTGATATCCAACTTCTTATAGTTGGCCTTAGGCCCCTTTCAAGTTTCTTTGCTTTTCTAATTTCATCATCAATTATATGAGTGGTAAATCTGGAGAGCTCAGTGAATTTAGATTCATACTTTGCAATGGTCAAATTTCCTAAGATGAGATCCAAGAACTCCAATTCTTTCTGCTCTCTAATGTAATCTAGAAAATATTTATCATTGAACTTTTCTCCGAATACCTTCAATGTGATTGGCTCATGTTTGATTTCAGAAATCCTTTTAATCATTCTCCACCAGTGCTCAGCCTCTCCTTCCAACATAAAGGCTGCAAGAGAAACCTTCTGATCATCAGGGCAATTTAATATATCAAATATTTTCTCTATCTGCATCATCCATCGTTTTGCTACCATTGGATCAGGCTCACCACTAAAACTGGGAGGACTAAGCTTCTTAAACTGCTAAATTTTCAATCCAGTCTGGTTTGACGTCCCTATTCCATCATTTTTTCTTGTCGGACTGTTGTTGTATCGCTTGTGTCATAGTCTCTTTAGTTCTCATAATTCCACTCAATTAATCAGTAGTAGCTGCAATAGGAGAACCAGATGATCTCATCATCCTTGCTTCCTAAAAACAACAAAAGAGAATTTTTTTTATCAATCTTTGAATAAAAGTCACTAAACCTCCAAATTTTTATTATATCAAAAATCTTAGTGATTCTCAAATCATGCTCTGATACCACCTCTATCATGCCCCTTGAATTTACTCCTCATTCAGGAGGCGTGAACCTAACTCAAAATCAATAATATTATAATTCAACAATAATCCAGGATCCAAATACATATTTGAAACCACTAAAAAAATATTCAAGTCAAATTTCACCTCTATAATCCATAATTTATAAAAACCTATGCAGTTTATCATCGCACCATCATATCACTTAATGATTCACAAGATCCAAAACCAACCCAAATAAATCATAATCACATCATTGTTGAATCTCGAATTTTGATGATGAAATCAATTGATAATTGTTTATGTTTTAATTTATGTTTTGAGTGATGTAGGATGCTTCAACCAGGATGAGACAATTAAAGCAGGAAAAATCATGTTGTGTCGGGGGAAAACATGTCTGAAGATTGAACGTTGGGCCGGAGGAACGGTCGACGTATCAACAGAAGGCTTCGGGCCAAGGATTCGGGCATCGGGCCAAGAAGAGAAGATATTGCACTAAGGATATTAGAGTTGCAGAGTCAACTAGCTTATTGGGCAATAGGCTACAAGAGAGGACGATGCACCAAAGAATCGGATGAAGCGTCGAGGGACCAATGACTTGCTGGACAACTTGATTAATGCTTAGTATTAATTGTCTAGATCGAAGTATGTTTTACATGTGCAGGATTAACTACGATAGCAAGGAATGAAGCAAAATGAAGTCCTAGAGTCAAGGACGCAACTTTGTTGGAAGTTCAAGAGTTCATTAGAAGTTCGAACGTTCATCGGAAGTTCTGGCGGAACCAGTCGAGAAGTCTCGGAGCTTGCCAGAAAAGCTCATCGGAACTCACCAAGAAGATCGTTGTGAAGTCCAGGAGCTTGCCGAGAGTCCACCGGAACATTGCCGAGAGATCGTCGGAAGTTTGCCGGAAGATTATCGGAAGCTCACCGGAAGAATAGACTTACAGACTTGTTTAGCTCAGATTATGTCTTAGATTTCGTAGTTAGCACGTAATTGGGTTTGGATTTGGGCCAACCCAATTAAGGGACATCTAGGCCCATATAAGGACTGTGTTGGGCCAATAAGAGGCCCAAACAGTGCCCCAAGAAGTCTCACTATCATGGCACAGTCTTTGAGACTATGTCAGGCGATGGTACCACCAGTCTGGGCGATTATACCGCCCCTGGCAGGGTGCCAGGTGGTGGTACCGCCAGTTTGGGTGGTGGTACCACCCAGCACTGCCCCCCAGGCAGTGGTACCACCAAACCTGGGCAGTGGTACCGCCCAGGGTAGTGTCAGCGTCAGACTGACATTGGGCGGTGGTACCGCCCAACACAGGCGGTAGTACCGCCCGTGCCCAGGGAACTCGAGATGGGTAAGTTTTAGGCTCCAAGTTTGAATCAACTTGAAGCCTATAAATACCCCTCTCATCCCTGGTTAAAGCACACAAACACAAAGAGTTTAAAAAGAAAGAAATACTGTTAAAATCTTGTGTGATCTCCTCTCCCTCTTCTAAGTGATAGACTAGTTTGAGAGAGGAGTACATGAGTAATTGTAAGGGTTGTCTCCTAAACCCGGTAAAAGGAGAAGAGGGGTGTAAAAGGTGATTGGCCTTCGCCTATTGAAGGAAGGCCTCTAGTGGATGATGGTGACCTCGTCGAAGGAGAAAGCCGAAAGTGGATGTAGGTCACGTTGACTGAACCACTCTAAAATTTGGTTTGCATTTATGTCTTGAGCAATTTACTTTAACTGCAAACCTCTTCAATTGCTTACTGCCTTCAATTCATTTACGAACGTATTTCAAAGTTAAGTTTCTGAAATCGGTGTTCTACATCGAAATCAGCTTTTATCGTATGAAGGTTTTTTGAATATGTAGTTTTTACCACTGCACTAATTCACCCCCCCTAGTGCCGACTCTTGATCCTAACAATTGGTATCAGAGCCTCGTTATTTCTCACTTGGATTAACACCCAAGAGAAATGACTCTTTTCGGCTTTCAAGAGGGTCACTCTCTCATTTGTCTTCCCTTTTTCAATGGGACGGACTACACTTATTAGAAAACTCGAATAAGAGTTTTCTTACTTTCATTAAATTTTGATTTATGGCACATAGTCAAAGACGGATTTAAAATGTCTTCTCTTCCAATGAAAAATTGGAATGATTTAGAGAAGAAGACGTTTTCTTTAAATGCTAGAGCTATGAATGCTCTATTTTACGCCTTAGATAAAAATGAATTTAATTAGGTTTCTTTATACGAAATGGCTTTCGACATTTGGCATATTCTTGAAACCACTCATGAAGGCACAAGTAGATTAGAAGATTCGAAAATCAACCTTTTAATGCACGATTTTGAACTTTTTCATATGAAACCAAGCAAAACCGTTATTGACATGTACACCTATTTTACGGATGTCATCAATGGTTTAAAAGCACTTGGTAAAAGTTTTTCGAATTTTGAACTCGTTAACAAGATCTTAAGATCACTTTCTAAAACTTGGGAATCGAAAGTAACGATAATACAAGAAACAAAAGATTTAAATATTTTTTCACTTGAAAAACTTATCGGTTCATTGATGACATATGAAATGGTGCTCAATGCACATGATGAACATGATGAACAAAACCACTTTCCAAAGAATATGAAGGATTTGGGACTTAGAATACATTAAGACCACTCAAGCATAAGCTTAAGTGATGGTGAACTTGAACTCACTAAGAAATTTAAAAAGTTAATAAAACAAAAATTAAAGAATAAAAAGAATGTAACTACTTACTTTGAACGCAAGAAGAAGAATACAAATTAGGATGAATCGAACTCCTCCGAAGATGAGGAGAAAATCAACAAAGGCGAGATGGCAAACTACGCCTTAACAGCATTCGACTATGAGGTAATCGAATTAATTTATTTTGAAATCACATGATGCTTTCCATGATGTATTTTCTTTTTTATTTAGAAAAATTATTTTTTTGAAAATTACATAATGTAATAAAAATGTAAAAAAAATTAGTAATCATGCTTATCATTCTAGTAATTTTAAAAATAATCATGAAAATTACATGTTTATGATAAACAAAATGATTTTGATTAAAAATACCTTATGAAATCATATTTGATGATATCATGCCCAATAAATTTATTTTTTGAAATTATGCATGAAGTTGTTTTAGATTTATGGATTATCGATTGTTTAATGAACGTGGCCTTTTTAGTTTTAAATTATGATGTATGTTTTCATACAAAAACTTGAGCATATTGATTTGAAATCATGTTTAATGGTTTTATAATTTGAAATTATGCATGATGAATTTTACGATTTATGGATTATCAATTTTTACCTTAATGAAAGTGCCTTATTGATCATTATCGTAATAAATCTTGTACTTTCGGTTTAAATATAATACATATTTTGATTTGGCATAAATGAAAAAGACATACTTGTATGAAACAAATAAAAAGAGGATAGGTTTCTCCTTGAAAGATTTCTTTATTGAGTTTTCAAAAAGGGAGAGATTAACGAATCTATCTATACTTTTTTATGAATCTCTTGAAAATGATCTTAATTTATTGATTTAAATTTAAATGAGCTTTATCTTGATTTTTCAAAATTTATAACTTGAGATTTCTTATGCACGAATCAAGATCTCCTATGTTTCTTTTATCCACTTATAAAAAGAGATTTATTGAAATAAATCATGTCTTATGACATTCATGAAAAAATGAGACATTATGCATAAATCGAGTTCTCAGGAGAATCTATTTACATTTGTCTTCATTAAGTTTTCTTGAAAAGATTTTGATGATTTTGACGGTTTGAATTTGAATGAGTTTTATCAAAATCATGATCTTGGTTTATTGGAATTACTTGAGATCTTCTTTATGAATCAAAATATTATATATCCTATGTTTCCTTTTACCATTTACTAAAGAGGAGATCTATAAAACTAATCATGATCTTAATAATTATGTTATGAAACTTTATGTAAATCAAGATCATTCACCATGACTTCTTGCATTTTATTAAAGAAATTATTTATCAAAATGAATCATGTCTTTTGGTATTTACATGATCCTTGATATTTTATCTCTCATGATATGATTTTTATGTACAAATCCTTGTATTCATGAAATATTAATCCCATCACCCAACTAATTCTTCTTGATATTCTTTATGTGATGATATGAATGCATGAAATATTCATGAATTTGAAATGATGCATGCAATACTTATGATGATGATGTATGTGATGCATATGATGTGTATCATGAATGCTTTAAATGATGAATGTTTGGTATCATGATCAGCATGTTGATAAATACTTAAAATTTTTAATATTTTAGTATCATGTATGATATGCTCATAATGTTGATTGATTTATTTTTCGATATCGTGCATGAAAAATGAAATGTAAGGTTTTGAAATTATGCATGTTTTAATTTGAAAATATAATGATACACAAATAAGAGTGATACTTACCCTTTTCATGATTTGAAAATTATTGTAAAGGGAAAAAGAGATACAAAATTATATCTTCCCTTCTTTTTGACTATGACAAAGAGGAAGATAAAACATGCTAACTTGCACTTTGCAACAGAAGCAAAATTGCTAGCTCAAACATTGCAAAGGAAGCAAAAATTGGTAGCTTGTAACTTATATATTTCAAGAAGCAAGTGTTGCTTTCTTGAACATCTCAAATTTGCTAGAATTGCTTGCTTGAGAAGCAAAGAGTTGCTATCTCAAAAGAAGCAAAAGTGTTATCTTGCCCATCTCAAGAAGCAAAAATGCTCGATTTATACATCTAGCAAAATTTACAAACTTACATAACTCTAAATTTTTGCTAGCTTGCATGATGATAAAAATGGATATTATGTTTTTCATGTAATGTATTAAACTTAAATATCTCAAACCCTTGATAATTGGAACTTCTCCTTTTTGTTGATGACAAAGGGGGAGAAGTATATTGATGTTATGCATGATTTGATCATGACATGTTTTCTTGGATTTTTGAATCCAAGAGTTTCTATCAATAAGGCATATTGATAGGGGGAGTTTGTTTAAACTCCAGGAGTTAAGATTAACTCTGTCATCGATCGGTTATCATCATCAAAAAGGGGGAGATTGTTGAATCTTGAATTTTGATGATGAAACCAATTGATAATTATTTATGTTTTAATCAGCGTTTTGAGTGACGCAGGATGCTTCGATTAGGATGAGACAATTAAAGCAGGAAAAATCATGTTGTGCCAGGGAAAAACATGTCAGAAGATTGGACGTCGGGTTGGAGGAACGGTCGATGTATCGACAGAAGGCTTCAGGCCGTGGATTCGGACATTGGGCCAAGAAGAGCAGATATTGCACCAAGGATATCAGAGTTGCGGAGTCAACTGGCCGATTGGGCAATAGACCACAAGAGAGGACGATGTACCAAAGAATCGGACGAAGCATCGAGGGACCAATGACATACCGAACAACTTGATTAATGCTTAGTATTAATTGTCTAGATCGAAGTATGTTTTACATGTACAGGATTAACTACGATAGCAAGGCATGAAGTAAAATGAAGTCCCGGAGTCAAGGACGCAACTTCGTTGGAAGTTCGAGAGTTCATCGGAAGTTCAAACGTTCGTCAGAAGTTCTAGTGAAACCAGCCGAGAAGTCTCGGAGCTTACCAGAGAAGCTCATCGGAACTCGCCAAGAAGATCGTCGTGAAGTCCAGGAGCTTGCTGAGAGTCCGTCGGAACATTACCGAGAGATCGTCGGAAGTTCGCCGAAATATCGTCGGATGCTCGCCAGAAGAATAGACTTACGGACTTGTTTAGCTCAGATTATGTCTTAGATTTCATAGTTAGTATGTAATTAGGTTTGATTTTGGGCCAACCCAATTAGGAGCTAGCTAGGCCCATGTAAGGACTATGTTGGGCCTAATAAGAGGCCCAAACAGTGCCCCAAGAAGTCTTACCGTCGTGGCACAGTCTTCGAGACTATGTCAGGCGGTGGTACCGCTAGTCTAGGTGGTTGTAACGCCCCTGGCAGGGTGCCAAGTGGTCGTACCGCTAGTTTGGGCGATGGTACCGCCCAACACTGCCCCCGAGGGTATGGTACCGCCAGACCTGGGCGGTGGTACCGCCCAGGGTAGTGTCAGCATCAGACTGACACTGGGCGATAGTACCGCCCAATTGTCATGGACAAACTTCTAAGCAGGATGTTTGATGTAATGCTTATGTATGTCCGTGTCTTTTGGTATGTTCATGCTCTGCACAACATATAGAGGGATGGCCGAAGGCTTAATAGTCCCATTTTAGTTAGGTTGGTGGCCGCTTTAGGCTTGTAAATAAAAGGTTGTGCCATGTGGATACGTGTGAGAGATTTTCGGTCTGTAATGAACCATTTTGACCCTTTGTTGTGCAACTATTCAGGGCTTGTAAAGTCTGTTTGTAATTTGCATTGTCTATGAAGTATTTCCTAGAATGTTTGCTTGTGGATCCCGAGTAACCCGTTCTCTCTAACCCATTTTATCTTTCGTAGATCCTAAGGGACCATAGGAGGCTTCGGGGAGGCTGACCTTTGCGAACGGACACACAAGGATGCCGCACGACTTAGGCAAAATCAACTAAGTCCATGACAGATGGTATCAGAGCGGGACAAGCACTCATAGAAATACTTAGCATGCAAACGTGTGGGACCTAGCGGGGCTGCGTTTAGGGCAGTTAGCACACGCGCGACCATTTCGGGAAAAACGGGCATAGAGATGTAGGGAAAAGAGTCGCTCGGAGGAGCGGGCATCTAAGATTGGCATTTAGAGAAATGACCAACCCTTCACGCAAGAGACACCTGAGAACAGGCAAGCTTGGAAGAATGTGGAGCGCACAAAGGGTGGGATGGCTGAGTTTGAGCTACGGCTCAACGTTGACAACTATACTTGATGGTGATCAAGGCAAGTGAGGTGCTTGGAAAAGGATAAGACCATGCAAGGTGGAACGAGTTGCTTAGCGATCGAAAGAGTTGTGCAAAGCTCACAGAGGTGAGGGGAATTGCTAACTTAAAGAATTCGGTACTCATACATGGGTTTGTATGTAGATGATGGAATGTTCGCGGCCATCCCAAGGCGACCGAAACTCAACTCCATAGAGCATTGAAACTTTCTCTTCGACATGTGAAGGATACGTTCATAGGAGGCTGAAGTGTGCAATGAGCTCAGCATATTGCTAGACCTTGAGTGGTGTAGCGGGGGCTGTACTGACGTGGAGTCACAATCTAGCAAGTGCGTTTGCAGAAGGCAAACCAATGCATAGTTTGTTCAGCAAATCGGAGTAGTCCAAGAGGATAGTGGTCTCCAAAACGAAGAGAGATGTTACTCCAATGGGACAGTTATCTAAGAGGGATAAGTCCTGGCTCTCCAGAGGGGAATCATGTGGGATGGACCTCACATGTTGAGGAGGAGTACCTCAACAAACAACAACTCCACAAAGCGCAATGGACCGAGTAAGCGGCGAGGAGTCGTCGTATGATCTCACTTGAGAGAATGCATTGGTGGATGCATTGTGAGATCAAGTGGGGGAGCGACCCAAAGCAACACAAATGAAGGCACACTTAGAGTCAATATAGAGATCGGACTCAAGAGAGGGCTAATCCGTGGAATGGTGGGCGCAAGGGCCACCATCAACTCAATGCAAAAACGAGGAGCGGAGTAACTTGGGTGTAACTTGGCAAAGTACCCAAGCCGCATGAAGGAAGCCAGCATAGAAGATGGAACATAGAGCAGAGGCATAGTGCTTTCCTTGGACAGAGGTCAAGGACATGAACTATTATAGAGGCAAGAGCATGATTATGTTGTTCCATGGGTCCTTCATTCTGACGGAGCGGACTCATCTTACATGGTGCCAAAGACGAAGGGAGCTTCTGGGCATATGCACCTTATCTCAGAAAAGCATTTGATGGAGAAACTAAGGCGACTCAACTTGTAGAGGCAAAGTTAGGTTCAGAAGACCTTAGCACGGGGCAAGAGGACATGGAGGCAGGTACTCTTGAAGAATATGCCATAGTGTTGCCATTCAAATTGCCATGAAGGAAGCAGTGTGCAACGAAGATTGTGCTGGTAAGGGCAGAGGCCCAGGATCCAAACAATGGTGCACTAATTGCAGCGAAGTCGGGAGACTTCGGGAGCTACTAGGCGACGGACTGTCCTAGAGCGGTGCCTCATCTAGGTGTGACCCAAGAGTGGGTGGATGAAGGTTGATTGCCAAAGGAGCAAACAAAATCGAAGGTGGAAGAGACCCTGCGATGTATGGGCAGAGGCCACATATGGAGGGATCACAATTCGAGTTCATCCCACAAGGATCATAATGCAATAGAGATGTTACCAGGAGGCAACATGGTGTAGCGGATCGTGGTGGAACAGTTCGTGGCAATGCGATACACATGAATGAGTCCCGTGAGGGACTAGATTATACGGAGGTATGATCGGGATTTACTGGGAGCTCCACTTCGGTGAACAACACGATGGTAAGAAGGGCTATGGATTCAAGGAGTGAAGGCCATGGTACCGCAGAGGCGAGTCTTTCGTGCGTGCATCGAATTTTGCATCGGATGAAAGCCTTGGTCATCAACATATGGGGGCTGTGTTCTACCAATGGAAAAAGTTCGAATGCAAGTACCAGTAAGTCCCATGGGAGGGACTTGATCATATAGAGGTATGATTGAAGCAGTTGGAAGTTGGACTACTCTAGAGCCCATATTCACTTAAGGGAGCTCGACAAGTCAGAGGATAAGGTCAAGTAAACAAACGTTGCTACCAAGGAAGCTAAGGAGAACAGAATCGGTGCAAACCCTATAATGCGATGGTAGAGGCCATGCATGGGAGTTGTAGTCTGTCTTTCCATCGACCAAAGGAAGCTGCTTGGAGAACACAGAGGTGTTGAAGTAGAGGGTCGAAAGGGGCGAGGAAGTGACGACGAGTCCAAAGGGACTTAGCTACCCAAAATCAAGCATTAGTTAGAATAGAGGTGGACTCGGAGGAGTGCCACAGAGACATATCTACTGATTGTGAAGAAAAGAGATGCAGATGCGAGGCGACGGATAGTAGTGCCATGGGCATGGCAGCGCCATGGTACCGTAGAGGCAGGACTTCCATGAAAGTCATTGATCCCTTGCTCTCATGGAGGGAGAGCACTTGGTTATGAAAGGGGCCAAGGAGGTGGAGCATGCAGAGGCAAACTCCAAATACCGAGATAAGGCTGAAGGGCAGAGGCCAAGGACCTTCGTAAGACTGGTGGTGTCAACAAGCTTCTCATTAAGATAGTCGAAAGTGAAGGACTTCGGGTCAGGCAAGAGTGCATGACCAAGGAACGAAGCAGGTAGTACGTGGTGCTGTACCTTTGCTACTTAGTGGAGTAGGTGGCAGGGTTGATGGATAAAACGGTACAATCCTAGAGGCGACCAAACCTATAAGAGAATCACTCCAAGTTGGGGTGAAAACTTCCTGCATTCTAGAAGTTCGATGGCATTGAGAAGGTGAATCACAGTAACTAACTCAACGCAAGGAGTGCAAACACTTCAAGTGCTTCAGAAGTGTGAGCAAAGAGCAGGCGAAGGCTAGTAACCAGCTCGATGCATAGAGTACAACCTCGAGGAGGTGGGCGAAGTTAAGTAAACTTTGCCTTCTCAACTCTTAAGAGAATGGGGGAAACCGAGTACCCCAATTCTCTTATCTATCCAGTAGAGGAGCTCTGCACATGTTCAAAGACCTTTCGAAGATAATGGAAGACAATAGTTGTCAAATCCTCACTAAAGGTGATTAGTGCTACTGAGAGTAGATTGTCAACTTCATTTCCCAATGAATTGCCAATCGAAAGCGGAAGTGATGCGAACCTACTTGGAAGTGACAACTAAGTGAAAGAAGAGTCAATGGGCAAATTTTGTGGAGGAAGGACCCAAAAACTTCAGAAGTTTACAAGACGATGCTCGTTAAAGCTCCAACAAGCATCCACCCAGTTCAAGCAGCATGAGCATTTGAGAGACTGGCGCATAGTAAGGATGGTCTTTTTCTTCATCTGGAGGATCCGCATGAACCAACAGGGATCAACACAACTTAGGCAACCCCACACTAGAGTCAGAGTCATTGGCGAGTTGAAGCAGCATGGCGGATCAAAGGTTCGACTACTCAAAAATAGCAGCGGAGAGCAGTTGGGAGCCAAGAGGCGCATTGTAGTTGGAGCAGAAGATTGAAGACTCAGTAAAGGCAAGGAGTTGCAGTGTCGACAAAGGCTTCGACGAGGACGTCGAAGGAATAAGTGGGGGAGAATATCATGGACAAACTTCTAAACATGATGTTTGATGTAATACTTATGTATGTCCATGTCTTTTGGTATGTTCATACTCTACATAGCATGTAGAGGGACAATCAAAGGCTTAATAGTCCTATTTTAGTTTGGTTGGTGGTCGCTTTAGGCTTGTAAATAAAAGGTTGTGCCATGTGGATACGTGTGAGAGATTTTCAGTCTGTAATGAACCATTTTGACCCTTTGTTGTGCAACTATTCAGGGCTTGTAAAGTCTGTTTGTAATTTACATTGTCTATGAAGTGTTTCCTAGAATGTTTGCTTGTGGATCCCGAGTAACCCGTTCTCTCTAACCCATTTTATCTTTCGAATGTCCTAAGGGACCATGGGAGGCTTCGGGGAGACTGACCTTTGCGGATGGATACGCAAGGGTGACGCACGACTTAGGCAAAGCCAGCTAAGTCCTTGACACAGCGTAGGCGGTAGTACCACCCATTCTCGGGGAACTCGAGATGGGAAAGTTTTAGGCTCCAAGTTTGAATCAACTTGAAGCCTATAAATACCCTTCTCATCCCTGGTTAAAGCACACAAGCACAAAGAGTTTAAAAAGAAAAAAACGTTATTAAAATCTTGTGTGATCTCCTCTCCCTCTTCTAAGTGTTAGACTAGTTTGAGAGAGGAGTACGTGAGTGCTTGTAAGGGTTGTCTCCTAAACCCGGTAAAAGGAGAAGAGGGGTATAAAAGGTGATTGACCTTTGCCTATTGAAGGAAGGCCTCTAGTGGATGCCAGTGACCTCATCGAAGGAGGAAGCCGAAAGTGGATGTAGGTCACGTTGACCAAACCACTCTAAAATCTGGTTTGCGTTTATGTCTTGAGCAATTTACTTTAACTGCAAACCTCTTCAATTGCTTACTGCCTTCAATTCATTTACGAATGTATTTCAAAGTTAAGTTTCCGAAATCGGTTTTCTACGTCGAAATCAACTTTTATCGTACAAAGATTTTTTTAAGACGTAATTTTTACCGCTGCACTAATTCACCCCCCCTCTTAGTACCGACTCTCGATCCTAACAATCATAAATCCATAAGCATGGGACTCTATAAAATCACAAAAACCAACATGTACCATATGTTTATATCATTACATAATTTAAACTTAACATTCCCAAAATCTCGATATGATGGGTACTTTTCAAATATTTACAAGATACATTAATCTAGATTTGTCGGTGATACATACAAAAGGAACTTATACAACATCAACTTATCAAGTACGAAAGATTTGCCCCAAAATCTTCTAGTTTTCCATTGCCTCAACTCAATTTACACGTTTTAGCAAGCGATAAGCTATCCTGAAACATAAGCTATCCTGAGGATAGTTTTCAAACAAATAAGGTATCAAAATACAAAGTAGAGATACAAGATGAAACATAGGCATGTTTTGTTTAAATGCAGAATTGCAATGTCATTTTGTTCATAGCATGTTTTGTTCATACAATTAAGGAAAGGTAATTGGAGCATATCATTGGCATAAGGAGCATACCCATGGCATATGATATTTTTCAAGGCATAACAAAGACATACAAACATTTCAGAACATATCAAAGAACAAAACATGAACAGAAGTTCAAATGTCACATGACGTTGTATTCATTTCATTCTTATCCAAAACATGCATAGAAACACAGCCAAAGCTTTGGATATCATGTCAAACACATAGAAGGTGAAGTGAGATCATAAAATAATATAGTCCATTTATGAATGATCATCAAACATAAGTCTCCCACGTTTGGGAGCTCCATCCACCCATGTCTTACTGAAGTCATAGGGGGTCGGCAGAGTATCGCGGGCTCTATGCATAACTCCCTTTACCATTTCTAATAAAGTTTATATTTATTCTACAAACACCGAAGTATAAAAGGATAGTGAACAATAAATTTGGGACATATCGGAAAACACATACGGAACAATAGAATGCATGTGCCTATACGAAACATTACAATATAAGAACTTTATAAATTAAAATCTGGTATATAAATAATTAAAGGACAAAAGTATACAAAAATTTAAAATAATAATGTAAAGCTCAACTGAAGTAAGGGTTTTTGTCGAAATTGATTTCTAAAGAGAAGAAACAAGAAGAGGCAAAATCGACCAAAGCTTAATTCTGGTAGAATTTAAGAGGCACTTTGTATGAATTATTTAGATAACCAATTATGCTCTAATTTATAAAAAATAAGTGTCATTCGAAAGCTGTGTCAATCTAGTTTTAGTAAGTTATGTTTTGCATGAATTGAAGTTCACAATAGGGAGATACAAATAATTTAGTAATGAAAGGTCTGAAAACATCAGCTCTATTTTACTAAATCCATAGCGTCGACGAAAACAGATGTTTTAGTTTGCAATTGTATTTCAAAATTTTCAATCAAGGAAACATAGAAATAATTTTGAGTCCAGTTTCAAGAAATTATATTTTGCATGAATTTGAGTTCCTAAGCAGAAAGTTATAAGCAATTAAGCAATAAGAGATTAGAAATTACAGTCCCTATTTTGCAGAATATGTATGATTAATTGAAATAGAAGTATTAGTAGGCATTTAAACTTAAAATCGTTCATTCTTGATATTAAAATAAAGATCTTTGAGTCTACTTTCAAATGGATTAGTTTTGCCTAAATCAGAGTTTAGTGCTAAAAGTTAGATCCAAAATAGTACACAGAGGTCAGATTACCAAAAAATTATAGATTCATGGCTTTGTATCAAAACGAAAGAAATGTCTGGTTCTAAGCTGAAATCTTTCGAATTATATAAAAATTAAGATAAAAATAGAGATTAGGATTTCTGTGGGATGGGGTTAGAATACTTGCCTAAGAAAAGTTTGATTCCCAAATGTGGGGAGTTGATGCAAAACCTCAACCAAAGCTTCTTCTTCTTCTTCTTCCCTTTTCTTCTCAAACCACGCTAGTTGCAGGTCTTAAGTTTTCCTCCTTTAGTTTATCTTTCCTTTAGTTTCTTCTCTAATTGCATTAGGTTTTGCTAATACAAGACTTACGAGATGGTAAGCATGCATGAAAGAAGCATATGTGTCATCCTTAGAACAAACATAAGTGACACCAACCTTAGGTTAGCTAGTGACACATGTCCACCATTTTTTTCTTAATTTAAATCTAAATCTTTCATAAATTATATCAAATTTTTAATATTCACATTTAGATCCCTAGCCACAAACTTCTAATATAAAATTATTTAATACAAAAGAATTATTAGCTAATCCTCATATTTACAAACAAGCATCTATAAAATTTTCAAAACTGGGGGATGTTACAGTAGGAGTCAACATGCCGAAGGATCCAGCAACACGCTAAAGGTTCGGGTGACACACTGAAAGTTTGTTGGGAGTTCGGATGAACCAATAACATGCTGGACAACCTACTTTTCTTATCTTATAATTGTTTAGGTCTTAATTGTCGAAGTTAGGTCAAAAATTAAGTTTATTTTGGGTAGAACCCCACTAACTCAATCAAGGCTGAATTAGGCCTGTTATTTGGCCTATTCAGTGACCTATAGCATGGACTGGCGGTGGCATCGCTAGGTCTGGTGGTGGAACCCCCAAAAGCTCAGTCTCCTAGGAATTGACTAGGTGACGGTACTACCTAGATACAGTCTTCTAGGCTATGGCAAGTAGTCGTACCACTCATATTGGTAGTAGTATTGCTAGTGTAGGATTGTTAGGTGGTAGTACCACCCAAACTGAGCGGTAGTACTACTAGTTGTTAATCTAGCAAGCGGTAGTATTAGGACCAAAATTGACACTAAGAGAGGAGGGTAAATTAGTGCTTCGATAAAAACCTAGACGATTCAAAAATTTTCGTTCGATAAAAAATCATATGGGAAATATTGAAGGTGTGCTTGACTTAGAATAAGTATAATAAGCAATTAAAGCAATATCAATGATAATGAAAAAAAGAACATAAATGCAAATCGAGTTTTATAGTGGTTCGGTCGTCGTGACCTACGTCCACTCCCGATTCCTCCTCTATTGAGGCCATCGGCGTTCGCTAATGGTCTTTCTTCAATGGACGAAGACCAACTACCCTCTTACAACTCTTTTTCCTTTTCACGGGTTTAGGAGACAACCTTTACAAGCCACTCACCCCTCTCTTAAACTAAAATCAACACTTAGAGCTAGAGGAGGGGAATTCTCACAAGATTACAATAGTGTTTTCCCCAATTTTTGTTCTCAGTTTATGTGTTTACCAAGTAGGGATGAGTGAGATATTTATAAGCCCTAAATGGATTTAAATTTGGAGCCAAAATAATCTTATCTTAGGTTTTTGGGGTACTGGTGGTACCATCACCAATACTAGGAGGTACCACTACTTGCCAAACTGACAACTAGTAGTGCCACCACGTATCAGTCTAACACTAGGCAGTACTACCGCCTGACATAGTTTAGAAGACTGTGTTAGGATTAAGTAAACTCTAAGAGGGGGGGTGAATTAGTGCTTTTATAAAAATGATGATTTAAAAATTCTCGTTTGATGAAAACTGATATCAGAAAAGAGTTTAACTTGAAAGCGTGTTCATATGCATAGTGAGAGTAGTAAGCAAGTAAATTAGTTTATAATATAAGAATGAAAAGCAGAATATAAATGTAAACTGAGTACACCGGATTTAGAGTGGTTCGATCATCTTGACTTACGTCCACTCTCGATTCCTCCTCTATTGAGGCCACCAACGCCCACTAACAGTCTTCCTTCAATGGATAAAGATCAACTACCCTCTTACAACTCTTTCTCCTTTCATGGGTTTTGGAGATAACATTTACAAGCCTCATACCTCTCCTAGATTAAGCATGAAAAATAAAGAGAAGAAGGACACTTAGCACTTTTTTAACTCAAAATAACAACCCCTTTCTGCTCTATTTTCTTGCTTATCCATGTAAGAATAACTAGGGTATTTATAGACCTCAAATGGCTTCAAAAATGAAGTAAAAAAATGTCTCATCTCGGGTTTTCTAGGTCTTAGAGGTATTGCTAGTCATATGTGCCCTATAAGCCAATCACGTGAGTGATGGGACGTATGACTTGACATGCAGTCATTTTGTTTATTATTATTATTTGATATTTTATCACTTTATATTGCTTATTGCTTGAATATATTGTGATGTCCATAGATCTGTGCAATGAGAATTAGTTCGTGATGATTTGCCTTTAAATAATCCTAAATAATCCTAGTCATAGGTTACTTGAGAGGGACAACAAGATAACCGTATAGACTTATGTGCTGTATACTCATCTATATGATGGATGTAGCTAGTCTCATAGTTGCTCGTGTGGGGATATTAGGGATACAATACAAGTGTTCATTAAAGAATGAGTTTACTGATTAATCCACTTATGGAATGTTGGATAGTTGAAGATGTCTTATTGTTAGACAACGATTCCGTAGTCCTAGTGATGTATTTGGTTCTTAGACTTGAGACACTGAGGATGTCCTATATGAGTACTCCACTCTTTGATATCGAACTTATAGGTCTGGGGGTTTTATATCTAGCACAACTGGTCATTGAGAGTGGTAACGAACCTTACGAGGACTATTGAGTGTCGATAAAGGATTATTCATTCTTGGTGTTATGAGAGGAATATCCCATGTGTTCTTGCTTAGACAAATCCCTAGCCAAGGTCATTCGAATTGAAAGAGAAAGAGTTCTCCGGGAGAATCCGATTAGAGCGAGACTCAAGTAGAAACCATATGGGTCTAATAGTATCATGTCTGGTATATGATCTTTGGGATATTAGATGGATGAGGGACTATAGATATATGGTAACTAAGGACAAACAGGTCCAATGGATTGGATTCCCCTGTACTGTCTAGGGACTGCGGCGTAGTGGCCTAGTATGTTCGCAATCAATAAGTCGAGTGAATTATTTTAGAGATAATAATTCATTGGGCTAGAAGGAGTTTTGATATGTATGACTTACGATCAACTCGATATTGAGACTAGAGGGTCACACACATATGGTAAGCGTTACGATGAGTAGAGGCTCAGATATGATCTCCGTCAGAGCTCTTATCTTATTGGATATCCAATAAGCCCCTGAATTATAGGATCTTATGGATGAGATCCAATAAGAGCTAATGAGAATTATTGGATACAGATTCACTAATCTAAGAGGCTTGAGTAGTTGGATAGAGATCTAATACCCAATAGAGTAAGATCCATTAGGTTAAATTAACAGGGGACCTCTATAAATAGGAGGGAACCAATGGTTCATAGGCTAGAGCCTCTCTTGGTTGCTACCTCCTATTCTCCTGTCCCCTTCTTCTCCTCAAATAGCAAGCCTGGAGATTTGAGGAGCATTGTCGTAAACTTGTCGTGTGGATCACCACTAGAGAGGAGGATGCTTGACCTCCTTCATCACCTCCTACAGATCTACAGGGATTTCGGGATATACGATCTCCCTAGTTGACACAACTATCTCATGCGTGGTTTTCAGTTTTACAGATTTTATGCATAAATCTTCACATGACAACAAACACATCAATGAGAAATTTGGGGATTTTGTTTTTATGTTCTACTTGTGCACATGTGATGTCGCCCCCTAGATTTTCCTACAGTGGTATCAGAGCCAAGTTGTTCGTGCGAAAGATTAGTTTTAAACAATATTTCGAGAAGCTTTTGACATCAAAATTGTTAACGCAAAAGCAAGAAAGGGCAATAATATGGCAATGCTGTCGTTTGCGTGTAGTAGGCTTGCTGCTGGCGGCCCCTTTTGTCTAAATTACCAAAACACCCCTCAAAATTTTAAAAATTCATTACATATCCTTAATTTCAAAAAAATTAATTAATTAAAATTTTAATTGATTATTATTATTATTATTATTATTATTATTATTATTATTATTATTATTATTATTATTATTATTATTATTATTATCATCATCATCTAGTAGTCCTACATGATGATGATTTGTACATTTGATGTATGATATGTGGATGAATGATCATAGACCGTGTGATGTGTGTACTTGTGATTATTATTATTGGGAACTACGAGCCTTCATTTTATTTCTCGTTTATTGTCGGGCCTACGCGCCTATGATTAAATTGTAATCATATGAGGAGTTATAGCGAGTGTATGGAAGCGATAGCGAAAACCATAAGGCCGAGACGAACGATCACGATGCATGGAAATGCATTGGGATGCCGATAGAACCGATGAGGGTGAGATGGATGATTATAGGGCATAGAGATGCATCATTGCACACATAGATCTTGATGTTAATGATTAGGCCTATTGGCTTGGGCTTGATTACATTAGGCTGTGATATATGATCATCTAGTGTGATTGCTCATTTGATGTATGATTACTTGTACACCTACTAGATATGTATATATATTTACATGCAATATAGATATATATTAAATATGAATATGTCTGACATGTATATTAGGTGACCAAATTAAAATTCACTCTCTCGACAATATTAAGTTGGTAAACATAATGCACTAGGGGATGGTCACTTCGAAGACCCTAGGGGATGGTCACTTCGAGGGAAGTTGATGGGCTAATTAACCTATTAAGCATAGGTGGGTTATGACATTTGGTATTCAACTGATAAGACCCTAGGGGATGGTCACTTTGAGGGAATCGATCTCTTATCACAACCCGTTGATCAAGTATGGTCTCCACTTTTTGATAATGTAAGCAAATCGGTCAACAATCTCAGTGTCTATAAATTTGTTAGTGCTACTAGTATCAATCAAAACTATAACATACTGATGTTTCAAAGTTTTGCCAACTTTCATAGTTTGCGGGTTAGAGTAACCGGTTAATGCATGCATTGTATATATGATAGGTCCAACATCTTTATTAGAATCTATACCTTTATGATCGAAGTCCACATTCTTAGCTTCTCATTCCTCTCCAATTGGTTCAATCATCAAAAGTTGCCCTTGTTTACATCGGTGTTCCATACTCCACTTTTCATCATAGTACAAACCCCTTGCTGATCTTTTATTGAGTTCTTCTTGGGTTAGTCTTCGAGTGTCAAGGTTTCGGTTGGGAATAGATGGGGCGGGTGGCTTGCTGACATCTAGTTGTTATCACTTCTGTTTCCATGATTTTTTCTGCTAATTTTTTTCTCATGCAGATGTGCGAATGAGATCGCAACTATCATAGTGCAGGGTTAACGAGCCTTAACTTCACACTGGATATCTGGATTAAGTCCTTCGATAAATGTTCTCACCAGTTATCATTCAAACCAATCTCTGGCTTGATTTGATAATTATTCAAATCTGTTATGATATTCTAACACTGTAGAAGTGTGACAAATTTTGGCGAGCTACCCATCAACATTCTCGTATTCAAATAGTCTAAAGTGAATAAAAAGTCCTCTCTTAAATTGCTCCCACGAGGGGACTCCGTGGCAAGTTTCATACCAATCATACCACTGGATTGCATCTCCCTCTAGTTGGATTGAGGCTATTTCCACCTAGGATTCTTTTAGAGTTCTGTGAAAACGAAAAAAATTTTCTACCCTAGAGATCCAACTGGTCGGATCTCCATCTTCCCATTTCGGAAATTCCACCTTCATGTGTGAGTAGTTTGTGTCACAGTCTTGGGGCCTTTTTCTTGTATTTTCATATCTGTGCAATGTATAACTTGAGCCCCCATCTTGTTGAAATTTGCTGAGGCTCTCTAGTAGGCTCTTTTTGAAATCATTAAGTGTTTCTTACAGACGGTTCTCAATTCTGGTTTCTAATGCTTCCATTTGTGCTTTCACTGAGTTATCGGTGGTCATTGCGTAAGACTGCAAATCTGTAATCTCAACTCCTATTTCTGGTGTCGGGACTAGGGCATCAATCATTGCCCTATTCGGTGCTACTGTTGTGACGCAGTCGAAGCCAACACTGTGGGAATGAAGGGTTGCTACGAGGATGCGAGGATGTAGCTGCGGTCGCTGCGTGGGAGGTAGCAATGCTTATTACGGTCGCTGTGTGGAGGGATCGCTACTACTAAGGGCTGGGAGGCAGCGATGGTGGTGCGGCTGGGGGCAGCACCACCAAGGGCTCGCCACTGCAGTGGCTGTGACAGCACGGATGGAAGGCAGCGTTGCTCTGTCTCTATCGCACTGTGGAAGGAGGCACTGGTGACGCCAAGGGATCGCGTGCAATTAAGGAAACGACGGTGGCTATGGTAGCCGTGGTTGCCTTATTTTGATTGCCACAAGGAGGGATGGTCGAGCGACTACAGCTACGACCCAAGGGGAGGCAGCGATGGTGGCATGGTTGGAGGCAGCATCACCAACGGTAGAAGCGACGAGGGGGTTGGTCCGCTGGCCGGGAAGTAGCGGTCGTGGTCCTTCTCGCTCGAGCAGGGTGGAGCAGCAAGGAGGGAAGGCTGTTGGCCGGGGAGCAACGACGATGGTGGTCATTGACCGGAAAGCAAGGGCGGTAGTGGGGCTAGCCGAAAGTAGGGGAAGCAAGGGCCCCTTTCGACCAGATGGGCTTCAGATGGGAGACGATGTGGTTATGGTGGTTACAAAGGTTGCATGGCTGAGGGCTAGGAGGTTGCATGCCGGTTGAAGGCTGGGTGGCTGCGGCGGCATTGATAAGGTCGAGAGGCAACGGAGGGTCCGGCGGCTGCGGCTGTAGAGGATCCTCTATTGTTGATGCCGATGGAGGAGAGGAAGTGGTGGTCGCCGAGGATAGGAGCAAAAGGGAAGACGGTCACGGGGTTGCAGTAGAACCGAATGTTGGCAGCGTCGTCTCCGGCGAAGGCTCGGAAGGATGATTGCGGTGGAAGTTGGGATGAGGCGCCCTTTTCTCGCTCGAGCGGGATGGGGGCATGAACGATTGTAGTGCAACGAAGGGGGGAGGGGCGCTGGCCGAGAAACAACAGCAATGGTGGTCATTGGCCGGAAAGCAACAACGGCGGTAGGGCTGGCTAGAAGCAGGGGCCCTTTCAACCAGCGATAGTGGTGGTGGAGAGGGGAGCAGGGGTTCTCGGTCGTGTGTTGGCCACTTTCGGCCAGATGGGCTTCAGATGGGAGAAGATGTGGTTGTGGCGGTTATAGCACAACGAGGAGGGGAGGTTGCATGTCGGTTGAAGGCTGGGTGGCTACGGCAGCGTTGACAAGGTCGAGAGGCAGCGGAGGGTCCGACAGCTACGGCAGCAAAGGATGCTTTATTGTTGATGCCGGTGGAGGAGAGGAAGTGGTGGTCGCTGAGGATAAGAGCGAAAGAGAAGACGGTCGCAGGGCTACGGTAGAATGGGATGCTGGTAGCATCATCTCTGGCGAAGGCTCGCAAGGATGATTGTGGTGGAAGGTGGGATGAGATACCCTTTTCTCGATCGAGCGGGATGGGGGTGTGAGCGACTGCAATGCAACGAAGGGGGGAGGGGCGCTGGCTGGGAAACAGCGGCGATGGTGGTCGCTGGCTGGAAATAGGGGCCCTTTTGACCGGCGGTGGTGGTGGTGGTGGAGAGGGGAGCAGGGGTTCTCGGTCGTGCGTGGGCCCCTTTCGGCTAGATGGGCTTCAAATGGGAGGGGAGGTTGCTGGCTGAGGGCTAGGAGGCTGCGTGCCGGTTGAATGCTGGGTGGCTACGACGGTGTTGACAAGGTCGAGAGGTAGTAGAGGGTCCAACGGTTGCGACATTAGAGGATGCTCTGTTGTTGATGTCGATGGAGGAGAGGAAGTGGTGGTCGCTGAGGCTAGGAGCGAAAGGGAAGACGATCGCGGGGCTGCGGCGGAACGGGACACTGGCAGTGTTGTCTCCGACGAAGGTTCGAAAGGATTACTACGGTGGAAGGTGGGATGAGGCGCCCTTTTCTCGCTTGAGCGGGATGGGGGCGTGAGTGGCTGCAACGTAACGAAGGGGGGAGGGGCGCTGGTTGGGAAACAGCGACGGTGGTGGTCGTTGGCCGAAAAGCAACGACGGTAGTGGGGTTGGCCGAAAGCAAGGGCCCTTTCAACCGACGACGGTAGTGGTGGTGGAGAAGGGAGCAGGGGTTCTCGGTCGTGCGTGACTGTCGACCTTTTCTTTCTTTCTTTATTTCTCTCTCTCTCTCTCTCTCTCTCTCTCTCTCTCTTGAGATGATGATAACTGTAGCGAAAACGCTGAGGATTGATGCTCTGGTACCAAATGATAAGATCCTAGGGTTTTATCATGGAATAAAGGGGAGAAAAGGATATGATCACTTCGAGGGGATCGACCTTCTAGTGTTTATCAAAAGACTTAATAATATTTCATTATATGTCAAAAAGAAATAGTTATATCACTATTTATAGAGTTCCACCTAGAGTCTATCAGGACTTAGACTCTTAATAATAAATAAATATTAAATAAACCTCTATTCGACTCTAATTGAACTAAACAGATTTAATAAACATTATTCAAAAACTCAGAAAATAAAATGATCCTAACACCAACCTAGTAATTGGGCATGATAAAGGAGCTCAAGTAAAAAAGAACAATATGTGGATAGCGTCAAAGAACTCGTCACAATGTAGAGCCACCATTGGGCTATGTCTCACACACATCAAAAGTATACAAAACTAAGAATGACTTATAAGAGTCTAATGAGTGTATTATTATTAACTTTGACTTAAGTTTTTTGTTAATGATTTAAGTTAAACAAAGTTAATAAGTCAATTAGCTCATCAAACTTGGATCATGATATTTGATATCAGAGAACTCGTTAGAGGATTCGTTACGAGATAGAGCCATTAACTTTAACTTAAGTATTTTGGTTAATGATTTAAGTTAAACAAAGTTAATAAGTTAATTAGCTCAACAAACTTGAATCATGACATTTGATATCAAAAAACTTATTAGAGGATTCGTTACGAGATAAAACCACCATTGAATTATACCTCATATGCACCAAGCTAGGGTTTGATATGACTTTATGCTAGACCTTGACGAGGATGTCAAACTTTTGAGTGAGAAAAATTATAACACCCTCGATTAGTCACACATCGAAAATAGACAAGAATAAGATTAACTTATGAGAGTGATGATTGTATTACTATTAACTTTAGCTTAAACATTTTGACTAAATCAAATGAAATTGATATATCAATTAGCTCCATGGACTCAAATCGTAACATTTAGTATCAAAATCAACCTAATATTTGAGCATAATGTGAAGCTTGAGTTCACGACATTAAATCACTACTAAACTGACTTCATATACATCATGCTAAGATTTGATATGATCTATACTAGACGGACATAAAACTCTTCAGTGAAAAAAAATATAATAACCTTACACACCTTAAAATGAGGTTCTAAGTTATCTTCCATTAATTCGCATTCCTCGCATAAACTTGGTGCTCTTGATGTCCTTCCTTTAGCTTTGTCATGCCATCCCATGCAGGGTCTCCTTCATATCCAGTAAATGCTACAGCATTCTGCAAAATGCAAACCATATACAAACTTATTCGTTTCAAAGATCTCAAGGTCAATTTTCCCTCACGGTGACGGCAGCAATCATGATACCAGATGATTTGAATGGTTCAGTTCCATTCATGTTTCCCTGTCGAAAAGGTCTTTAAGTCTAAATTTTCAATTAAGAAGCTTCCACCTGATCATACAACAGTCAAGAAATCATATCTGATCCCTAAATGACTGCTGATAGTCACAATCCTTGTCTTTCACAAGCATTACCAAATTCAGAATCAACCAGATCAGTGGTGTCCAAGTAAATCAGCACTTGGTCATCTGATATATGAATTCCACGGATGAAATGGACTCCTGAAACCTATCAATGGTTGTATGTTGTGATAACACCAACAGCAGCAGAAATTGGACAGAACCAGTATGATCTTATGTAAGCCATGCACTTGATACCCTGAAGTGTAACATTTCGACAAACATCTGCTTTCCAGGAGCATCGAATATTTAGAGTAAACTCTATTATTATTTACAAGAGAGAAAACAAACCATTTAATGGTTCGCCACCAATAGGAGGTATAAACCTTCTGGTATACAAAATGTACACTAGTATGTGATATACTTTTTTGTGTGTTCATGTCTTAGCAAGCACGCACTTAACAAAATTGTTGAGGCAGATCAGATAATTCGATCATCATATAGGATTGTAGTACACCTGGTGAAATCAAGAAGACTCTATAGTGTTATTATCTCAGCAGACTCGAGTATAATACTTAGAAGAAAAGAGCTTCATTAAGAAAGATTCAGAATCAGAATCTAGTTGCTTGTGTATTCATTTTCATATATGGAAAAAGATTCACAAATTGTTCACATAGAAAAGAGGACAATTATAAGTAGAAATCTTTGTTGATGCAACCAGTTTAATAAAGCATTTTAGATGTAAAACAAGCACATTTTTATCATCTTAATAAATCAAGATCAAATAAAATGCAACTATTTTCCGTGTCCAAGAAAAATTGGCCAAAATGATGGTAAAATCTAGTTTATCTTAATCTTTAGAAGGTTAAGCATCAGTACTACCACCTACCAAAGTGTCCATGATACAACCAAAGAATGGAATCCTAATGAATAGATGGTTCCCAGGACAATACTAGGAATAGTTAAAAGACTGAAATGGCACACTGCGGGGAGTACAAACTAGATTTTTGACATCATATTTTTAGGATATCAACAGAGGTTTACTTCTGAATTAATTCTTCTTCAAGAATTATTGTCTCACATTTTATGGAGAACATGAAGTTGTAATCCATATCTATCAGTTGGCAAACAAATATTTTAATATGCCATAAGATGGATATTTAAATGCACAGTCTATACATTGATCAGTGAAGGAAACTCAATTAACTTCTGATAGGTTAACTAAGATAAACTACATATCCATGCCCCCTAATTAATATATGCTACAATTTCATTCAAAAATGCTCTAAAATGTTTATGCAAGTCCCTAAAATCCAACCAAATCATCAGATAAGGACATAAACAGGTTAGGAATTTAGAAGCACAGAATCATTAAATATATAAAAATATATATTTACGTTCAAAAGAGACAAGAATATGATTTTGCAAATGAAAGAATAAACCTACCAGGTGAACAACCTATAGTCACCTTTTATAGAAGATTTAAGAAATGCGACAAGGCTACCAAATCATAATGGTCCTAGAAATATTCTTGATCTTGTAGAAGGTATTTTCCTATCATATTTATAAACCATATGTTTCTGCCATCAATAAATTTGCTTCACTATAATGACAAGAAAGTCAACTTTTATCAGTTGATAGAATAATATCTGAAGTAAAAGATCTTGGGCAATTTTCTGAAAAAGGTCTCTAGTAATGGGCTTTTACCAGATGGTGCTCCCATATTTGGTTTTAACAAGGGGGTGCCCCTTTTTCAAAAATCCCAATAATGTCCTTGAACCAAGTTATTTCAAGCCTAACCAATCCACAAGCCAGCTCAGTCCAGATTAGATTGATTCAGGTTGGATCACTTCGGATCGAGTCAGGTCGGATCCCTTATATTCAAGTTGCACTCATGTTACAATCGAGTTACACTCGTTCATAGAACCTATTAAAAATATATTAATTTTTATACAAACTTATTTTAAATTAATCATAAATAAAAATATATATTATAATTTTTGTTAGAATCATATTCTAGTAGAGTTCTTAAAGTTTTAATAATTAATTATCCTAAAATTTTCCAAAAATAAAAAATTATTAATTTTAAAATAGGTTAGGTAATCGAGTTTAACTATTTCAATTTCGAGTGTAACTAAATCAATATAGGAAATAGGAAATGTAGGATTTTATGACTAGTTTTACGATGAATTTAGGATGATTTTATATAGAAATTAATATCTTTTTTAACATGCTATATGAATGAGTGTAATGGCTTTTTTCGATAATTTAGGACAATTGTATATAAAAATTAATATATTTTGAGGATAACTTGAGTTTTTAGTTTTATGATTAATTTAGAATAATTTTATATAGAAACTAATATATTTTTTAGTATGTTCTCTGAATGAGTGTAACTTAAGAGCATAATGACTTTTCTTGGTCGTTTAGAATAATTTATATAAAAATTAATATATTTTTAGAATAACTCGAGTTTTTTAGTTTTACGATAAATTTAGGATAATTTTATATAAAAAATAATTTTTTTTAATATGTTCTGTAAATGAGTATAACTCGAGCATAATGATTTTTCTAGATAAATTGTGAAGAGGAGGCAAAAGAGGAGGGGAGGGAGAAGTGGAAGAGGAGTAAAAGGAAAAGGAGAATTGGAAGAGGAGGTAGGTGGATAAGGGAGAGGGGGAGTGAAAGGAGGCAAAGGTGGAGGAATCTAGGGGGGATGGGGAGAAGGCGACGGAGTGGGAGAAGGTGACAGTAGAGGTGGGGTAGGAGGAGGAGGCATTGGTGGAGTGGGAGGAGGGGGAGGAGGAAGCCAAGGGGGAGAGGGTGAGGAGGTGGAGTGGGAGGAGGAGGCGGTGGAGGTGGTGGTGGAGTGGGAGGAGGAGGTGGTGGAGGTGGGGGGTCGTTTGGGAAAATCAAGAGATAATCTAGGGCTTAATTAAATCAAATTGAATAGTTAGAGTTTAGTTGAACTAGTATGGTTTGGTTCATCTCAATAAAACTGGTTCAGTCCTAAAAAACCAAGTCAAACCTAGTCAAAGGACAATCACTATCTTTTTATAATTTCATTGAGGGTATTTTGGTCAAAGCACAAAAAAGAGATGCCCTTGGTAAAAGCCAAATATGGGGGCATCATCTGGTAAAAACCCATCACTAGGGGCTTTTTTCGGTAAATTGCCCAACGATCTTATCAATAATGCATAAATAAAAGGGATACTAGACCTAGTTCTTTTGGTTACTGTATTTCAAAGATAGTTTTCATCACCTCTAGGAGCTTGTCATCTATCCTAGCAAGGTAGAATAATATCAACAAAATGGGATTGTTCAATGGTCACTTTCAGCTAAACTCAAAGCAATACCGAGCTGCTACAGACCCAAAACAGACTCAATGTTAGGCCACCGACCTCTGGCCATATTCAGCCTCAATAAATAGCTGATAGGACCCTATCTGGATGTAATGGCAGCCTCAGTATTGTCACAAGATAATTTGGTCCGATCTGGGGCCCAAGCGAGTGAAGACAACACCTCAGGATGCACATAATCAGGTTGAATATGGATGGGACAGCAGCTGTGATGTTTTGGAAGGGATTGGAGGTAACTCCCTATTACAAAACGAAATCTAACGTACAATAGGTGTTAAACACTAGCAGCCGCTCTAAATTATAATGGATTGAAGACTCAGTCAACTACAAAATCAATTCCTTTAGTCGAGATGGAAAAAAGGGCTGGAACATCTGAATTGGGGACTGTCAAGTCCTAAACAGGTTAGGATTGGGGTCTGCAGACTTTATTTGGGCATTAACAATCCAGTCCAACTTGCTCAGTTTCAGCCAGATCCAAAGACAGCTTTATCCAGCCAACACAGGAATTGTCAACCCTGTAGGACCCACCATGTGGTTCAGCAAAGGCTAGAGAGAGGTGCAAAGCAGCAGGACAGAGAAAACAGTGGTTTTGACATCTATCTTAATATTATTTTCAGCAAATATTTAATTATTTTTTTTTATTATTCTACATTGGTTTTCAACACCATCAATGTCACTCCTAAGAACAGATGAAAATGTTGGAGGATTGCATGAGGTCACTGAGAGCATGCGTAAAAGTCAAATTTCAGGAATATGATCTTAATCGATTTCAGTATAGGACTACGTGGTCACTTATAAGTGACGTGATATATCTTCACCACCTAGGTGTCCTGAATTGCAAACGGTGGGCTAGGATGCCCAAAAGCAAAACATCATATCAGCATCCAAATATGCAAAGTAAGAATTCTCTCATTCTTTTGAACCAATGCGAGTAAAGAAGTTTATCCACGAATAAAGGATTAGGTTAACAACTTTGAATACAGAAACACTTTAACGAACTAGACTTGTTAGAAACTATGACTAAAAGAAAATAAATATTATTTATTAAGAAGAAACTAGGTGGGTAGGAGAAAATCTAGCTATATTGATAGTGCATATTTAAAATTTGGTATAGAGGAAAAGTTAAAACACAAAAATGGTATAAGAATTGATATTCTTAAGGATCTTAAGAACAACGTTAGAGATATAATTATAATTATAAAATTTGTCTTAGGAGAAGAGGTTTTGAATGTTATAAGTATTTATGCCTCTCAAGTTGGACTAGATAACCAAACCAAAAGATAACTTTAAGAAAATTTTGATGATATCATTCGAGGAATACCTATAAACAAAAACTTACGAGTAGAGGAGATTTGAATGGTCATACAGGAAAAACCTATGATAAATTTAAAGGGGTGCATGGGGCATTGGTTATGGAGAGAGATAAAGAGGGTCGTATAATTTTGGATTTTGCCACCTTATATAATCTTAGAATGTAAATACTTACTTCAAGAAAAGAGATAAATATTTGAGTACCTATAATAGTGGTCACAACTATAGTGAAATAGACTTTTTTCACTAAAAAGTTGGATAAAGTTATATGTAAGAATTGTAAAGTTATACCTAGCGAAAGTTTGGAGAATCAAGTTTTTAGATATTTGTGGATCGTGTTAAAGCTAGAGAAAGAAAGTGTAAAGATTTAGGTAATATTAGATGCATTAAAGGCGAAGATCAAATAATACTTTTTAATGATAACAAGATTAAAGAAAGATGAAAAAGTTATTTTTATAAATTATTTAATAAATATTCCACATAGTTATTAATTTAATGATAAATATTAGTGGTAGATTTAATAATCATAGATTTAAAGGGCCCCTCCAATTGATATTAGTGGTAGATTTAATATATTTAATAAATCTATGATATTATATTAAATCATAGATTTAATATTAGTGGTAGATTTAATAATCATATGTTTTTAAAATAGTGGGAGAAAAAAAATTTGGTGCCAATTTACAAAAATAAGGGTAACATATAAAATTATTCAAATTATAGAGGAATTAAAATCATTAGTCATACTATGAAATTTTGAGGAAAAGTTATCGAAAATAAAATAAGGCTTGAAACAAATATCGTTGAAAATCAATTTGATTTTATGCCTGGAAGATCAACCATAAAAGCTATTTATTTATTAATATAATTAATGAAAAAGCATAGGAAGAAAAATAAAGATTTGCATACGATTTTTATTGACTTAAAGAAAACCTATGATAGGGTTCCCAGATATTTATCATGGTAGGTTTTAGAAAAGAAAGGTGTATCCATTAATTATATTAATGCTATTAAAGAAATATATAATAATGTAGCTACTAGTGTTAAGCTTATAGGGACTGTCTAGTGAGTTTCCTATTAGCATAGAATTACATTAAGGATCTACATTAAGTCTCTATCTTTTTACATTGATAATGGATAAATTTACTAGTCACTTACATGATAGACCTTCATAGTGTATATTAATTTGATGATGATATTGTCTTTAGTTGATAAGAGCCTAAGTGGAGTTAATTATAAACTTGAACTATGGAGGCAAGCCTTAAATGTCTTGAACTTTGTGCATGGTAGACTTCTTTGGACCGTTGTCACCCAACCGTTCAAAGCTTACGAAGTCCATATTTGTATAACGAAGTCCATCTTTATATTTTAAATAAGATGTTTATTTAAAAATTCGCCCCACTAAATCATCATTTCCTTGTAAGTCTCTATGGACTGCACAAGGTTATAGGAAGGTTAACCATTTTGAGGGTAGATAACCGGATACCACATAAGTTAGTATGGGGCTTGGTAAAACCAACTAGGTTTGTGAAAGCTTGCGCTAATAAATCTCCTCCCTCTTCCTTGTCCCCCCTCGACCTCCTCCAGCAATACCTTGGTATATTCTATCATACCATGTATCAGTACAACAGAATAGACTAGACCCATATCAGTTCAACCATAGACAAGCATGGGTCCAGTACCCGAAATTAAAAGCCTTATTATTATTAATTGCCTCTTTATTGATGATTTATGTTTTATTTATATCCAAAGTTATATTATTATTTTTTTGCATCACACATGCTTTTTCTTTTCCTATTACCAATTCAACCTAACATTGACATATGTGGATTTATCGTGTGTTGCAATCTTCTTCACAAAAGGTATAATGTCTTTGTCTAATAATTCAAAATCCAGTTGTATCCTTCCTATGGTGGTTCCATCTCAGTGAATTGAGATAACCTGCATCTTGGCCAATGTTAGCTAACTTAAATGGCAGCATGGTTACTCTAACACCATTGGTTTTCACCAAGTAGCTGCTGATTCAATAACCCACAATGTTCTATAAACCAAAATTATTTAAACTCAAAACATTAAAAGTATCCATGGTCATATATAACAATTCATCTCATTGGACATCTTTGATGCAGGACTATGCATCATTAGTTCCTATTGGTGGGAACATCAGCATAATACATTAAACCAAGGTTCTAAATTTCGAATGATACTGCCTGTACCAGACGGTACGCACCGATCCGCCAGCAGACCGATATGCAGACCACCCCTATCGGGCGGAACGCTTGATATAGCCCCGTATCAAACAATACGGGGTTGTATCGGATAGTGACGGTCAAAATTTCGATCGTTACCGACCTGCAACAGTGCTCCAATGATCAAATTGACCATTGGAGCCCTTTCTCACGGGTTTTTAAACTCATCCTCCCCCCTATTTCACTTCATTTCACTCTCACACTCTCTTAAACTACCTCAAACTCATTTTTTCTCATATTTTCACTCTCCTAAGCTCTACAAAAGAACGATTTGTGAATTCTAGAGAACTTAAAGAAAGCAAATTGATTAATCAATTTTCAGGTGATAAGATAAATCAGTTTGTGACATGTTCAAAAGAAGAAACACAGACAGCAAGAAAATAAAACTAAATAAAAAATGATATATACCTTGATTTCCTTATTGGAGAATCCTGCAAAAAGTCTCCCGTGCCAGTACAAAAGAGAAGTTATAACTGAGTCACAATTGATGGAAGCAATAGTACCAATGTCTGCGTCTAGTTCATTTTCTGACAACTCCTGTATGTATTGCAATAATACTTTCAATAAACAAATTCAGGAACTATGACATACACTGATTGATTCATTCTCAGTTTAAAACAGAGATTTTACTGCCATAGAACTTTTAATACACAAATTCATAACTATTGCATATACTCATTAATTCACTAGTTAAAAGAGAGATTTTATCCAAAATTTCTATACAAGTAACATCAAGTGACAAAACACAGACCTGTATGTGGATAGTTTTATCCCATCCTCCAGCGAAAATTGAACCTCTGTCAATGTAAAGTGCAAAAATTGCACCATCCTGAATTTGCTCCGATTTTACAAGCACATCATTACTCCACACCTGATGACATCAGTTACTAGAATGCCTAATCCTTAATGATTACGACCAATTGAAAATGAGCACAAAGAACTATAAATAAGCACAAAGACAGGCATGCAAGTGCATGGACAAAAAGCATAATTCTATGGTGGACAATGTTAAAGAGCAGCAGTCCAGTTTCCAATAAGGAGCAGAGAAAATATCAGTAACTCCTAAGAAGTACAAGATGAATAAAAAACAAGCAAAACTTTCATGAGAACTAAATACCTCATGAGTCAACACAATCTTTTCATTTACCTTCACACAGACGATAAGGAAGAATGACCAAAATGGTATGGCCATATGACAATGTGATGACAAAGCACATAAAGGAAACATAAAAGTTCTACTAGTTCTGATCTTAAAATTAAAATGGTTCACAATACATCATTTTTGCAGTTCCATTTGTCAATTTCATGAACCTGCATGCTAAAAATTTGTGTCCTTATGACATGTATGAGAAATCTGAAAAGCAATAGTGTACTTGAAGAACAACAGACTTCCAACTCAAGAAAAAAATTAAACAAAACTGTCATTGTCCACTGTCTATCTACAAACTAACTGCAAAATCCTAACAACCAACATGAGGCAGGCTTATTTTCTAATTGTGTTCATTGTAAATTGTGTGAACCACCTCAAACTTTATAGCTAAACAGATTTGTTTGTCTTTTTGCTTGAGTTGGAAGTCTGTTGTTCTTCAAGCACACTATTTCTCCTCAGATTTCTCATACATGCCATAAGGACATAAATTTTTAGCATGCAGATTCATGAAATTGAAAAATGAAACAGCAAAAATGATGTCTTGTGAACCATTTTAATCTTAAGATCTGAACTAGGAGAGTTGACAACAAATGCAGGACAGCCCACTGCAAATGATTGTGCTTAGCACATGGAAATCCACAATCTATTCATTTCAGAAGTAATCTTTTTTGTTTGTTTAGGAAATGATAATATAGGTGTAAATGTATCATGAACTCCCATAACAAGTGAAATAGTCGATTTTCCAAGAGTCAATTGGAGTCACAGCAGAAATCATCACGTGAAGTAATAATAATTTTCCAATTGTTACAGTTATACGAAGGCAGAGTTTTGGCTACATCACAGTATTCACTGTTCAACTTTATTAGAATATACTACAACAGTAGAAGTTCCAAATTATAGTATCAATTTTTCACTAAAAGGAAATGGAAAATTAAATGAACACGTAAGCAGCACTGACCTTTAGAACTCCATTTTCATGGGATGAAATAAGCAAATTGCTCTTGACTGAAAGCGATAAAATAGGGGTTGAATTTCCTGGTGCCTCATCCCCTAAAACTGCCAGGGGGCTGTGGTCATGGAGCCACCATAATCTGATGGTACCATCCCAACTTCCACTATAAAGAAAACCATTAGCAACTGCCAAAGAAGATACCGTTGATTTATGGCCAACCATGGTGAATGAAAGGGAGTAATCCTGGAAAGAAGAGGGGTAAGATACAAAGGTTACTTTCCAATTATAGTGGTACACATCTAACATGCAAAAGGTTGCTTTTTGGAAGAAGATGAAGATAACTAAAGTTCTAAATGAAGATTAACATTAACTTTATCAGAATGTAGATCTAAGCATAAAACCTGCATGGACCAAGCTTTTATAGACTTGTCTCCACTACCACTATAGAGGTATCCTGTTCCTGAAACAGCCAAACAGTGAATGCCACTATAACGCCAATCATTATGCTCATACCATTTCTTCCATGGCTCTTGACCGAGAGATGGACCAATGCTCCAAAGGAAAATACCACTTCCACTGTCACCACTTATGCAAAATGGCTTGTTTCCATCATCCGAAACAAGTAAAGCCGTCACTCTGTGTTCGTGGCCTTTTAAAGATTGAAAATGAGAAAAGTCCTACATGACACAAACAAAAAATTTTAAATAAAGAAGATTGATAACATATTCTCCTTAAGGAAAATTGACAATACCAACAAAGTATAACAGATAAAGGAGAGAAGAATTACAAGGGTGTCCATTTTCTTCAGCATCAGAGTTATTAATTGATTGAACAAGAAACAAACAATGCATATGATGTCCATACTATATATATGTCAATAAGTTGAAAAACATATTGTTGAAAGACATGTAAGACTTGGAAAATAGACCTAAAACCAAGAATGGGGAAATAGATAATATGATGTTAAGATTTAACATGTTACATTTGAATATATAACAAATATTTGTAGAGAAATATTCCATTTATAACATGTATACTTGAGCTCGTATTCCCTGATATCTGTACCTGGATTATCCAGGATCCCAGAAAATCAAGTATATAATCATGGTATTAAGAAGAACACGTTATAATGTCCCAACTATTGGGGTAAGCTACATTGATGTGTTCCTGCAATTGAGCTTTATAAAGGACATTGCTAGTTAAAATAAGAGCAGTCTCTTTTATTATTTCTAAAAAGGTTATCTTAGATCTTCCTCTCTCCCCTTGCACCACTAACCCTAATTGACTCCATCGTCTAATGAGGGCATCAATATGTCTTTTGTAGCTTTCATACCATATTAAAAAATTTCCTTCTTTTATCCCCTACCAAAAGGTCCATAACTACAATTAATTGTTCTTAAAAGAAAAATATTTTTTACTATATTTTTTAGTAACCACAAAAATTCATCTCAACTATAATAACTATTTATACATATTTCCTAAATGCTCAACTGATCGATCTATATAGCATGGGTGAGATTGAAATTCTTTATTTTTTTCCTTAAATCTAGGAAACACACTATATTCACACAAACTTTGATGTTCCTCTCCTCATCTTTAATGTCAAACCTTAACAAATTTGTGCTGGATTTTCAATTAGGCATATATTTATTTATTAACACATTAACATATTTTAATTATTTACCTACATCTCTTCATGATTCTAAGCATCCAGATCCTACCAGAATCAAGAATGAGCTCTTTTAATTCATCAAAGGTCCTAAATTACCTAAATATTCACTCGTTCCCTTGAGGAAACTTTTTTCGTTCATACAAGCTACATATACTCATTTATCATAACTCAGTGACCCTTCCAATAAGAAGACAATTTAACTTTTTTGCCTCATATTTAAAATCCTTGTGGGTCTTTAAAAGTTCAAAGCCAACAATAAATTCAGAATGGTACAAGGACTCAATGAAACGCAATTCCTTTAGTTAGTGCTTTAAATTATGTTTCCTTAGTCTGAACTAAGGTCTACAATGTGCTTCCATATTGTTTATTAATATAAAAAATAGAAAAGGTAAAAAGAATAAGCAAATTAGCATGCTTTCTTCCGCTTTATCGAGAACAATTTCACTATTTCTTTTCTAGACAAGGAGCAAACTAACGGATTTTCAAATTCAAAGTTGCTTCCAACTATTTTTCATATCAAAAAAATCATCATAGGGTCAGTTCTAAGAACTATGGAGATCAAGAAGGTTTCTTCTAAGATAATAAATTCCGCAATTGACTATCAGCCTGATGTCAATCCTTAAACCTGGCAATAAATCCTAACCAAAACATATTTTTGTGAGATATCTGACTGAAAACCTAGATCTGATGAAACAAAGTATATTTCCTAAGCATCTAAAATTCAATGAAAAAATCAGAAAAATATAGAAGAGGAGAGAAAGTTTAGCATTAGGATCAGCATTCATTTTAAACTCATTCTACAGTGGAATGATTATGCTGTTATTTGTCAACTAATAATTGCATCAGAGGAACAACAACAAGAATTTAGCACAGATTATAGAGAAGCTAATCGTGGTTTCCAATAAAGGAATAAAGCATTTCTATCAGATAACAATTGACTATCACGTAAATATACAATAATGCTATCATAGGTTGAGCAGCCTGTAGAAAATGTGCCATGCAAGGAGTTACCTGCAAGGACCACACATTGATTGTCTTGTCAAATGAAGAACTAAACAGAAAGCCCCCTTCAAAAGGAAGATATGTATTAGATAAATTTTAAACTTCAGTATCATAGAAAACTAGCAAAACATGACTAGAAAAAGATTACCTCAAATCTCAAGCAGAAAAATAGAGTTTATAACAAGAAGAGGGTACATTATATATACTGAGTAAGAAGCATATGGTGTAACAAAAGAAAACAAACATAAAACCAGTACAATATCGAACTTTTAACAGTAGAAAATTTTGTTTGTACCTCCAATAGCCAACCCAGTTACACAATCCTTGTGGCCCTGAAGAGACACAGATTTCAAGTGACCTCCATACAGCCCTTTGACAAAGTCTCCATCAATTTTCTCCTGCTGCAAATGCTCCCCATCGGAAACATTTCTCCCTATCATTGCAACATCTGAAACATTCTTAGAAACACTTGAGTTCACTTCCCTTGGGGAAACATTTGGGGAATTTTTATGTAAGGAAAACAAATTCCCAAGAACTAAGCAGCATAAGAAAGTATCTTTTGCTACAAGTCCATCCCAAGGATGAAGATCATAAAGAAAATTTTCTACAAAAGGACGCTGAATGCAGTGCCAAATATCATATACTTGAGGCCGGTTTTGCACCTCATAACTCAAACATGACGTGAGAATATGAAGCAACGGTTCAAATTGAGTGCCCAGCAAAAACATTTCCAACTTAGAGACCACTATAACCTTCCATGCATCATATGATTCAACAAAATTCTCGTGTTTCCCTTTATCAAAGACACAAAACCAACCGTTGAGTACCTGTGTTGCAGGCAACTCATCACCAGTAACAAGTATGACTAAGATGCAGGCCAATGACCACACATCCGAGCCATATCCAAGAGCACCTTTAAATCCACAATTGCTGGCATCCTCATCATACACCTGAAGAAGTACTTCAGGGCTTATAAACACTTGGTTCTCGGCCTCACCATAGTTATCCCCTCCTCCATTGGGTGCACAAGAACTGACAGCTTGCCAAATTTGCCTTCCTGTTAGCAAAACTTTGTTTAAATCAATAAGGCAATGTCCAGACTCATCGAAACAGATGCAGGAAGGCATCAAGCAACCACAGATGATGCCCTGCGAGTGCAAACCCATCACTGCTTCACATAGGTCCAAACTCGTCTTCCCAAATGCAAGAAAGTTCTCAACACTCCCTCCAGATAAAATAAGCTTCCTCTTCTTTTTCAAAACATCTGAAAGGGTTCGATCAAAGCTTTCAGAAACCAAGTAAAGATTAGATCTTTCTTTTTCCGGGTTCATCCAGAACCCGTAAACCCTACAAAGGCCCCGTCTTTCCTTCCAGGTGGCCTCCGCAAGAAAACGCAGTTCGTCTCTCACCCGATCTCCCAATTCATGCATAGCCTCCACCACGCTCGCCGTGTAACTGAGACGAAACCATCCAGGTTCTTTAGACGAAGACGAGGCCGTAACGATTGGCAGAAGACTCACGAGCTGATTCGTGGACGAGAACCAGGGACCGCCGAGAGGCGAGGACATGGTTGCCACCAAAAGCTCGGCCGTTGTACCTTCAGCGGGAACGGGAGAGATGGCGTCCGGAGGCAAGATTGTATATTTCCAGGTAGAGTAGAGGAGGCGTTGGTCCCCGGACAGGGGGGAAAACTGCAGAGCAGAAGACGGTTTGGATTTGGCATCGGACGCGGAAGAAGGGAACAGAGGGTGAGAAGAGGAGGAAGAGATGAGGCGGAGAAGGTCGATGTTTTTGGGAAGCGCATCGTAGCCGAGGGAACGGGGGAAGGGGACGACCTGGTTGCAGGCGGGGCAGCGGACGGCATCGGGGAGAGCGGAGAGCGGCGTGGGTAGGGCGGCGATGCACTGCTCGCAGACGGAGTGGCCGCAGGCGAGGACACGGGGCACCGTGGACCTCTCGTCGTACGGCTCCAGACAAACCGGGCACTCCGGCGACTCCATGACTCTTTCTCTTCCCCGAATGGAGCGGATCAAAATACTCGAGCCTTTCGGTGGTATATATATATATATATATATATATATATATATATATATATATATATATATATATATAAGATAAAGGACGAATTTTCCAAAAAATCCTTTATTAAACATAACATAAAACAATATTATAATAATAATAATAATAATAATATTTATATATTTAAAATAATATTAAAATTCTAATATTTTTAAATATTTAAAAATCTTCAAAATAAATTTGAAATGTTTAGATTACCATCAATTTTTACTTTTAGCTTTTTAAATAGTTTTTTACTGATTTTAGTCCTTAAAAGGTTAAATTTATATAATTTAATGATTCATATAGGTAAATATATATATATATATATATATATATATCTTAAAGAATTGTTTTATGTACTTTTGTTATTTTAATAATGACCTTTCTAGGAAATCGTCCCAAACTTCATGAAAGATCCATTAAATAGGATCTAAATAACTCGAATACAAAATATTAAGAGCTTCAGCAAAAACTGATCGATATCTCCTACTATAATAGTGTTCTAATGTCCTAAATCGCATTAACCCTTGCTGGTAGTGTTCTAATGTCCTAAATCTAGTGACAAAGTCCAAAGCCTCCTTGGCATCAAAGAATTTTCCCTCTTTCATCCCTTATAATATATGTCGAGTAAAAGACCCATCACATTAAAGGACTAATCCTTTAATTCTGTCTATAGCAGAACATCCAAATTGCTCCCCAGTCTACAGCTCTCAGAATGCCCCTCACAATCATAACTTTAATCTAAATAAGAAAATCTTGACAGTGGTTACGAAAATGGGAGTTGTTCTGAAGATTTAGCAACAAGACACCTTAATTGACAAGCCAATCAATCTCCTTCTCACCAAGTATTAAAAAAATAAAAAAAGCAAGTTAAGTACAACTGATTGTTTAAAAAAAATCCATTGCAAAATAGCATTCAGAAAAGACATATTTTAAAGAGTCATTATGGAGGTGACAAACTGGACAAAGAATAATAGGTGGGAAGCCTTCTCCATATCCATTTTCAAAGAAATATTTTAAATTTAGGGGTATTTAACTTCCACACTGCCTTCCAACCCGTCCAAGATTCCTCCTTAGAAAAGTTTTATCTACTAATCATGTTATAGGCATTCTTAGAACTGGCCAGGGAAAGGTTCCAAATCTATTTATCCTCATTGGGCTCTAGAGAAAGGTGTGGATTCTAAAATCTAGCTCACTGATTCAGGGTGAAAAAGTATATTAATGACATGTACGATCCAATGTTGATCCCCAATTAAATCAGCCTCAATGTCAAAATTCCTAATTTCAGTCGTGTTAATGTATGTAGGCCAAGTAAGAAGTTAGTATATTGTCAATCCAGAGTTCTTTACAGATATTAGTAGATCTATGATTTCCAAATGTTAGCAGATCTATCACAGATCTAAGTAGATGTATGATCTAACTTAGTGATTTGATTTGATTACGTGAGTCGAAGTTGATCTTTAAACCAAGATTGAACCACCTTATACTTAGCATTTTTACCCATAAGGTATTCTCTTGATTCATAAGAGAAATAGTTCTTTTGACATTAGGTGTTAAGGAGCCATGCACGATCCCAAAGGTGACCGGGCAAAGCTGTTGATCCACCTCGATCGGGTCCCGACAATAGGGCCGAGCGACCCAAGAAAAAACACAAGACCCTCGCATAGAGGGTCCCACCCTCTCCTATGGCACCCATAAGCGACTGAGGTCCTACATTTAAGAGTTCAGCTCGAGAGCCGGGAGGCTCCCCAACAGCGCCGACATGTGGTCGGGGAGGCTATGATCGATACGAGACTTATGGAGAGGGAAATCCTTGCCATTCATGGCATTGCAAATGGGTGATATTTCCGATGCCCCTCAACACTTCATTAAAGCCTCATTATGAGGGCCTCAAGTGTGTGCAGAAGGTATGAGGCGAGGGTGTGGCTACGAAACAATATTGTCGCAGATCGCTATACCCGAGGATGGCAAAGCAGATCTACTGTTCTCCCTCAAAAGTCTTGATTAACACATTCTTTAGTAATGAAGTGGTGGTGAGTCATCTCATGCCGGGCTCCTTTAACTTTTCCCTGATGCTAACTCGTTCTTAGTTTGTAGCATCATCACTATGTGATGGCTTTCATCAACCGAGTCTGAGACGTCGGTGCTTTAATGATTGATGACCTCTAGGCTGAGGTTAAGAATTTGAAGAAGGGATTGTCCCATGTTGCTGCCACTAAGGTGGAGGCTCTGGTGACAGAGTTGGCAGATGTAGAATGACACCTAGCTAGCTTCGCTAAGCAGTTGAAGGAAGTCCGAGGGAACAACCAGATGATGGAGGATGAGATGTTGTGAATTACTTGGGAGCTAGACTTGATGAAGATGGAAGTAAAGGAGGCACTAGACACAGTGAAGATGGAGGCCCAATCGGCAAAGGAGGCGCTAGACGCAACGAAGGCGGAGGTTCAAGAATACATCCATAAAAGTAAGAAGCTTGTGACGGCATCCACCAGTTAATTGATTTGAGGGAGAGAATAGGTATCCTTCGGATAGGTTTTGTTGAGATCAATATGTTAGGATCAAGAGCGGCACTAAAAGAGAGGGTGAATTAGTGCAACAAAAAACTTTCGTTATTTCAAAAAACTTGTTTCGATTAAAACTAATTCTGATGAAAATAGTTTCAATTCAATCCATTTCAGAAAGAATTTAAACTTGAAAGCTTTCGTGAAAATACAAGAGAAACTAATGTGATTTGCAGTAATGTAAATTGCATAAATAAAAAGTATCAATTTCATAAAGTCTTCGTACGATTAAAGCCGATCTCGGAAGGTATTTACTTGAAAGCGTATATAAACATAGTTAAAGCAAAATAAGGAGGAGAGGTAGTTTGCTATAAAAAAAGGTTGCTTAAAGTAAATATAAATCGAGTTTTAGAGTGGTTCGGTCAATGTGACTTACATCCTCTTTCGGATTCCTCCTTCGATGAGGTCACCAGCATCCACTAAAGACCTTCCTTCACTAGGTAAAGACCGAACACCTCTTTACGGCACTTTTTCCTTTTCCCAAGTTTAGGAGATAAACCCTTACAAGTCTCACTCCTCTTTCTTAGATAATTACAAGGCTAAGAGATGAAGGAGGAGAACTCTAACTTTTACAATACTTTAAGACTCAAGAATTCAAGATTAAGCCAATAGGTTTCATGCCCTTTTATATAGATAAGGGTGAGATTTTTATAGGCCCCAATGACTTCAAAAATGAAGCCAAAAAGTGTCTAATCCTAGATTTCCGGGGTCCTAGCGGTACCACCGCCATTATTGGGCGGTACTACCACTTGACACCTGACACTGAGCGGTACTACCGCTTAATCTGGGCGATACTACCACTTAGTCTAGGTGGTACCACCGCCTGACAGAGCTCGGAGACTGAGCTCTAGTGATACCACCGCCAAACAAGGGCGGTACCATCGATGGCAGCAATAACTATCGGCGGTGCCAACGCCTGATAAGGGCGGTACCACCACCTAGAATTCCTGGGAGATCGAGTCTCCCAAGCAGTGCCACCGTCGGTTGAGAATTTAGGGTCATGATTGGGCCTTGAATCCGACCCAAACCAACATAACTTAGGGCCAGTTGCCCCCAAATTAAGTCCCTTCATAATCCAATACATGGTACCTAGTTCCATTTGGCTTACTTCATCATGATGATATTACTTTAGGAGAATGATACTTATTAGGATGTGATGAAGTATTTTGATGCTTAAATGTAGTAAATGTTCATAACTTTTTGGAAGTATCGTTAAGTTAGGATTGCCAAAAATTATTCCTAAGGTATCAACTTAAGTGGTCCCAACTGTTTCATCATCCCATTGTCTTCTAAAATAATACCCTTTTTTTTTACCAGGATTCCTATGATGTCACAAATTGATCTATCTGTAATAGATATATGATGTCCTAATAGATAGGTAGATACCCTTTCTTCTTCATCTACATGTAAATTATTGTAAAATAGCCTAACAAGTCTATGGTAGATAGGTTCACTTATTTGAAGAATTGAGAGAATGTTTAGATTTGTAAACCATTGAATAGGTTCCAAATCACTTAATTCGTCTAAATCAATATATTTTCCCTTATGAACATGTCTAGATTCTATAGATAAAAATTTTAGGGCATGTTGATTAGAATCGAAAAGTAGGGTCATAATTTTCTTCTAATCTCCTCTTCCCTTTGTCTCTAGAGGATCTTCTAGAACTCATAAACACTGCTATGTGAAGATAGATAATGAGCAAGAGTAGATAATACAAAAGAGAAATCAATATTATTTAGAGAATACCTTAGTTGTGATCTTCAAGAGGATGTAGGAGATTGATCCTTGATCTAGTAGGAAATATGAATTTTTTTTTTTGGACAGCTAGAGGGAGAGAATGGTGTTCAAAGGGGGTTTGGAGCTATTTGGGGGAGTGGAGAATGAGTTGGGGTCAATTCTACCGCCGACCCTAGCTTGGATTTATAAAGGGGTAGGTTGCAGGCGGTGGCACCACTGGCTGGGCAGTGCTACTGCCTACAACACTTGTTTGCTGGCGGTGCTACCGCCTACAATAGGTTCCAGCTGGGCGGTGCTACCGCCAGTCGGGGCGGTGCCACCGCCTACAGGCAGTGAACACTGCTCACAAAATTTACTCATTCATATTCATATCAAAATGTAACATAAGGGGAGTGGATTCATGTCAACACACAAATGCATACCACACGTGCATGATTCATATTGACGCAACGATTCATCACAATGATTAATATCTAAACCTCATATAGAACTCATAAATACAGATGATTCATATCAACTCGTCAAAACTCATAAAAATATATACTATAAGTTCATGATTCATCATTTGTATGCAAATATTGTAAAAACTCGTATGGAAAAATGCATATGGCTCATTGCGCACACTATAAGAACATGATTAAAATGAGTGATCAAAAAAGTCCGAAAGCGAAAATTTAACACATTCATGATCTTGTTAGATAGAATTCGATCTGAAAAAAAAATTATGAGGGATTGTATCCTAGAAATTTAGAAATCCAAAAGAAGTTAGAAAGGGAACTTGTGCATAAGAATTTTCAAGTTTAAGAGATCAAGATCAAGTGTTTATCACACGAGATTTTAAATAATTATTGCATCATGATCTTATAAGTATTATTTTATAACTAACAATTTTAGTTCTTATGATCCCCATTTTATTATTTTGGCTAGAGAGCTTTATGAGTTATTTTGGATCTTTGGTTAAGTCTTGAGCATTCAAAATCAAAGTATCATCTCTTGCTCCTAGCTTATGATGGCATACGTTTTTACAAAAGATGATGATGTTTAGGTACCCATTTGACCTTGGGTGCCTCAAAAATCGATCGGTTTAATTTATCATTTTGCATAGAATTCTTTACGGTTCCTTTAGGAACCCAAATCAACTTGTGTAGACTACACTTCTTAAATGGACAATGATAAGCTATATGTTCAAATTTGTAACAAAAATTACATTTATTTTGGGGTGAAATATATGTACTTGACTCTATCAAAATTGCTAATAAGAGAAGCATGTTCCTTTTTTAAAGAATTATACTTTTAAAAAATTCTACATTCATCAAATAATTAATAAAAAGCACTTGAAAGCTCATTGAAAGTTAAATTTGTGTCTAATGAACTTGTTACCTTATCTCCAATAGTCATTAGTTCATAGTGAGCAACTTGCTCAGTGTTGGTTGGCTCCTCTTCTTCGGAAGCACTTGAGTCATCCCATGTAGCTTCGAGTGCCTTCTTCTTTGGTTGCCTCCTCTTTGCTTGGAGGTATTCACTCTTGAAGTGTCCTGACTTCTTGTATTCACAACATATCACTTATTCTTTTTTAGGTTCAAATTTATTTTTAGTATCATTTTTAAATTTATTTCTTTTATGAATCTTTTGAACTTCTTTGTTAAGAGTGTCAAGTCATCATCAAAGTCCTCATTACTTGAGTTTTCTTTCAAGTGGTCTTCTTGTGTTCTCAGTGCTATGTCATTTCTATTCTTTGGAAGGGTGTCCTCAAGCTCTTCAGGAGCTTTATATGTCATTTCATAGGTCATTAGTGACCCAATTAGTTCTTCAAGATGAAAATTATTTAGATCTTTGGCCTCTTGAATGGTCGTTACTTTAGGATCCCAACTTTTTGGAAAGGATCTTAAAATCTTATTAATGAGTTCAAAATCCAAGAAACATTTACCAAGTCCTTTTAGACCATTGACGACATCCATAAATCGGGTGTACATGTTTCCAATGGTCTCACTCGGTTTCATTCGAAACAACTCGTAAGAATGCACTAAAAGATTAATTTTTTACTCCTTCACTCTACTAGTGCCTTCATGAGTCACTTTAAGTGTGTGCCAAATGTAAAAAGTCGTTTCACAAATTGATACTCGATTAAACTCATTTGTATCTAATGCACAAAACAAAGCATTCATAGCCTTGGCATTTAAAATCAAAGTCTTCTTCTCCAACTTGTTCTAATTGTTCATTGGAAGAGAAGACTTTTGAAAACCATTTTCGACAATGTTCCAAAGCTCAAAACCCATTCAAATTAGGAAGATCCTTAGTCTAATATTCCAATATATGTAATCTGTCCCATTAAACATGGGCGGACGTGTAATTGAATGACCCTTTAGGTTGTCGGTAAATACTATCTCTCTTGGGTTTAAAACCAAATGAGAGTGAACCTTGCTCTGATACCAATTGTTAGGATCAAGAGCGGCACTAAGAGGGGCGGTGAATTAGTGCAGCAGAAAACTTTTGTTATTTTAAAACACTTGTTTCAATTAAAACTGATTCCAACAAGAATGGTTTTGATTCAATCTATTTCGAAAAGAATTTAAACTTGAAAGCTTTCGTGAAAGTGCAAGAGAAGACTAAGGTGATTTGCAATAATATAAATTACACAAATGAAAAGTGTCGGTTTCGTAAAGTCTTCGTATGATTAAAGCTGATCTCAGAAGGTGTTTACTTGAAAGCGTATGTAAATGTAGTTAAAGCACAGTAAGGAGGAGAGGTAGTTTGCTATAAAAGAAAGTTGCTCAAAGTAAATGTAAACCGAGTTTTAGAATAGTTCAGTCAATATGACCTACATCCACTTTCGGATTCCTCCTCCGACGAGGTTACCGATGTCCACTAAAGGGCTTCCTTCAATAGGTGAAGACCGAACACCTCTTTATAGCACTTTCGCCTGTTCCCGGGTTTAGGAGATGAACCCTTATAAGTCTCACTCTTCTTGGATAGTTACAAGGCTAAGAGATGAAGAAGGAGAACTCTAACTTTTATAACAGTTTAAGATCCAAGAATTCAAGATTAAGCCAATAGGTTTTGTGCCCTTTCATACAAAAAGGGTGAGGTTTTTATACGCCCCAGTAGCTTCAAAAATGGAGCCAAAAAGTGTCTAATCCTGGATTTCTAAGGTCCTGGCGGTACCACCACCAATACTGGGTGGTACTATCGCCTGATACCTGACACTGGGTGGTACTACCGCTCAGTCTCGGTGGTACTTGTTGGGAAATTTTGGGGGCGACATCATATGCATAGCGGAAGAACAAGAAAACAAAATCCTCGATTCCCAAAGAGATGTTCGTCGTCGTGCGAAGATTGGTGCGTAAAATCCGTGAAACTTAAAACTGCGTATAGAGTAGATTGTGTTACCTAGGGAGATCATATATCCTTGTTTCATTGCAGATCTTTAGGAGAGAGTAAAGGAGGTCAAGCATCCTCCTCTCTAGCAATGATCCACACAGTAGGGTTGCGACGACGCTCCTCAAATCTCCAGGCCTGCTCTGAGGTGGAGAGGGGGAGGAGAATAGGAGAGGCAAGCAAAGGCTCTAGCCTATGAGACTCTGAATCCCTCCTATTTATAGAGGTCCCCTGTCAAACCCTAATGGGTCCTCCCCTAGTGGGTATTGGATCTGTATCCAATAAGACAAGGGCTCCGTCGGATATCTCATATCTGAACCTCTACTCATCGCAATGCCTACCATATGTGTGTGACCCTCTAGGCCCAATATTGAGCTGGTCGTGAGTCATACCTGTCAGAACTCCTTCTAACTCAGTGAATTATTATCTCTATAATAATTCACTTAACTCATTGACTATGGACGTACTAGGCCACTACGCCGTAGTCCCCATATGATACAGGGGAATCCAATCCATTAGACATGTCTATCCTCAGTTACCGTGTACCTATAGTCCCGCATCCATCTAATATCCCAGAGACCGTATATCAAGCATGGTGCTGTCAGACCCATATGGTTTCTGCTAGTCATAAGTGCCCAGCAAGCCAATCACGTGAGTGATGGCACGTGTGACTTGATACAGAATCTTTTTGCTTATTATATTTTGGCGTATATCACTTTATAACTATTGCATAAATGCATATATATTGTGATGTCCTTGGATTTGTACAATGGGAATCGGATCGTGATGAGATCACGATAATGAGATCGATTCACCTTTAAACACATATCCTAAATAATCCCGGTCATAGGTTACTCGAGAGGGACATCGTGATAACCGGATAGACTGGTGTGCTGTATACCCGTCCATATGATGGATGCAGCTGGTCTCATAGCTGCTCGTGTAGGGACACTAGGGATACAGTACAGGTGCTCATTGGAGAATGAGTTCACTGATTGATCCGCTTACGGAATGCTGGATGGTTGATGATGCCTTATTGTCAGACAACAATTCCGTAGTCCTAGTGGTGTATCTGGTTCTTAGACTTGAGACACCAAGGATGTCCTGTATGAGTGCTCCACTCTTTGATACCAGACTTATAGGTTTGGCTGTTCCCAGATCTAGTACAGCTGGTCATTGAGAGTGGTAGTCGACCTTACGAGGGCTATTGAGTGTCGATAGAGGATCATCCACTCTCGGTATCATGAGAGGAATATCCCATGTGTTCTTGCTGCTAGTCATAAGTGCCCAGCAAGCCAATCACGTGAGTGATGGCACGTGTGACTTGATACAGAATCTTTTTGCTTATTATATTTTGGCGTATATCACTTTATAACTATTGCATAAATGCATATGTATTGTGATGTCCTTGGATTTGTGCAATGGGAATCGGACCGTGATGAGATCGCGATAATGAGATCGATTCACCTTTAAACACATATCCTAAATAATCCCGGTCATAGGTTACTCGAGAGGGACATCGTGATAACCGGATAGACTGGTGTGCTGTATACCCGTCCATATGATGGATGCAGCTGGTCTCATAGCTGCTCGTGTAGGGACACTAGGGATACAGTACAGGTGCTCATTGGAGAATGAGTTCACTGATTGATCCGCTTACGGAATGCTGGATGGTTGATGATGCCTTATTGTCAGACAACGATTCCGTAGTCCTAGTGGTGTATCTGGTTCTTAGACTTGAGACACCAAGGATGTCCTGTATGAGTGCTCCACTCTTTGATACCAGACTTATAGGTTTGGCTGTTCCCAGATCTAGTACAGCTGGTCATTGGGAGTGGTAGTCGACCTTACGAGGGCTATTGAGTGTCGATAGAGGATCATCCACTCTCGGTATCATGAGAGGAATATCCCATGTGTTCTTGCTCAGACAAATCCCTGGCCAGGGTCATTCGGGTTGAGAGAGAAAGAGTTCTCCGGGAGAATCCGATTAGAGCGAGACTCGAGTAGAAACCGTATGGGTCTGACAGCACCATGCTCGATATACGGTCTCTGGGATATTAGATGGATGAGGGACTATAGGTACATGGTAACTGAGGACAGACAGGTCCAATGGATTGGATTCCCCTGTATCGTCTGGGGACTACGGCGTAGTGGCCTAGTACTTCCGTAGTCGATGAGTCGAGTGAATTATTACAGAGATAATAATTCACTTAGTTAGAAGGAGTTCTGACAGGTATGACTCACGGCCAGCTCGATATTGGGCCTAGAGGGTCACACACATATGGTAGGCATTGCGATGAGTAGAGGTTCGGATATGAGATATCCGACGGAGCCCTTGTCTTATTGGATGCAGATCCAATACCCACTAGGGAAAGGACCCATTAGGGTTTTGACACGGGATCTCTATAAATAGGAGGGATTCACAGCCTCATAGGCTAGAGTCTTTGCTTGCCCTTCCTATTCTCCTCTCCCTCTCCACCTCAGAGTAGGCCTGGAGTTTTGAGGAGCGTCGTCGTAACCCTGCTGTGTGGATCACCGCTAGAGAGGAGGACGCTTGACCTCCTTCACCCTCTCCTAAGGATCTGCAAGGAAACAGGGATATACGATCTCCCTAGGTAACACAATCTCTATACGCAGTTTTGTGTTTTTGCGGATTTTGCGCACCAATCTTCGCACGACGATGAACATCTTTTTGGGAATCGGGGATTTTGTTTTCTTGTTCTTCCGCTGCGCATATGATGTCGCCCCCCCCTATGATTTCCCAACAGTGGTATCAGAGCCAGGTTGTTCGTGCGAATGATTGGTTTTGAACTGCGTGTGTTGTGTTTAGGAAGAATATTGACGTCAAAATCGTTGACGCAAAAGCGAGGAAGGGCAGCAACAGTTGCTGCCCTCGATCTGCATGCCTGCAGCCACCTGCAGCCGCAGCCAGGCAGCACAGCGCCGGCGCAGTGCCTGCAGCAGCCGGCCAGCGGTCTGCTTGCAGCAGGTTTGCTGCCGGCGGGGCTGGCAACCCACGGGCAGAGGCGCCGCAGGGCAGCGGCGCCTACCACCGAAAGGAAGCGGCGCCTGCCGCCGCAGGGCAGCGACGCACGACGCCTGCCGCCGCTGCTCCTGCGGGCGAAACCCCCCCCACAGGGGCGGCCGCCCGGCGGGACAGCACCGCCTGCGGAGGCAGCGACGCCCGAAGGGGGAGCCCACCTGTAGCGACGCCTGCCGCCGCTACTCCCGCGGGCGAAACCCCCCCCACAGGGGCGGCCGCCTAGCAGGACAGCACCGCCTGCGGAGGCAGCGGCGCCCGAAGGGGGCGCCCACCCGCAGCGGCGTCGCCGCCAGCGGGCGTGCCGCCTGCAGGCGAGGGCAGTGCCCTCGCCCCGCCGCACAGGCTCCGCCGGCAGGGTGGCGGCGACGGAAGCAGCAGAGGGAATTAGGGTTTTGGGCAAAAAGACAGTTTTGCCCCTGTGAATTTGAGAAATTCCAGTTTCTATCTTTTGTCCAAATTACGAAAATACCCTTAGGAATTGAGAAATTCCCTACATGTCCCTGATTTCAGAAAATATTAATTAATTAAAAGGTTTAGTTGATTATTATTTTTATTATTATCTAGTAGTCCTACATGATGATGATTATTTATACATATGATGTATGATGAGTGGACGGATGATCATGGACCGTGTGATGTGTGTACTTGTGATTATTATTATTGAGGTCTGCGAACCTCCATTATATTTCTCGTTTATTGTCGGGCCTGCGTGCCTATGATTAAGTTGTAATCACATGAGGAGGCGCAGCGGGAGCGTGGAAGCCATAGCGGGACCCACGAGACGGACGATCGTGATGCATGAAGATGTCGACGAAACCGACGAGGACGAGATGGACGATCACAGGGCATGGAGATGCACCGTTGCACACATAGATCTTGATGTGAGTGATTAGGCCTACTGGCTCGGGCCTAATCATATTAGGTTGTGGTCCATGATCATCTGGTGTGATTGCTTATACACATACTAGATATGTATATATATTTGCATGCGATGTAGATATATATTAAATATGTATATGTGTGACATGTCATATTAGGAGACCAAATCATAGAAACATCTCTCGATAATATTAAGTCGGTAAACGTGAGGCAATTAGATTGACCCACGTGGCCTTCCATCGTTATGAGTAGGAACCGAATCCCGGTGTAGGTTGAGTTGGTCGAGTCCCTCGAGACTCACCTATATCGCGATTCGCTATCTTGCTTACGACATAGAGATGTCACCGGTGACCTGAGGGCATGATATGCTTGGTCGAGTCCCTCGAGAGTATATCATCAAATCAGACTCATCTTGTAACGAAGGTGTTGACTTAACCGAGCATCATGGTTGGTCGAGTCCCTCGAGGCCATGGTGATTCGGAGGCCGAACAGGATGGGAATCACAAGGAGTTATGATCGGCAAGAGTTGTCTACCTTTTAGGCTTAGTGTGATTGGTCGAGTCCCTCGAGGTTACACTAAGACGCTGATTGGATCCTGATCCCCACTAGAAGTCTGCCGGAGACTTCCGTTTCACGTGCTGAGGGTGTCGCGTGACTCGTTAGCAAAATAGTGGGAGCATATTAAGATAGAAGTCCATATCTTGATAGTTTATTTCTTGCAAAATCTGCATGTTATTCATTTTTGCTACATCTTTATTTTCAGAAAATGTCGCTTTCAAATCCCTTACGTGGCATACTTGATGTCAACCGCCTCACTGGTCCAAATTATACAGATTGGCTCCGTAACTTGAGAATTGTTCTCACAGCGGAGAAAATCGTGTACGTCCTTGATATAGTGATGCCTACGCCCGAAGAAGGGGCAAGCGAGGATGAGATCGCTCGCTACGTGAAGTACATTGATGACTCCACTCTTGTTCAGTGCTATATGTTGGGCTCTATGACTCCAGAGTTACAGAGACAACATGAAAAGATGGATGCCAGATCCATTCTCCTACATGTCCATAAATTGTTTGAGGAACAGGGAAGGACTCAACGATATGAGATATCCAAGAGCCTTTTCCGCGCTAGGATAACTGAGGGGACACCGGTTCAGAACCATGTCCTAAAGATGATTGAGTGGATAGAGAAACTCACAGGTCTAGGAATGGTCCTAGAGGATAACTTGTGTGTGGACATTGTGCTTCAGTCCCTACCAGATTCCTTTTCACAGTTCATAATGAACTTTAATATGAACAAGCTTGAGGTGACTCTCCCAGAGCTCCTCAATATGTTGAGGGAGGCAGAGAGTACTATTAAGAAAGAGAAGCCAGTTCTCTACACTGGTGAGACCAGAAAGAAAAGGAAAGCAGAAAGGTCCCTTAAGAAGGGAAAGGGCAAGGGCAAACAAGGTAAAGCAAAGGTTGCTAAGAAAGACCCAACAAAGGACAAAGGCCAGTGCTTCCACTGTGGTAAAGATGGGCACTGGAAGAGAAACTGCAAAGAGTACCTTGCAGAAAGGGCGAAACAAAAGCTTGATGAAGCTTCAGGTACATTCATGATCAGTCTCCATTTGTCAGACTCTTATGATAACACATGGGTATTAGATACCGGTAGTGCTTATCATATATGCAATTCGTTGCAGGTTCTGGCAAGGCCTAGGAGACTAGAGAGAGGCGAGATGGACCTCAAGATGGGTAATGGAGCAAAAGTTGCTGTATTAGCTGTTGGCGAGGTCGCCCTACATCTGCCTAGTGGAGCTTTTATTGCATTAGATGCATGTTATTTTGTTCCTTCTATTATCAAAAACATTATCTCCATTTCATGTTTAACAGTTAGTGGATATAAATTTGTTTTTGAGAACAATGGTTGTTCGATATTATTAGATGATAAGATCATCACGAAAGGAACATTGCATAATGGTTTATTTATGTTAGACACCACTCCACATATCATGAATATAAATGTGTCCAAAAGGAAACGAGATGAGTTGAACAGTGCATACCTGTGGCATTGTAGGCTAGGTCACATCCATGAAAGAAGGATTCGAAAGTTGCTAAATGATGGATATCTAGATCCATTCGACTATGTGTCATATGCAACTTGTGAGCCTTGCATTCGTGGAAAACTGACCAACTCTCCATTTAGTGGAACTGGAGAGAGAGCCACTGAGTTGTTGGAACTCATACATAGTGATGTATGTGGACCCATGTCAACTCATGCCATTGGAGGTTACTCCTACTTCATTACATTTACTGATGATTTCTCAAGGTATGGATATGTGTACTTAATGAAGTACAAGTCCGAGGCCTTTGAGAAATTCAGAGAGTATAAGAATGAGGTGGAGAACCAGACTGGAAAGAGTATCAAAACTCTTCGATCAGATCGAGGAGGTGAGTACTTAAGTACAGAGTTTACTCACTTCCTCAAGGACCATGGGATATTATCCCAATGGACACCTCCTTATACACCTCAGCTCAATGGTGTCTCTGAAAGGAGAAATCGTACATTATTAGATATGGTACGGTCCATGATGAGTTTCGCTGACCTACCCATCTCATTCTGGGGATATGCCCTAGAAACCGCAGCTTACCTTCTGAACAGAGTTCCAACTAAGTCGGTGGTGTCTACACCATATGAGATATGGAAAGGGAAGAAGCCTGATCTTAAAGTAGTTAAGATTTGGGGCTGCTCTGCCCATGTTAAAAGACACAACCCCGATAAGTTAGAATCAAGGACAGGGCGATGTAAATTTGTGGGATACCCCAAGGAAACTTGTGGGTATTACTTCTATCATCTCGAGGACCAAAAGGTCTTTGTAGCTAAGAGAGCAGTGTTCCTTGAGAAGGAACACATTCTTGACGGAGACAGTGGGAGAATGATAGAATTGAGCGAGGTTGGAGAACCAAGCTCAAGCACCACTCTACAGCCCGAGTCTGTTCAGGTATCTAATACACAAGTTTCAACTTTACGCAGGTCTGATAGAGTATCCCATCCTCCTGAGAGATATGTGGGACATATTAGAGCAGAGGATGTAGAGGATATTGATCCTCAGACCTACGAGGAGGCTATTATGAGTATAGACTCTGGGAAGTGGAAAGAAGCCATGAATTCTGAAATGGATTCTATGTACTCCAATAAGGTTTGGAACCTAGTTGATGCACCCGAAGGTATTGTACCCATCGGTTGCAAGTGGATCTTTAAGAAAAAGATCGGAGTAGATGGAAAGGTAGAGACCTATAAAGCAAGGCTAGTGGCTAAGGGGTATCGTCAAAGGCAAGGTGTTGACTACGACGAAACTTTCTCACCCGTAGCAATGCTAAAATCCATCAGAATTCTATTGGCTATTGCAGCACACTATGATTATGAGATCTGGCAGATGGATGTGAAAACCGCATTCCTCAACGGGAACCTGGAGGAGGAGGTGTATATGATGCAACCTGAGGGATTCGTGTCCAAGAACTGCCCAGATAAGGTGTGTAGGTTGCTTAGATCCATTTATGGACTAAAGCAAGCTTCCCGAAGTTGGAACATAAGATTTGATGAGGCAATCAGATCTTATGACTTCGTTAAGAACGAAGATGAGCCTTGTGTATACAGAAAGGTAAGTGGGAGCGCTATTAGCTTTTTGGTGTTATATGTGGATGACATCCTCATCATTGGGAATGACATAGGAATGCTATCCACTGTAAAGACTTGGTTATCTAGACACTTCTCCATTAAGGACTTAGGGGAAGCATCCTATATCTTGGGGATTAGAATCTATAGAGATAGATCCAAAAGGATGCTTGGCTTATCCCAGTCTAGGTACATAGAAACTATTGTCAAAAGGTTTGGCATGGAAAATTCCAAAAGAGGTCTCATACCGATGAGACATGGGATATCGCTTTCTACGAGTATGTCCCCAAAGACTCCAGAAGAAAGGGCGAACATGGATATGATACCTTATGCCTCAGCAATAGGGTCTATCATGTATGCCATGCTATGTACTAGGCCTGATATAGCGCATGCTCTGAGTGTCACGAGCAGGTATCAGGCGGATCCAGGCTTGGAGCACTGGAAAGCAGTAAAGTGTATCCTTAAGTACTTGAGAAGGACTAAGGATCTTTTACTAGTATATGGAGGTAATAGCCTTAAGGTTGAAGGCTACACTGACTCAAGTTTTCAGTCTGATGTCGATGATAGCAAGTCGAATTCAGGGTATGTGTACACCTTGAATGGAGGAGCAGTGTGCTGGAAGAGTTCCAAGCAAGATACCACTGCTGACTCGACCACAGAGGCGGAGTACATTGCTGCATCAGATGCAGCAAAGGAGGGAGTTTGGTTGAAGAAGTTCATCACAGATTTGGGAGTCGTGCCGGATAGTGAGGAGCCGATTTCCCTATATTGCGACAACAACGGGGCAATTGCTCAAGCGAAGGAACCTAGGTCTCATCAGAAATCTAAGCATGTTCTGAGGAGGTTCCACCTTATCAGAGAGATCGTGACCCGAGGAGATGTAGCAGTGGAAAGAGTTCCATCCGAAGATAACATTGCAGATCCACTAACAAAGCCATTGTCTCAGATTGTCTTTGAGCGTCACAGGGGTCTGATGGGGATCAGACACATAGGTGATTGGCTTTAGGTCAAGTGGGAGATTGCTAGTCATAAGTGCCCAGCAAGCCAATCACGTGAGTGATGGCACGTGTGACTTGATACAGAATCTTTTTGCTTATTATATTTTGGCGTATATCACTTTATAACTATTGCATAAATGCATATGTATTGTGATGTCCTTGGATTTGTGCAATGGGAATCGGACCGTGATGAGATCGCAATAATGAGATCGATTCACCTTTAAACACATATCCTAAATAATCCCGGTCATAGGTTACTCGAGAGGGACATCGTGATAACCGGATAGACTGGTGTGCTGTATACCCGTCCATATGATGGATGCAGCTGGTCTCATAGCTGCTCGTGTAGGGACACTAGGGATACAGTACAGGTGCTCATTGGAGAATGAGTTCACTGATTGATCCGCTTACGGAATGTTGGATGGTTGATGATGCCTTATTGTCAGACAACGATTCCGTAGTCCTAGTGGTGTATCTGGTTCTTAGACTTGAGACACCAAGGATGTCCTGTATGAGTGCTCCACTCTTTGATACCAGACTTATAGGTTTGGCTGTTCCCAGATCTAGTACAGCTGGTCATTGGGAGTGGTAGTCGACCTTACGAGGGCTATTGAGTGTCGATAGAGGATCATCCACTCTCGGTATCATGAGAGGAATATCCCATGTGTTCTTGCTCAGACAAATCCCTGGCCAGAGTCATTCGGGTTGAGAGAGAAAGAGTTCTCCGGGAGAATCCGATTAGAGCGAGACTCGAGTAGAAACCGTATGGGTCTGACAGCACCATGCTCGATATACAGTCTCTGGGATATTAGATGGATGAGGGACTATAGGTACATGGTAACTGAGGACAGACAGGTCCAATGGATTGGATTCCCCTGTATCGTCTGGGGACTACGGCGTAGTGGCCTAGTACTTCCGTAGTCGATGAGTCGAGTGAATTATTACAAAGATAATAATTCACTTAGTTAGAAGGAGTTCTGACAGGTATGACTCACGGCCAGCTCGATATTGGGCCTAGAGGGTCACACACATATGGTAGGCATTGCGATGAGTAGAGGTTCGGATATGAGATATCCGACGGAGCCCTTGTCTTATTGGATGCAGATCCAATACCCACTAGGGAAAGGACCCATTAGGGTTTTGACACGGGATCTCTATAAATAGGAGGGATTCACAGCCTCATAGGCTAGAGTCTTTGCTTGCCCTTCCTATTCTCCTCTCCCTCTCCACCTCAGAGTAGGCCTGGAGTTTTGAGGAGCGTCGTCGCAACCCTGCTGTGTGGATCACCGCTAGAGAGGAGGACGCTTGACCTCCTTCACCCTCTCCTAAGGATCTGCAAGGAAACAGGGATATACGATCTCCCTAGGTAACACAATCTCTATACGCAGTTTTGTGTTTTTGCGGATTTTGCGCACCAATCTTCGCACGACGATGAACATCCTTTTGGGAATCGGGGATTTTTGTTTTCTTGTTCTTCCGCTGCGCATATGATGTCGCCCCCCCCTATGATTTCCCAACAGTTTCTACTCGAGTCTCGCTTTAATCGGATTCTCCTAGAGAACTCTTTCTCTCTCAACCCGAATGACCCTGGCCAGGGATTTGTCTGAGCAAGAACACATGGGATATTCCTCTTATGACGCCGAGAGTGGATGATCCTCTATCAATACTCAATAGCCCTCGTAATGTTGACTACCACTCCCAATGACCAGTTGTACTAGATCTGGGACAGCCAAACCTATAAGTCTGGTATCAAAGAGTGGAGCACTCATATAGGACATCCTTGGTGTCTTAAGTCTAAGGACCAGATACACCACTAGGACTACAGAATCGCTGTCTGATAATAAGGCATCATCAACCATCCAGCATTCCGTAAGCGGATCAATCAGTGAACTTATTCTTCAATGAGCACCTGTACTGTATCCCTAGTGTCCCCACACGAGCAGCTATGAGACCGGTTGCATCCATCATATGGACGAGTATACAACACACCAGTCTGTCCGGTTATCACGATGTCCCTCTCAAGTAACCTGTGACCGGGATTATTTAAGATCTATGTTTAAAGGTGAATCGATCTCATTATCGTGATCTCATTACGATCCGAGTCTCATTGCACAAATCCAAGGACATCACAATATATATATGCACATGTGCAATAGTTATAAAGTGATATATGCCAAAATATAATAAGCAAAATAGATTCTGTATCAAGTCACACGTGCCATCACCCACGTGATTGGCTTGTTGGGAACCTATGACTAGCAATCTCCCATTTGACCTAAAGCCAATCACCTATGTGTTTGATCCCCATCAGACCCCTATGATGCTCAAAGACAATTTGAGACAACGTTTTTGTCAATGGATCTACAATGTTATCTTCGGATGGAACTCTTTCTACTACTATATCTCCTCGGGTTACGTTCTCTTTGATAAGCTAGAACCTCCTCAGAACACTTCTAATGAGACCCGGGTTCCTTTATTTGAGTAATCGCCCCATAGTTGTCGCAATATAGGGAGATCGACTCCTCGCTACCCGGCACGACTCCTAAATCTGTAATGAACTTCTTCAACCAGACTCCCTCCTTTGCTGCATCTGATGTAGCAATGTACTCTACTTCTGTGGTCGAGTCAGTAGTGGTATCTTGCTTGGAACTCTTCCAGCACACTGCTCTTCCATTCAAGGTGTACACATACCCTGAATTCAACTTGCTATCATCGACATCAGACTAAAAACTTGAGTCAGTGTAGCCTTCAACCTTAAGGTTATTACCTCCATATACTAATAAAAGATCCCTAGTCCTTCTCAAGTACTTAAGGATACACTTTACAGCTTTCCAGTGCTCTAAGCCTGGATCTGCCTAATACCTGCTCGTGACACTCAGAGCATGCGCTATATTAGGCCTAGCACATAGCATGGCATACATGATAGACCCTATTGTTGAGGTATAAGGTATCATATTCATGTTCGTCCTTTCTTCTGGAGTCTTTGGGAACATACTCGTAGAAAGCGATATCCCATGTCTCATCGAGACCTCTCTTGGAATTTTCCATGCCAAACCTTTTGACAATGATTTCTATGTACTTGGACTGGGATAAGTCAAGCATCCTTTTGGATCTATCTCTATAGATTTGAATCCCCAAGATATAGGATGCTTCTCCTAAGTCCTTCATTGAGAAGTGTCTAGATAACCAAGCCTTTACTGTGGATAGCATTCCTATGTCATTCCCAATTATCATGATATCATCCACATATAATACCAAAAAGGTGATAGCGCTCCCACTTACCTTCCTGTACACACAAGGCTCATCTTCGTTCTTAACGAAGTCATAAGATCTGATTGCCTTATCAAATCTTATGTTCCAACTTCGGGAAGCTTGCTTTAGTCCATAAATGGATCTAAGCAACCTACACACCTTATCTAGGTAGTTGTTAGACACGAATCCTTCGGGTTGCATCATATACACCTCCTTCTCGAGGTTCCCATTGAGGAATGCGGTTTTCACATCCATCTGCCAGATCTCATAATCATAGTGTGCTGTAATAGCCAATAGAATTCTGATGGATTTTAGCATTGCTATGGGTGAGAAGGTTTCGTCGTAGTCAACACCTTGCCTTTGACGATACCCCTTAGCCACTAGCCTTGCTTTATAGGTCTCTACTTTTCCATCTACTCCGATATTTTTCTTAAAGATCCACTTGCAACCGATGGGTGCAATACCTTCGGGCGCATCAACTAGGTTCTAAACCTTATTGGAGTACATAGAATCCATCTCAAAATTTATGGCTTCTTGCCACTTCCCAGAGTCTATACTCATAATAGCCTCCTCATAGGTCTGAGGATCAATATCCTCAACATCCTCTCCTCTAATATGTCCCACATATCTTTTAGGAGGATGAGATACTCTATCAGACCTACGTAAAGTTAAAACTTGTGTATTAGCTACCTGAATAGACTCGGGCTATAGAGTGGTGCTTGAGCTTGGTTCTCCAACCTCGCTCAACTCTATCATTCTCCCAATGTCTCCGCCAAGAATGTGTTCCTTCTCAAGGAACACTGATCTCTTAGCTACAAAGACCTTTTGGTCCTCGAGATGATAGAAATAATACCCACAAGTTTCCTTGGGGTAACCCACAAATTTGCATCGCTCTATCCTTGATTCTAACTTATCGGGGTTGTGTCTTTTAACGTGGGTAGGGCAGCCTCAAATCTTAACAACCTTAAGATCAGGCTTCTTCCCTTTCCATATCTCATATAGTGTAGACACTACCAACTTATTTGGAACTCTGTTCAGAAGGTAAGCTGCGATCTCTAGGGCATATCCCTAGAATAAGATAGGTAGGTCAGCGAAACTCATATTGGACCGTATCATATCTAATAACATACGATTTCTCCTTTCAGAGATACCATTGAGCTGAGGTGTATAAGGAGGTGTCCATTGGGATAATATCCAATGGTCCTTGAGGAACTGAGTAAACTCTATACTTAAGTACTCACCTCCTCGATCTGATCGAAGAGTTTTGATACTCTTTCCAGTCTGGTTCTCTACCTCATTCTTATACTCTCTGAATTTCTCAAAGACCTCGGACTTATACTTCATTAAGTACACATATTCATACTTTGAGAAATCATCAGTAAATGTAATGAAGTAGGAGTAACCACCAATAGCATGAGTTGACATGGGTCCACATACATCACTATGTATAAGCTCCAACAACTCAGTGACTCTCTCTCCAGTTCCACTAAATGAAGAGTTGGTCAATTTTCTACGAATGCAATGCTCACAAGTTGCATATAACACATAGTCGAATGGATCTAGATATCCATCATTTAGCAACTTTTGAATCCTTCTTTCATGGATGTGACCTAGCCTACAATGCCACAGGTATGCACTGTTCATCTCATCTCGTTTCCTTTTGGACATATTTACATTCATGATATGTGGAGTAGTGTCTAACATAAATAAACCATTATGCAATGTTCCTTTCGTGATGATTTTATCATCTAATAATATCGAACAACCATTGTTCTCAAAAATAAATTTATATCCACTAACTGTTAAATGTGAAATAGAGATAATATTTTTTATAATAGAAGGAACAAAATAACATGCATCTAATGCAATAAAAGCTCCACTTGGCAGATGTAGGGCGACCTCGCCAACAGCTACTATAGTAACTTTTGCTACATTACCCATCTTGAGGTCCATCTCGCCTCTCTCTAGTCTCCTAGGCCTTGCCAAAACCTGCAACAAATTGCATATATGATAAGCACTACCGGTATCCAATACCCATGTGTTATCATAAGAGTCTGATAAATGGAGACTAATCATGAATGTACCTAAAGCTTCTCCAAGCTTCTATTTTTCTCTCTCTGCAAGGTATTCTTTGTAGTTCCTCTTCCAGTGCCCATCTTTGCCATAGTGGAAGCACTGACCTTTGTCCTTTGCTGGGTCTTTCTTAGCAACCTTTGTTTTACCTGGTTTGCCCTTGCCCTTTCCCTTCTTAAGGGACCTTTCTGCTTTCCTTTTCTTTCTGGTCTCACTAGTGTAGAGAACTGGCTTCTCTTTCTTAATAGTACTCTTTGCCTCCCTCAACATATTGAGGAGCTCTGAGAGAGTCACCTCAATCTTGTTCATAATAAAATTCATTATGAACTGTGAAAAGGAATCTGGTAGGGACTGAAGCACAATGTCCACACACAAGTTATCCTCTAGGACCATTTCTTGACCTATGAGTTTCTCTATCCACTCAATCATCTTTAGGACATGGTTCTGAACCAGTGTCCCCTCAGTCATCCTAGCGCGGAAGAGGCTCTTGGATATCATATATCGTTGAGTCCTTCCCTGTTCCTCAAACAATTTACAGACATGTAGGAGAATGGATCTGGCATCTATCTTTTCATGTTATCTCTGTAACTCAGGAGTCATAGAGCCCAACATATAGCACTGAGCAAGAGTGGAGTCATCAATGTACCTCACGTAGCGAGCGATCTCATCCTCGCTTGCCCCTTCTTCGGGCGTAGGCATCATTGTATCAAGGACATACACGATTTTCTCTACTGTGAGAATAATTCTCAAGTTACGGAGTCAACCCGTATAATTTGGACCAGTGAGGCGATTGACATCAAGTATGCCACGTAAGGGATATGAAAGTGACATTTTCTAAAAATAAAGATGTAGCAAAAATGAATAACATGCAAATTTTGCAAGAAATAAACTATCAAGATATGGACTTCTATCTTAATATGCTCCCACTATTTTACTAACGAGTCACGCGACACCCTCAACACATGAAATGAAAGTCTTCGATAGACTTCTAGTGGGGATCAGGATCCAATCAGCGTCTTAGTATAACCTCGAGGGACTCGACCAATCATAGGCACGCAGACCCGACAATAAACGAGAAATATAATGGAGGCTCGCAGACCTTAACAATAATAATCACAAATATACACATCACACAGTCCATGATCATCCGTCCACACATCATACATCACATGTATAAATAATCATCATCATGTAGGACTACTAGATAATGATAAAAAATAATAATCAACTAAACTTTTTAATTAATTAGTATTTTATGAAATCAGGGACATATAAGAAATTTCTGAATTCATAGGGGTATTTTTATAATTTGGACAAAAGATAGAAATTGGAATTTCTCATATTCCGAAGGGCAAAACTATCTTTTTGCCTAGAAAACCCTAATACCCTACTCCCCTTTGCTGTTGTCACCGCCGCCCCTGTAGGACAGCAATAGTTGCTACCCTCGATCTACGGGTGAGGCGGTCGCTTCTCCGTGGGAGGTTCTACCCGCGAGGTAGCGCCCGCAGGCCGTGCTGCCTCGCCGGGCGGGCGCCCCTACGGGCGGCGCAGCTCCCACGGGAGCAGCGACGGCATGTGCCGCTGCCCTACGACGCGTCACCCCGCGGGAGAAGTGACCGCATGCACCTCTGCCCGTGGGCTGCCAGCCCCGCCGGACGCATGCCCGCTACAAGCAGGCCGCCGGCCGGTTGCTGCAGACGCAGCCCCTATGCTGCCTACCTATGGCTACGCTGCATGCATGTAGATCGAGGGTAGCAACTATTGCTATCATTTCTCGCTATTGCATCAACGATTTCGACATAAAAAGTTTTTCCTAAACACAGCACACGCAGTTCAAAACTAATCATTCGCACGAACAACCTGGCTCTGATACCACTGTTGGAAAATTTTGAGGGCAACATCATATGCACAGCGGAAGAACAAGAAAACAAAATCCCCGATTTCCAAAGAGATGTTCATCGTCGTAAGAAGATTGGTGCGCAAAATCCGCGAAACTTAAAACTGCGTATAGAGTAGATTGTGTTACCTAGGGAGATCGTATATCCCTGTTTCCTTGCAGATCTTTGGGAGAGGGTAAAGGAGGTTAAGCGTCCTCCTCTCTAACGGTGATCTACACAGCAGGGTTGCAACGACGCTCCTCAAATCTCCAGGCTTACTTTGAGGTGGAGAGGGGGAGGAGAATAGGAGAGGCAAGCAAAGGCTCTAGCCTATGAGGCTCTGAATCCCTCCTATTTATAGAGGTCCCCTATCAAACCCTAATGGGTCCTCCCCTAGTGGGTATTGGATCTGCATCCAATAAGACAAGGGCTCCGTCGGATATCTCATATCTGAACCTCTACTCATTACAATGCCTACCATATGTGTGTGACTCTCTAGGCCCAATATCGAGCTGGCCGTGAGTCATACCTGTCAGAACTTCTTCTAACTCAGTGAATTATTATCTCTGTAATAATTCACTTGACTCATCGACTACGGACGTACTAGGCCACTACGTAGTAGTCCCCAGATGATATAGGGGAATCCAATCCATTCAACCTGTCTATCCTCAATTACCGTGTACCTATAGTCCCTTATCCATCGAATATCCCAGAGATCGTATATCGAGCATGGTGCTGTCAGACCCATACGGTTTCTACTCGAGTCTCGCTCTAATCGGATTCTCCCAGAGAACTCTTTTTCTCTCAACCCGAATGACCCTAGTCAGGGATTTGTCTGAGCAAGAACACATGGGATATTCCTCTCATGACGCCGAGAGTGGATGATCCTCTATCGACATTCAATAGCCCTCGTAAGGTCGACTACCACTCCCAATGACCAGTTGTACTAGATCTGGTACAGCCAAACCTATAAGTCTGATATCAAAGAGTGGAGCACTCATATAGGACATCCTTGGTGTCTCAAGTCTAAGGACCAGATACACCACTAGGACTATGGAATCACTGTCTGACAATAAGAAATCATCAATCATCCAGCATTCCATAAGCGGATCAATCAGTGAACTCATTCTTCAATGAGCACCTGTACTGTATCCCCAGTGTCCCCACACGAGCAGCTATGAGACCAGTTGCATCCATCATATAGATGGGTATACAACATACCAGTCGGTCCGGTTATCAATATATCCCTCTCGAGTAACCTATGACCGGGATTATTTAGGATCTGTGTTTAAAGGTGAATCGATCTCATTATCGTGATCTCATCACGATCCGATTCCCATTACACAATATATATATATATATATATATATATATATATATATATATATATATATATATATATATATATATATATATATATATATATATATATATATATATATATATATATAAAGTGATATATGCCAAAATATAATAAGCAAAAAAGATTCTGTATCAAGTCACACGTGTCATCACTCATGTGATTGGTTTGCTGGGCACCTATGACTAACAGTACCACCGTCTGACAAAGCTCGGAGACTGAGCTCTGGCGGTACCACCGCTTGATAGGGGCGATACCACCGCTGGTAGCAATAACTTTCGACGGTGCCACCGCCTGATAGGGGCAATACCATCACCCAGAATTCCTAGGAGACTGAGTCTCCCAAGTAGTGCCACCACTAGTCGAGAATTCAAGGTCTTGGTTGGGCCTTGAATCTGGCCCAAACCAGCCCAACTTAGGGCCTAGTTGGCCCCAAATTAAGTTAGTAGAATTACCTCCCAATCCTAACTTAATTTATGCTCTAACTACGATAATTAAGATATGATTACTGCACTTCATATTCCGGTGCATCAATTACTCTTTCGGTGAGCTTTCGGCGTACTTCCGACGAACTCTTAGCAATGCTCCGACGGACTCCCGGCAAGCTCCTAGACTTTGTGAAAATCTTCTTGGCGAGTTCTGACGAGCTTCTATAGTAAGCTCCTGGACTTCTCGGTTGGTTCTCGCAGAACTTCTGACGAACATCCGGACTTTCGTCGAACTCTCGAACTCCTAATGAGATCTCGATTTTGACTCTAGCACGGCACCTGCTTTATAACTTAGTGTCATTGTAGTTAATCCTACACACTTTTTTAAACATATAGATTAGATCAAACAAATTACAATTGACTTCATCATTAAAATCTGAGATTCAACACAATATAATCAACGTATATTCTCTAGTTTCCATTAGATTTCTTGACTAATATAACATTAGAAAGCTACTTAGGGTACTAAAATTTAGTAATGAATCTCACTCCCAAAAGCTTGTTAACCTCATCACTAATTGCATATTGGTGCTCAAAAGCGAACCTATGATGCCTCTACTTCATAGGTCAAGCCTTGCTGGAGATGTTCAAGCGATGTTGGGCGACATCGGAATCATTGCCTAGCATGTCCCTCAATGACTAGGCAAATATCTCGGCATTATTCCCAAGGAAGTTGATAAGTTGTATATGTTGAATTTTAGATTTTGATGATGAAACTTATTAATAAGTTTATTGGACTAAATATATTTTTGAGATAAGTGATGTCGAAAATATTTCGATCACGGACTTGGATCACTAAAGGGCTAACTATCGAGAAAGAGAGTCAGATATTATGTTGAAAAATTATCGTGCCAAAAATTAGACGTTGAGCCAAAGGATTGATTGGCGTATCAAAGATTTGACTTTGTGCTATAGGTTTGGGTATCATGCCGGAAGGATCAAATAATATGCTAGAAGATTGTATGTCGTTAGAAAGTCAACATGTCAATGGAATGGGTGATATGCCGAAGAAAAGAATGATATGTCAAAGGTTCAATGAAATTCTAGATGAACGGATGACATGCTGGAATAGCATACAATGTGCCGAAAGTTTTGTTAATATGTCATATGTATGGTTGATATGTGAAAGTCTTGATTGAGGTCATTATGAGTCAATTTGAATTGGTATTGGGTCAAAACCATGCAACTTGTCAAGGAAGCATTGGGCTTGAACTAGCTCTAAATTGGGCTTATTAAAAGGTCAAATCGTTGACCTAAACTGGGCCTAGGTAGTGGTACCACCAAGCTCAAGTCATAATACCACTTGAGCCAACTGAAAATCACTATTTATGCTTTTTTGACGTTGTGGTACTACCTATACCAATGGTAGTACCACCTAGTTCGATAGTAATACCACCTAGGCCATCAATAGTACCACAAGAGCCACCTGGTTATAGTGGTGGCACCACCTAGTGCTAGCGAAAATATCGCTAGTATCCCGAAAAATTTTAAAGATTTAAATTTTTAACTCCATTCTTAAAGCCTTTTGGGGCCTATACATACCCCACTTAGGCTTAGATTGATGGAGAATCTATTTTTAAGAAATAAAAGTATTGTAAACTCTCATTTTGAGCATAGTTTAAGTTTCCTTCTCCTCTTGATTTGGTTATAGTTCTAAATTGTAGGAGGTGAGAGATCTTATGTAAAAAGAGAGCATGAAGGTTATTTTGAAAAAGAAGAAAGTTATAATAAGGATAGTCAATCTTTATCCATTGGAACGAAGATCGATAGTGAAAGCCAATAGCCTATTGGTTTGTCTTTCTTTACTTGCCCTTTCTTGTATTTTATTTACTTACAACTTTAACTTAATCAATCAAAATTTTAAAATGTGTTGATTTAATGATTAAGTTTAAAAATCGGTTAAAAATATTATTGTACTAATTTACCCCCATCTTAGTGTCATTAAAATCCTAACAATTGGTATAAAAGTAAGATTCTGTCATTTGGTTTAATACTTAAGAAAAAATAAATGATATTTTTAAGCAATTAAGAGGGACACTTCATCACATGTCCTCCCATATTCAATGAGAGGGATTAGGAAAATACAAATAAGGATTTTTCTTATTTTCTATGGATTTTGATTTATGAAATATTGTCAAGTTTGATTTTCTTTAAATACTAAAGCTATGAGTATTTTATTTTATGTTTTAGATAAAAATAAATTTAATCGAGTTTCTACTTGTGACCTGCATATGCTACATGACATATCCTTGAAGTCACATATGAACGAACAATAGAGTAAAAGAATCTAAAATCAATCTTCTTATTTATAGTATTGAGTTATTTAAAATAAAGCTAAGTGAATCTATTAGTAACGTTAAACCCATTTTATAGATGTTATCAACAGATTAAAAGCTCTTAATAAAAACTATACTAATCTTGAATGGGTGAGTATGATTTTAAAGTCTCTTTCAAAATCTTGGAATCCAAAGATAATGACAATCCAAGATGCTAAAGAATTGAATAATTTTCCTCTTGAACAATTTATAGGATCTTTAATTATATATGAAATTACATATAAAGCACATGATGAAGAAGAAGTGGTAAATTATGCCTTAATGACTTTCAACAATAAGGTATTTAGCTCTCTCAAAACTTTTAGATCCTATGATGAATTACGTAAGGCATTTCATTATTATATGATAAACTTAAAAAGATTAGTAAAAAATATAGTTTATTAAAAAGTGATCATGTCTCACTCGCTAATGAATTTGATATATTAAAAAATAAATATGATAATTATATGTCAATATCTTGTGCTTCTTATACTAAATGTGAAAATTTAGAATTATCTAATCTTGAACTTAAAAGTAAGTTAATTCAAAAACCACTAGAATTGCAAGCTTTGAAAAATATAAAGAATGACTTGTCATGAATGAAAAATTAAAATATTGCTTAAAGGAGTCATTTTAAAAGGATGCATATTTTAAAAGGAGTAATTTTGAAAAATTAAAATAGTAACGATCTAATAGAATCATTTTAAAAGGAAAACATATTTTTATGACAAACATTAAAGAATTTTAAAATTGGATATAACTCACTTGATATAATTCTTACTAAACAAGGATGTGTATTTAGAAAAGAATGTACTGATTTCACAAGTCATAGCACACATCAAAAGCTACTAAATTTACATAATGACCTACACTACATATTTCTCCTAAAGTTAAATGTAACTTTTATGAAAAGTTTGATCATTATACTTACACATGCTCTCTTAAGAAATATAATCATCCCAAATTATTTTGGGTTGCTAAAGAAACCATAAATAATTTAAAGCCAAAAATAAATCTAATCATAAAAGAAACAAAGTTAAATGAATACCTAAAACAAACTCTCATTGTTGAACGTATGTCTCCAAACAAGAGCTAAGAGCAAAATATGATATATTGATAGTAGATGCTGAAGGCACATAATTAGAGATCCCACAAACTTCTCAAAGCTCATTAGTTGAGGTGAAGAATATGTTAGCTACGGAGACAATAATAAAGAAAAAGTCATTGGTATTAGAAATATTAGTAACAAATTAAATCTTTTAATTAAAAACATATTTTTGGTAGATGGTTTGAAATATAACTTAATAATAAGCAATAGCCAACTTTGTGATGAGAGATATAATGTTAAATTTGAATTTCATGCTTACATCATGTAAATACCAAATAAGAATAAATATATGATAGTTTTAACAAGTGATAATGTTTATACTATTGATCTGGATGATTTTTGTAATGAAACTTATTTTTTAATTTTAAATGATGAAATGACGATGCATGGCTTGGGCATAGGAGACTCAGACATGTTAATGAAATTAATTTCATAAATTGAAACTAAAAAACCTTGTAAGAGAAATGTTTAAAATTAAATTTATCAAAGATAAAATTTATGATTCATGCCAACTAGGAATATATATATAAGGAGTAGCTTCAAACCCAAAAATGAAGTATCTCTAAACCATTACAACTAATTGATTTATTTGGACCTATTGATATCACAAGTCTATGAAGTAGCAAATATACTTTTGTGATTATTGATATACTTGAACATACTTCTCGGTACATAAAAATGATTATTTCAAATATTTTATCAAATTTTATAAACAAGTTTAAAATAAAAAATATTTTAAGATTTCTTCTATTCATAGTGGTGAATTTAAAAATTATTTTTTTTAATAATTTTATAATTTGAATAAATATGACCATAATTTTTTCACTCCAAGAAATCTATAACGAAATAGAGTCGTTGAGAGAAAGAATAGGAATTTACAAGAGATGACAAGGACTATGCTTAATATATACTTTTGGGCCCGAACCATCAAAGAGTAAATTATCAAAGTAAGAGAATTAGACATTTGTGCCGAGAAAAGTGTCATGTTAGAAATTGGATGTCAAGTCAAAGGATTGGTTGATGTGCCAAAGATTGGACTTCATGCTATTAGTTCGAGCATCGTGCTAGAAGGATCGGGTATTGCACTAAAAGGTCAAATGTCATGGGAAATTCGATATGCCAATAGATCAGGCGATATACCGAAGGAAATGATGATGTGCCAAAGGTTTGGACGAAGTACTAAAGATCGGATGACATGCCGGAATGGCATACAATGTGTTGAAAGCTTTATAATTGTGTCAGATATATAGTTGAATTGTTAAAGTCTTGATCAATGTCTTTTTGGCTCAAATTGAGTTGGTATTGGGTCGAAACCATACCAACTTATCGAGGAACCCATTGGGCTTGAACCAAGATCGAATTGGGCCTGTTAGAAAACTAAATTGGTGACCTAAAGTAAGCTTGGGCAGTGGTACCGCCAGGCCTAAGTGGTAGTACTACATAAGTCAGTCAAAAAGTATTATTTGTGCTTTTTCAACGATTTCGATGATAGTACCACCCAGGGCGATGGTAGTACCACCCAGGGCGATGATAATATCACATAGGCTAGTGATAGTACCATGAGAGCGTTGATTTGTGGCCCCGTTACAGTGGTAGTACTACCCGGTGCCGATGGTAGTACCACCAATACCTCAAAATTTTAAGGATTTAAATTTTTGCTTTATTCTTGAAGTCTTTTGGAGTCTATAAATACCTCATTCATGCTTACTTAATGGAGCATAAATTTTTTAGTACAAAAGTATTGTTTTAAACTCTCTCTTTGAGAAGTGTTTGAATCTCTTTCTCCTTCTTGAGTTTAGAGATATTCTAAGTTTTAGGAGGTGAGAGATCTTGTAAAAAAGAGAGTGTGAATGTTCTCTTCTAAACCAATTAAAAGCAAAAAAGTTGTAACAATGATAGTTGATCTTCAACCGTTGGAAAGAATATCGATAGTGAAAATCAGTGGCCTCGAAGGAAATGGATCGGGAGTGGACATAGGTCGGAAAGACCAAACCACTATAAATATTGCTTATTGATTTACTTCACTCACTACCCTCACTTGCACTTTTGATTAAATGTATTTCTGATACAGATTTATCGATCTAACCTTAAAATCGTATAAAATTACTATAACACTAATTGAACACCCCACCACACCCCCCCTTAGTGTCATTACGATTCTCACAACAATAACATACCTAATATCTCATATTTTAAAGTTTTCTATTATAAATATTTTATTTTAAATGACAAGAATGTCTTAGAAAAATTTAATGTAAAATCGGATGAATTTATTTTTCTTGAATACTCCTGTATCTCTAAAGCTTATCAAGTTTTCAATAATCATTAAATAATCTATTCATGTTATTTTTTATTAATCATTGAATAATTTTAATAATTATTTTAAATTTAATAAATTAAATTTGAATGATGATTCTTCTTCCGAAAACAACTTGGATATACCTACTTCCAAAAAAACCTTACCTAATGAATTGAAGTATATATAAATGCACATTCTTAAGAGTTAATTATTGTAGATAATTCAAAAATAGCTAATTATTGTAGATAATTCAAAAGTGTTCAAACTCATTTTTCACTAAAATATATTTACACAAATACTACCTTTTTTTGGCCTCAAATTACTCTTAAATATATGATGATCTTCAAAATGACTCATATCTCAATTTACTCTTAAATGCATAAAGATGACTCATGAGTTTCAATAATATATAATTAAAGACCATTTGCTATTTATTCTCATATAATTTTTTTTATTAATTACTAAAAAAATTATCCAAATAAATCATGATCTTTCATTTTATTTTATATAAATCATGACCTTTTACGGCAATAAAAGAATAAAACAAAGAGACTTGGCAAAATAAATGTTACAAAACAAAGAAATACAAATAAAATGGATGTAGATACAATAAAACATTACTTAAGATATACAATAAAACGGATGTAGATAACTAAAGGGAATTTTCATTACTGCAATGCCAAATATCAACACTTTAATTACAACACCACGACCCCTTTTAAGTTAGATATGACAATTTGCTGACAGTTACACAGGAAAACCAGCTCCCATAGAGAGATAAGAACATGTACATGTTGCAGCTCATGAAAGCAAATGCTTATGAGGGGTAGCTACTTGTTGAATAACTGTTAAACGGAGGAAAAGGATGGCGCATCTATCAAAAGATGATCAAATTGTAATACACAAAGGGATTGGTTGGTGGGAAAGATTAAGAAGACTAGGATTCAGATTTAAGGTCATACAATAAAGAAACAGAAGAAATCAACTAAAACCTAAACTAGCATATTACTTTTGTAAGTGTAAGCTGCAACAAATCAGCTTGGCTCGTCAGAACCTGAAGCACTTAATAGTTCAACACCAGTTCACGCTGGTGACTCAGGCTTGTGTCATCCAGAAGCTTGGGAAATTTTGTTTCTCAGTGACAAGCTGAATAGGAACTCTCTGGGAATGAACCTGAGTTTCAGCCAACTCAGGTTCTAACTTTTTCAATTTCTTCATGGAAGCTTTGCTTGTGTCCTCAGAGTTTGTGCTCACTTTAACAGCTCTAACCTTGTTGGGCTTTTTTGATACATGGTGTCCAGAATTGGTAGGTGGGATACAATCCATTGATCGGCCTGTTGTAGCAGCAGTTCGATTGCAACCTAGCTTCTCCAAGGGAGCAAGAAACTGAGCAGTGGAATCAACGATTGGAACTGGCTTCTCTTGTCTGGCTTGTAATTGAGCAGCTGGATTAGTCTCAGCCACTCGCACTGTGGAAGCCAACTTTCTCCTCTTGATCCTCTCTTCATTGTGAACCTAAGCAAAGTAAATGAGAATGATATATTACATGCATATTCCAAAGCATCGAAACCACAATTGTAACAAAATCAGGATAAACATAAGCATCAACGAAAGTAGAGCTACAAGAGAGACCCTGCTTTGTGTCAATCCTCGTAACAAATTGGAAACCTCTGGAACTGAAATAAATTAGATGTCAGAATAACATTGCTAATTACTATAATATCCCAGGCTTAGGAAAGAGAGTTTTCATTACTTGTAACTTTACATTGGCAATTGTAACTTTTCATTTTTAAATGTGACTTCTGAAAATAAGATTAAAATTGTGCAGTGCCCCAGCAAAAATGTTCACAGATTAGTTCAAAAAAATTGGTGATTAACTTGGTACATATGTTTGACACCATAAAAAAAACCCAATTTCTTGTATCAGATTACACAATTAACTAATCATATGGAAAGGAATCTACAAGTTGTAAAATTCATTAGCAATTAACAAAATCTTTATCACACAATCGCTAGTCAAGAATGAGATTGGCAGCTCTATTGGCTAGCACCTTCTTACAATCACATCTATAAGAGCTCGACAAAAAGATTATTATCCATTACTTTGACCAGTATTTAGCAAGAAAAGGTATATGTTCAATTTAGTGCATGCTGCTGTTTCCAAGCAAAAGGAATCAGGAAAGTGATGCAATACTTTCCCGGGGAATGGAATTGCCCGGCACTAGTGGGAGCACTAAGTGGAATACACAAGCAAAATGAGAAACCAGAAGTTTACAATATACCTGGACCTAAATACCAAAGATATCAATTTTCATATTCCATAGTATTTATCAAGGCTTTAAGGATAGAACCCAAAAGAAGAAATTATCCATGTGAAAAGAAGCCCAGGCTGTTTCAAGACTATCAGATGATCAATCAAGTTTTAGTTGGCATTACTGACAACATTTATCATTCTCAAAACATAAATATCATTAATTTTATCAAGACCAAAATTTCAGATATATGATCTCACTCGCAACTTCCATAACAATTTAAAGCATGAGTTAGTGTTAAATGCTAATTACACAAGACAAAAATGTTGACATTTAAGATTTTACTGTGACAACATTTTAGTAAAACTAAATAAGAATGTCAAAGATTGAAAATTAAATGGAATCCAGAATCTAGATGATAGAGATGTGCAAATCATTACATATAAAGAAGCTTACACAGAGAACATGCTAATTAAATAACACATAAAGTTTAGCTCAATAAAAGAACTAGATGCATAAAGTCACATAGATACAACAGGGATATCAAGACCTTATTGTGACTATAAATTGCTCTTTTCCTTTCCTTTGATCTCTGAATGGCATCTTTAATTCCAACATCATCCATGTAACCACTGGGCCACAGTTCTGCAAGCTGGAATGTAGGAATAAACATGTAAATAAAAAAATAAAAAATAAAGTAGCTTAAAGATGAAAATAACCAAAAAAGAAAATGACATTATTAAACTTTACTTTCAATTGATGATTTGACCTATAGGCAAAATAAATGATAAACTAGCTGGCTCTCATTGACAGTAACCAACCGAAAACAGATGCACATACAGGAAGAAAATCAAACTCCTGAGTACAAAGAGAGACTGATAATCTGTATCAAGAGAAACTTTTCCAGTAAAATCAAAATTCTGATTAAACAGAAAATTCTTAAACATATGAAACAAATTTTATTGAAAGCTACAAAGTTTCTAAAAGTAGACTTTTACTAAAAATATATCAAGAAACAAAAAGTATAATAAAACATCAAATCAAGAGAAACCTTGAACTAGTAACACTACCTCTACATAGAGCTTCCTGCTTTGAGGGCCTTTGTCTTCATTCATTCCCTGAAACAGAGAACATAGATAAAGACATTTACCTAATACGTCTACATAAAATGTCTAGACTATATTGGGCTGTCAGCATTTAACTTCTGATCCGCAAAAGAAAATGATAAAGTATAAGACGAGACTCCAAAATTAAAAGCCAATTGTTTCTAACAATGCCTTAAGAAGATCCAGTTCTACAGAATATATCATCTCAAAATGCTCTCCTCAACCAAAATCCTCTCTTCCCATTGGAAAATAGGTTTCCAGATTTCATCTTGATACAAAATATCCTTGAGATATTAGTTACATTTGGTACCTCAACATAAAGATCATAGAGATCACAGATCTTGTCTTCTAGAGCAGAATCCATACTATATCTTCCTTTCAAAACTCTTTTTTCATCATTATTAATTTTCTGAAAATTATCAGCTGAACCATCTTGTAGCTCAGGTAACTGTCACAGAAAGACATCATAAGAAATGAAAAGGCAATAGCTGAAGTGGAGTTCTAAAAATAAACCAGATTCAATTAGCTTGTCAACCAGTCAATGAAATATGGTTCCATTAACATGATAAGCATACCTTGGACTTCAACTGAGAAACACGTGCTCTGATCATCTCAGTGACTGCCCCTTTTACTTGATGGAATCTATCAGCTTTCTGCTGTTTTGCTGAAAGACCTAATTCAACCATCACTCTCATATTTCTCTACAGCAAGAAATATCAACTATTAGACTGTAGGAAACAGAAATGGCAGAAACCTTAGAAGTAAACCAAAATACTACATACAATCAAGGCATGTTGTCTCGTGCACATATAGGTGGAACAGTATGTACCGATGTTCTTTTCTCCTAAATTCACCTTAAGAGTCTTTTTCTCCTAAATTCTCCATATATAAAGTATATTTAGATAAATATAAAGTATATCTAAGACATAAATGAAAAAGAAGTTTAGGTTATAAGGATGAAAAATTATCTAGGCTATTGTACATACTAATAACAATATATGATTAGTATATTTCACTAATAACAAGAGCATTCCACTCACTTCGGACCATTTCGGGCCATACATCAGACCATGCATACAACCATATAATATCCATCAACGACAAAGAAAAAGCCTGCACCATCTCCAGCTAAATCTTTGTGATGGCACAACAAAAATATAAAAGAAAAACTCCATAAATTATCTCATCAACATGATTATTTTTTTAAAAACAAGAGTACCTATTTTATCTTTTATTAATTATTACTATCAACAGCATTGCAACCAAATTAACTAGATCTACAAAATAAGTTGCCAAATAGATTTTGACCAAAACTCTTTATGCACTTTGTAAGATCACAATGTATATTAGAAGTATTTTGAAGCCTTTAACTAGATAAAGTGGACTGCTAACAGTAAAATCATAAAATAAAACGTAAAGTGACCAAAAACATTGAATTATTAATTTCTATTTTGACTAAGATTTCATTTCTAATAATTGTACAACAACATGCCAACAGCGATGCATTATTAGCTTTTGTTTGTCCCATGTGACAAATGTTTTGCTATTTCATTGATAAATGCAGAAGTTTTTGTTAAAAGAATTAAATCTATCTCGGATACTGATTTGCGAAACTGACCAGTACAATACAGGATGTCATCCAGTATCACCAGAAAAATAAAAATAAAAAATTTTATACCAACCAGTACTGGTCCTTGGTCAGACCAGAAAATACCGGTTGTATATAACGATCCAACAGTATTTAGTTCCTTGTATCTATTAGTTTGCGGCAGTAATTCTAATTATCCACAGGCTCGTAAACAAAGGAATGTTGAAAATTTGGAGTACCAATTTACACATTCTATGGTATTCAAATGATATAATATACAACCACTGTCATAATTCCCTTAGCAAATCTTTTCTTGCAGTAGAAAATCATCGCAGCATTTTCAATTTTTTAGCTTTTAAAGCAAACAAAAGGACTTCCAAGTAAAATTTTGTTGGCACATGTTGTTTTCAGATGCAGTAAGGAGACTTTTTCCTAATCCAAGTATGACAGAAACATTCCAATATCATGAGTGACTACTGTTAGATCACATTCATGTTTCACATCAGTCAATTCATGATTGTTCCATGCTGAAAGCTTGACTATCTTCAAGATGTTTCTAACAAGCATGTGTTAGTCATTTGTGATAGTTCACTTGAACCTACATGACACAGTAGAGAAGTAATTTGTAGAACAGAACTTTTCCCACATCCAAGACAATATATATTAAGGTAATATTAATCAAGGCTACAAATATGTTTCTTCTATGTTAGCGTTGAGGTTAGGTGTCTTCTCTTATGTGTACACTAAAGGTCTAACATTATGTTAAGGAGAAAATCCTTTGTAAACATCCAGCTTATCCTTTGAGTTTAGGGAATGATAATTAGTCCAACACGGAAATTTTGATAAAGCAATTTTCAATTTTGTAACTTATTTTATCCATGTAAAAAGAGTCTAAAAAAATTCCTGAAGATGAAAAATAGCATTTTTTTTTTCAACCAATTTTATCCCTTAGGAATTAGAACTTAATGACAGAAGTGGATTTGCTTGTCAAACTATCAAGACCAACTTTTCTCAAAAAGATGATCTCTATATTGGCCAAAGTGACAGCAATGATGTAAGCCTTCATTACTCGAGTGATCTTAAAGGAAAACAGGGCAAAGTGGGCTACGGAAGTTACTAATTCAACTGTGCCATGTGAGGCACCCCTAATTGGCAAACCCATTCATCTGGCTATGAATTAATGAGGAAAGAGATAATTGTGAGTATAAAACAACCAAACAAAATTCAGTTGCTTCTTGAAAGAATAACTACCCAAATGTTTGAATAAATATCAATAATATTATCAGCATAGATCTTTGTATGTACACTGTATGGGAAACCTATTAAATGATGCCATATTATCGCACAGAAAATGCAAGATGAAGTTTCATGACTAGCATAATCTAGATATAATAGATGAGCAAACTTTAGCTCCTGATAAACAGTCAAAAACAAGGCTTAGATTTTCTAAAATGTTACCTTTAATGTCCTGCGCTGTACTAGGTGACCTAGAATACCCATAAGCCGATCAACCAGCTCATCTTCAGAAATTTTACCTTGGCTTGCCTGCAATAACAATAGGCGTTATTTGCTTTTATGTTGCCAAAAATTCAATAGGCAAAGCTAAGTGTTTGTCAAATCATAACTAGGAGACAAGAAATCTCTAAATCCTAGCCAAAATACATTTGGTAGAAGCTATTTTTGTACAGATTGAAGGTACAATCGAAAACATACTTTATGGGGAGTGCATAAGGGAAGAGCAAAAAAATCAAGTATTCGAATGCAGGTCAGTGTTCTACAGCGTCATAATTGATACACTAAAAAGTAAGAGGTTTGACTAATAAGTTATATTTACCCGTTCTATCACGGACAAAGCTGCAAACAGGTGTTTGATGTAATGCTCATGCATGTCTGTATCTTTCGGTTTTGTTCATACTTTGCATAGCATGTAGTGGGCTTGCAGTAGACTTGGCAACCCCAGTTTAGTTGGCTTTTATGGTTGTTTCAAGTTTGTAAATGTAGGTTATGTGCAATCATCGCGCAAAGGCAAAACTGCCCAGAAACAAAACATCCAGGCAGCCATTTTGGGTTTCTAGCTACGTAGAGTGGTACAGAGTGTCAGTCAGTACAGCACCCAATAGGTATCCTAGTGGCACTTGGCTGGATGAGCCTTTGGGATAGTGTATAGGGCTGGTTCGCTGCGTTGTTCTGCAATAGTGTCATGTGGGCACTTGCGCAGACTTTGGGCCGCAGCGAACCACCTTGGACCCTTTGTCGCGAGACCGTTCAGAGCTTGTGAAGTCCATATTTGTAATTTGCATTGTCTATCAAGTGTTTGCTAAAATGGTTGCTTGCAGATCCCGAGTTAAATGCTTTCTCTAACCCATCTTCTCTTTTGCAGGTCCTCAAGGGACCTTAAGAGATTTCAGGGATTTTAACCCTTTGTGGACGGACACGCAAAGATGCTACACGACAGTGATTTAAATTAACGCGCGGGCGCTTGCCTAAACGCTCGGGTGACACGAGGCGAGGCCCAAGCGCCTCGTGTGCGCACTAGGCGACGCGCTTCAATGAGGCGCCGCCTGGGCGCTCGCCCAAACATAGGCGTTGGGCACTTTGAGCGAGCACCCAATTCAATTAAGCAAACCGAATCGGTTTAAGGTTGGTTCAATTCGTAGTTTCTTACCTCAAAAGTCATGCTTCATGCTCGTGCGACCCCGAGGAACCCTAGCGTTGCTTCTACCTCCGCCGCAGACGTAGCGAACCAAGCCTTCCTCTATTGTCGACGAACGAGTTTGACGGCCCTAGTAGCTTCCTTCCGCTTTCGCTTCCTTCCACTGTCGAGGGAGAGGACCGCAGGTTCCTCCACCACCAACAGATGTCGTCTGAAGCTTTTATCGCTTGCGCTGCTGTTGTCTGCAACTTCCGCCATTGGCGCCGCTACTGTCCGCAACTTTCGCCGTAGCTGCTACTACTGTCCACAGCTTTCGACGCTGTCACTGCTACTGTCTGCAGCTTCCCTCGTTGCCGCTGCTACTGTCCACAGCTTCCGTCGTTGCTATTGTTGTTGTTGTTGTTCACAACGCTATCGTAACTATCTTAAACTAATCCTCCGCTGCTGCTGCTATCTCCCTTTGTTACTATTAACATTTTTTTCTCCCCCCTCTAACTTTAAGTAATATCCTGTTAACAGTATATTTTTAATTTAATATCATATTTTAATTTAAATAATTATATTTTTTAATTATATTATATATTTTTTATATTTTAATATTTTAGAGAATTTTTTCCCTCTAACTTAAGTAATATACTGTTAATAGTATATTTTTAATTTAATAATTTTTTATTTAAATAATTATATTTTTAATTATATTATATATTTTTTATTATTTAATATTTTAGAGTGCCTGGCTTTGCTCGAGCAAGCGTCTATACAAGCAACTAACGCCTCGAGCATTTTGAGACCTTGGTGCCTACCGCTTTTTTAAATCACTATCACACGACTTACGTAAAACTAGCTAAGTTCATGATAGATGGTATCAGAGTAGGACAAGCATATTTAGAAACACTTGGCATGCAAACATGAGGGACCTAACGGGGCTACATTGAGGGCAACTAGTACATGCGATCATTTAGGGGAAATGAGCGTTGAGGTGTAAGGAAAGGAGTCGCTCAGAGGAGCCGACATCTAAGATTGGCATTCAGAGGAATGACCAACCTTTCGCGCGAGAGACACCACGAGGACAATCGAGCTAGAAAGAGCGCGTAGCGCACAAAGGTTGGGATGGCTGAGTTCGAGCTATGGCTCAACGTTAGCAACTAAACTTGACGGTGCTCAAGGCCAGCAAGGTGCTTGGCAAAGGATGAGACTGTGCAAGATGGGATGGGTTGCTCAATGATCGAAAGAATTATGCAAAGCTCACAAAGGTGAGGGAATTGCTAACTTGAAAATTTTAGTACTCATGCAAAGGCTTGTATGCGGACAATAGATTATCTATGGTCATCCTAAGGCGACCAAAACTCGACGCTATGGAGCATTGAAACTCTCTTCGGCATGGGAAGGATACGTCCGTAGGAGGCTGAAGTGTGCAACAAGTTCAGCATGTTGCTAGGCATTAAGGGTTGCAACGGAGGTTGTATTGGCGGAGAGTCGTAATTTAGCAAGTGCGTTCATAGGGGTAGAACAATGAACAACTTGTTCAGCAAAGCGGAGTAGTTTAAGGGGATAGTAGTCTTTGAAACTTCTAGAGGAAATAATGCAAAGAGAAAAGTTGTCTCAACGGAACAGATATCCAAGAGAGATAAATCTCGGTTCTCCAAAGGGAGAATCATATGCAACGGATCGCACATGTTGAGAAATACCTCAAGATAGTAACTCCAAAAAGCTTAACGAACTGAGCAAGTGGCAATGAGTCATCGTATGATCTCACATGAGGTAATGCGTTAGTGGATGCATTGTGAGATCAAGTGGGGCACCGACCCAAGGCAACACCAAACAAAGACACACTTGGAGCCAATGTGGAAATCGGACTCAACGGAGGGCTAACCCGTAGAATGATGGATGGGAGAGCCACCATCATCTCAATGCAAACCAAGGGACGAAGCAACTTAGGTGGCACTTGATAAAGTGCCAAAGTCGCATGAAGGGAGTCGACATAGAAGACGAAACATGGAACAGAGGCACGAAGCTTTCCTTGGACAAAGGTCAAAGACATGAACTCTTACAGAGGCAAGAGCAGGATCATGTCGTTCCATAGGTCCCTCATTCTAATAGAGTGGACTCATCCTGCATGGTGCCAAAGATAAAAAGAGCTTCGAGACACATGCACCTCATCTCGACAAAGCATTTGACGAAGGAACTAAGGCAGCTCAACTTACAGAGGCAAAGTTAGGGTCAGAAGGCCTTGGCACGAGGCAAGAGGACACAAAGGCGGGTACTTTTGAAGAATATGCCACAGTGCTACCATTCGAGTTGTCATGATGGAAACAATGCACAGCGGAGAGTGTGCTAGGGGAACAGAGGCCTAGGATCCAAACAATGGCGCACCAATTTCAACGAAGTCAGTGGACTTCGAGAGCTGCTGGGTGACGGTCTATCCTAGAGCTATGCTTTGTCCGGGTGTAACCCAAGAGCGGGTGGACGAAGGTTCGTTGCTATAGGAGCGAATACAATCAAAGATGACGGAGGCCCTGCAATATGTTGTCAGAGGCTACACATGGAGAGATGGTAGTCCGAATTCATCCCACAAAGATCATAATATAATGGAGATGTCACCAAGAGGCAACACATAGTGCAACGAATCGTGGTAGAACAGTTCGAGACAATACGAGACACAAGATAAGTCCCATGAGGGATTTGGTCATACGAAGGTATGATTAAAAGTTATTGGGAGCTCCACTTCGATGAACAATATGACGACAAGAAAGGCTATGGATTCAAGGAGTGAATGTCATGATACTGTAGAGGCGGTTCTTCCGTGCGTTGATCGAATTTTGCATCGGATGAAAGCCTTGGTCATCAGCATATAGGGGCTATATACCACCGAGGGAGAATTTCGAGTGCAAGTTCTAGTGAGTCCCATAGGGGGGATTAATCATATAGAGGTATGATCAAAGCGGTTAAAGAGTTAGACTACTCCAAGGTTCATATTCTCTTAAGGAAGCCCGGCAAGTCAAAGGACAAAGACGAGTAAACGAACATTGCTACCAATAAAGCTAGGGAGAACAGAATCGACGCGAGCCCTGCAACATAATGGCCGAAACCATACATAGGATGATAGGAATTGCAATCTATCTTTCCATCAACCAAGGGAAACTGCTGAAAGAACATAAATGTGTTGAAGCAAGTGGTTGAAAAGGGCGAGGAAGCGACGACGAGTCCAGAGGGACTCAGCTACTCAAAACTGAGAGTTGGCTAGAATAGAGATGAACTCGGAAAAGTGTCACGATGTTGTAAAGGCAGATCTACCGATCGCGAAGAAAAGAACACAGGTGTGAGGCAACGGATAGTAGGGCCATGGGCATTATAGTGCCATGGTACCACAAAGGTGGGACTTTCGTGGAGTCATTAATCCCTTGCTCATATGAAGGGAGAGTGTTTGGTCACAAAAGGGACCAAGGAGGTAAAGAATGTCGATGCAAACTCTAAGCACCGAAGCAAAGCTAAAGGATAGAGGCCTGGGAACTTCGTAAGACCAGTGTCAACAGGCTTCTCATCAAAATACTCGAAAATGGAGGACTTTAGGTCGACGCAGGAATGCTTGACTAAAGGATGAAGTAAGCAGTACATGGTGTTGTATCTTTTATACTCAAAAGAGTAGGCGACAAAAAGTAATGAAGATGATGGTATAATCCTATATACGACCAAAACTATTAGAGGCTTGCTCCAAGTTGGAGTGAAATTTTGTTCTTTTCGGGCAAAACTTCTTGCATTCCAGAAGTTCGATAGCAATGAGAAGGCGAATCGCAGTAGCTAACTCAACATTAGGAGTGCAAACATTTCGAGTGCTTCAGAAATGCAAGAAAAGAGTAGACAAAGGCTAGTAACCAACTCAATGCATAGAATACAACCCTCAAGGAGGCAAGCAAAGTCGAGTAACCTTTGCCTTCTCAACTCTTGAGAGAATGGGCGAAACTAAGTAACCCATTTCTCTTATTTACCCAATAGAGAAGCTCTACACAGGTTCAAAAACCCTTCAAAAAACTTAGTAGAAGACAACAGTTGTTAAATCCTCATCAATAGTGATCGGTTCTATCGAAAGTAGATTGTCCGCTTCATTTCCCAACAGAATGTCAATCGAAAGCGGAAGTGGTGCAAACCTACTTGGAGGCGATAACTAAACAGAAGAAGATTCGATGGGCAAATTTTATGAAGGAAAGACCCCAAAAACTCCAAAGTTTACGAGGCAATGCTCATTAAAGCTCTAATAAGCATTCACATAGTTCAAGCAACATGAGACGTTTGAAATATTGGCGCATAACAGGAAAAGTCGTTTACTTCATCTAAAGGATCCGCACGAACCAACAAGGATCAGCACAACTCGGTCGACCCCACACTAGAGTCAAAGCATTGGAAAGTTAAAGCAACGTAACGGATCAAAGCTCAACTACTCATCAACAATAATGGAGTGTAGCGAGAAGATGCAGCATCCGCAAAGGCTTCAACGAGGATGTCGAAGGAATAAATTGGGGAGAATGTCACAGATAAAGTTATAAATAGGGTGTTTGATGTGATACTCATGTATGTCCATATCTTTCGGTTTTGTTCATGTTTGGTTGGCTTTTATAGTCGTTTCAAGCTTGTAAATGCAGGTTGTGTGCAGTCATCATGCAGAGGCAAAACTACCTAGAAACAAGCCATCCAGACAGTCATCTCGAGGGTTTTCTAGCTCCGTAAAGTGGTGCGGAGTGTCAGCCAATACAGCACCCAGGTGCTACTCGGGTGGCACATGACTGGATGGGCCTTTGGGATAGTGTCTAGAGCTAGTTCGCTGCGTTGTTCTGCAATAGTGTCATGTGGGCACTTACGGGGACTTTGGGCTGTGGCGAACCACCTTAGACCCTTTGTCGCATAACCGTTCAGAGCTTGCGAAGTCCATGTTTGTAATTTGCATTATCTATCAAATGTTTACTGAAATGGTTACTTGTGACTCTCGAGTTAAACACTTTCTCTAACTCGTCTTCTCTTTTATTAAGTCCTTAAAGAACCATAAGAGATTTTCAGGAGGCTGACCCTTTACAGACGACCACTCAAAAGTAATAATCTGACCGCCAATCTGTACACAAACCAGCCCAAACTGAGAAATCTAGTGGTTCAAATATTATATATATATATATATATATATATATATATATATATATATATATATATATATATATATATATATATATATATATATATATATATATATATAAACAGTTTTACCCCCTTTTAGTTATAGTTCCACAACCCCTCATGCTCATGAGCCACACGAGTTGCATGGCCACTGCTTGTCACTCTCATAGCCGCAACTCGTTGCTCGCACAACCATCGCTCGCATGGCAAACGCTCGCCACTCGTGGCTCACCATCCCTCCTCTCCTTGTCTTGTTTTTTTTCCTTCTTCCTTCTCCTTATCCTCATCCTCATCCTCAGCCATCCTCCTCTTCCTTCTTCCACGTTCCTCTTCTTCATCCTTCTTCCTCTTTTCCTAGTTCTTCTTCCTTCCCTCAACCTCCCCCAAAGGTTCACGACATGTCCCGATGCACTGACATATGGTATGTTAAAATGGACCAAACCCATACCAGTCCGGACATGGACTAGGGGATCGCCACAAGTGAAGGTGCAGACCTTGCAAAAAACAGAACATAAAAAATAGAAGGATGCAATTAGGTCGATTGTGCCTAAAACCCATCATCAAATCGCCAAAGATTGTAATCGTATTTTGACTATTTATTTCTTATAAATCTCTCAAAAATTAATGCAAGAATGCCTGAAATTATTCTCAATTTCATTATAAGGGAAGTCAAGGACAATGACGAAAAAGCAGGAAAAACCTAGTGAGAAACAGAAGTGTGGTATAGAGCAGATTTGGAGATCTTGCAATGTGAGACCTAGAAATTGATGCAATTTCATCTTAAATCTTTTTTTCTTATATATTTATGGGTAAGATCCAAGAGCATTCTGGTGCCATTTTCATAGCCTCATAAACTTAATTTTCACTTCTTAGTTTCTCCATCAACTATATAACATTTTTTATTATACTTGAATTGCTTTTCTTCAGATGGATCAATAATAGTTGAAAGCTTCTACTTTAATAACTCAACCGAACCTCAATGAACAAATGTAAGCCAGTCTTATTTGACTACTTTTACCCATGGAATGCGAATTCGGCCAGTTCGGTACAGTATGGCCAGTACGATCTTTGTGAATCAAGTCCTCATTTTGGTAGGAATATGAATTTGGGGATCTGGTTATAATTTGACAACTTCTTCATAGGAAAATAGCCCCAAAGCAATAATCTCACAATCTGGCATGGTAGCATGCTTGTCACTTGGGGAAATGCCATCATTGGCAATGCATCCATTACAATTATATCAATAGGAGTGGAGGATTAATCCATTTGAAGCAACATGTAGCCAATGGATCTCCCAATGTTGCAAAATGCATATAAGTTTCTCAAAAGATAAGAAGGGCCCTCCAAGAAGAACATGATACCTGAAAAGCATTGCAGCTGAAGGGGAAGGCCAACTGGAGGGATTTGGTAAGTGTTCTACAAAGCCACAAGTCTATGATGAGAACAAGGTCACAACAATGATGTTGACCCAGACCTCACAGCTCTCATACAGGCTTCCTTGGAGTACCAACACAAATGAGGAAGCAATGAGACATCAGTCGGGGGGACTCACAGTATGGCAGTGGTAGCAGTAGTGGTAGCGTATTGAGTCAATCCAACGGATCATCTATAGTGATAACCACATTTCAACTGGTGCACCAGGATTGGGTAGGAGTTCTAGCATAATTTGAACCAGACTGCCTGAAATGGTGGCGGACTGCATCTCGGTTGGCAGTCGGAATGATAGATACCGATTGAACCATACCGACTACTACGACTGGTTTTGCATTCCCATTTGATAAACCACTCTTAAGTCATAACATGAATTATGCTTTTCAAGTTCAACGCAAAGATTTCTTAGAAAGTCCTGTTATTCTAACAAGTAAAGGCTACTAACTCCAGGTGCCTTGCAGAAGACTGAAGTATATCAAACTGTTGGAAAATATTTCAGTAGTAAGTGTAGGCATCAAAGTACGAAACATGAAGTCATAGGTTTTGAGTACACAGCCCGATGATAGCTGTGCAGATCATTAGGTCAATCACTAAGCAGCAATAAAAAATAAGGGTTACTCAGTAATACCGATAATCTTGCAACTTTAGCAAGCTTCTGCTTTACTTCCTTCGGAAGTCTCCTCTTAATGCCTTGAAATGCCAGATCCACCTCCTGAACATCAAGACTTGGTGGTCTACCTATAAAGATAATTTCAAATTAATAACTAATTACAAATAAGGAAAATTCTTGTTAACAACAAAGCAAAATGATATTCTCAGAGACATAACACTCAGCCACTATCTTTTCGAGGTCATAGATGGCTCGTTCAAGTGTGGTCCCTTTAGGCCTAACAGAGGAACTTCCTTTCGCCCTTGTGGACAGATGCTGCTGCAGTAGATAAGATCAAATAGCAACATAAAATCGTTGAACATAGCACATAGAGAAGAACATTGTCATTCTTAGATGATGAATAACAGGAACTATATCCAACTGAAGGGTCAAGAAACAAAAGAAACCACTTGCTTCTATTTATCATAATAATAAATTGCTCCAGCCTCCATCCAAAGTTCCAAACTGTACCCAAACAATGATAGAAGATAACTACATAGGCAGTCATGTAAGAATTAATTCACTTGTTCCAAAGGACAGAGCCAAAGAGCTAATAGGAGCATCATAATTTATCACAGTTGCTAGTGTGTGCAAAATATTAATCTTTCAGGAATTCTATTGGGGGGAGGGGGTTGTCATTACAGGTTGCCCATGTTGATAAAGATAAATGTCCCTGAAGACATAGAATAATATATGGGTCAACTTTTGGCAGCAGCTACAAGCATGCCAACATCTTATATTAGTTCCTTTCAAATTCTTACCCTTTTGGGTGGGGGGAAACATGAAAGATTTAGCCCATTTAGATATTAATAAGATCCATAATTCTTCCCCTAACTGACTGACTCACTATAAGTTACAGCAAACAGGGACATTGTAGAATTCTTGCTCCAGTAATGAATATATTCTGACAAGAGAACAATAAATAGTCATTCAATTTATAACTACTTCACGGTCAATGTTGACTAGTCAGATCAAAGCTAAGAAAAGCACATAACACAAGTATAAGACTAGAGATAGGACTTCATTGGTCTTGTAAAGAAAGAAAATGGCATTCAAAGAACCACAGCAATCCTTCCAAGAGCAGTTTTCTTCATGTGCATGATCTTGAGTGGAGATATGCAGGTACCAAAACATGCCTCTTTAAATACATACATTATTAGATTCAAGAGTTATTATTTTCTTTGTGAAAAGAGGAAAATGGAAGAAAATGTAGATAGGAGGATTAGCTCTTTATACAAAGAAGCAGGTCACAGTGAAGGTAGATGAGTAACCTAAAGGCTGCAAATTTATCTATTTGTTTCAGTTTATTTCATGATCCTATCAACAACTCCAAACAAAAGGAAGAAATAGGAATTTTCATTTCAAACCATCCATTGTGGATTTGTACCATTACTACGGATACTGATTTTAGTAATTTTTTAGTTGTCAAAAGACTAAAAACATCTGTTCACAGCCATATATATTTAGAAAGATAATCATAACATATAATAATATTACTAGTTTAGAATTACTGTGAGGTCATTTACTTCATGTACATCATAATATCTGCAGCTATCAGCAATTAACAGGATTGTAAAATTGATATTATAAAGATATTATCACATATGAAGTATTTTATAGACAACAGATCAGTTTAACTAGAATTTAAAAATTCAGATTGACACCAAATAGAGTTCCTTAACTAATAAAAAATTAAAACACTTAAAACTAATACAAAGCAAGTTTAAAAGAAGTAATTTCTTAACATAAAGTGTATAACAAACATAATACGTAACAACTCAAAAGTACTTGTAAAGAAGAAAACTCACTGCTTCATGCATAGGATGGGCACTCCCAGGAGAATTCATAGCAAGAAAATCACTGGAGCCATATCTCTCCTTACTTCGAATTGTAGCATATACTTCTCCAGCATCACTATGTAGCGATTTTTTTGACTGAAATTCCATGTGACCTTCATTGCAGGATACTTGGTACAAGGGACCAAATGAATCACTTGCTCTTGACCTGTGGCCAGTATTTTTTAAAGCAAGTACTACATCTTTATGCTTATCAAGACACTTTAGTTCCAAAGGTCGCAAAAAACCATCCTTATATGGCACTCTCGTGATTGATTGCAAGGAATCAGATACCTTGGTTGATTGTTTTTCTGATTTGATGGTGAAATCAGAAGATTTACGTTTGTAGGCTGTTGTAGTGCCTTTTGATTTATATTTTATATGTCTGCCTTCTTCACTGTAATGTTCACCAACACCATATGTTGCATAAATTTTTCCAGGCTTTGGTTTCCTTCCTACCTCTGGTGCATTCCTAGCAGCACCCTTGATGTGCATATTGCCAACATTTACAGGGCCACTGGGAACAAGGACATTACCATCACCATGCAGATTTGTGGAGTCATTTCTTCTTCTTTTGCTTGGTGCCTCCTTAAGTGACGTGCTAGGCTCACTATTACATGGAAGATCAAATAGAACACTTAGAATTGTTGTTTGATTGTTTACAAACAAAATTTCACTAGATGATACTGTCACAGGGACAGAGTGAACGGTCAAAAAGTACACGCAGTTCTAAAATCTTGTCTGAAGGAAAAAAAAAATCATAGGTGAGACCACAAGTAAACACATGGTTAACGTGAATTTCTATTTTAAAACAATACAGAGAGATAAAACAAAAAAAGCTAATGGCCACTGAAGCTAGAAAAAATCAAACAAACCAGAATATCTTGGCAAGAATACAACTATATTAAATACGTTGGACTTTCTTGATGTCCAAGTACCACACTTTTTTAGGGCAGCCTCCCTCACATGTTTACACATGATATCCGACCAATGGTACCAACAGAATGAAGTATAATTGATGCTTCTCCCAGCACAATCACTAGTGGTGTACTGCCAAGAAAAAGTAATTCCAAAAGAAGACAAAGAAAATAGAAGAGAAACTCTGCTCCAGTAATTGATGTTTCCATATTAGATAAAATTTACCATCTACAAATTGTTTTAAACCAAACCACCAATTTACTAAAATGTCCTCAATATGCAGAAGATCAAGGCAAAACATACATAATACAGATGTATATGTGGGCAATTGGTACACATGAAGTAAATATTAAAATATCAAAAAGTTATATATACAATCAAATGTAAGAAAAACACTGCAAAGAGATCAAGTGAAAAGATATAATATATGTGCAAAGGCGTATATAATCAAATTATTAAATGTTATCAAAACAATATAACAGTAGACAATAACATATTTCTTGCTTATGAGAACTGCACATGCAACCACATGACTATTCATGGGTGTGAACATAGCTACATATACATGTCTAGGTAGACCATATATGCAATCACTGCAGTCAGTCAAGCTACATAACCCAAAGAAATATGGTGATATAACATCATAGATCACATTTTGGAATATCCGCAACCACCATCAATGGAGCACTCCCAATATGCAAAACTATTACATGCTACTTAAATTCATTCTCTAGAAAGAATAGCTCAATGAACAAGGCTGTTGCCAATGCAAGGTTCAAGCAGAGTTCAGATTGTTATGTACTGACTGGTTTACCTGTTTGATCATGTATCAACATTGGATCATATGGCTTGGGTATTCAGTTTTTATTATAATTTCAAATATATCAGCTGGTGCAAATCAACATATCACCGAGTATGGAACTGCATACCAATCCAACAGAGGTAGGCTAAAATTAAATATTATGATGTGCACAATCCAACAGCCCTTGCAAGAAAAAGGCACATTTTTTTAACTGGAACCTAGCTTACCTAAATCATAAAAGGCCAAACTTACCAAAAACCAAGGCTGTGTTAATAGGCACCTCCAGTACCCAAATTCAGTTAGCTCATGTCTATGTCAATAGCAAATCAATTAAGAAATGAAAGACAAAGCTTTAGCAAGAGCCTTTTGGTTAGGAACTACTTTGGAAAAAAAGAACCCATAAAAAAGGAGTAAATCATACCATTCCCCTCATCAAACTCTTAAGTGTTGTTATGGATTATACATTATCCTTAAATTATCGTCAAAGACAATGACAATGTCAATGAAAAAAGAAATAAAATGAAACAATGAAAGAAACTAGTCAACGTGGCAAATGCCATAATTTTTAGCATGGCACATTCTGACTTTGTCAATCAGCATTGTTATCCTTGCTATAAAACGGAGTTGAGAAAAATGGCTCTGAAAATATGAAGACAACATTCTAGTGAAAAAAGGAAAAAAAAGCATATACAAACACAAGAAAACCTACCAATAGAAAGATTGATCTAAAAGTAGAAAACAAATAAAAAGCTTTGCATTAATCAACTAACCAAAAGAGTGATTGGCTTAGAGAAATATGAAGGCGATCGTAAAATTGAACCATGTGGAGAAAACTTACATCTGCTCTAACTTTCCTTTGTTGACAAAATACCCATTGTGCTTGGTTGACATTTTGTCCACTTGAAAATATTCATCCTGCAAAATAGTATTACCCATAAAATTAAATGTTAAAGAAGTAAAGGTGGCAAAAATAAAAAATTAAGTCATGTGATCCATAATAAACAATAAATCGTTCATTCACAGTTGTTTTGCTATATTAGATCCATTTGGTGAAGTCACCAATCACCCAGACGCTCGTCTAGGTGCCCAAGCGATGCAAGGTGAGGCCCGAGCGCCCGATAGATGGGTCAGGCGAGCAACTTTGATCGAGCGCAACCTAGGTGCTTGCCTAGGCCCAAGTGATTGGCAGGCCAGGCACCCTCTTGATTCAAATCAAGCTAGGTCGAGTCAATTGTCAGTCATCTGGTTAGATTGAACTATATGAAATAGTGTCAACACCATGGCCCCCTCCCCCCCCCCCTCTTCCAACGCACCCGAGCCCTAATCGTAGCATGTCTTCTTATCCAGGAAATCCAGTGTTTTCTTCGGCAAACCATGGTTGTGAATGGCGGTAGCAGTGGCAGCATCTTTCTCCAGCGAGCACTTCCTTCACCATTGCATTCTCCCTTCTCTTCCCTCCTCCCTCTTCCCCTCCTTCATCGCAGCTTCTCACACTATCGAAAGAAAACTGTGAAACTCAGCTCTAAACTACCAAAATTGGAATAGAGAGATCAGGCCACAAGAGAAAGTGTTTCCATGAAGATACATGTGGAACTGATCTCAGAATCTCTTAAAACATACAACCTCCAAACAGAACTAACCTGCTAAACAATGAAAATGTACATAACTTACCAGAAGAATCAGAATTTTCACAACATTTTTTAATTTTTGAGTTACTCAAGAAAATTTTAGAAACATTGGAGAAGCAAATTTCTCTTTTCTATGTCCAGAGTAGAGGTGCTTCTTGATAGGACAGATTCAGCATAGTGAAGAACAAATCTGATATATTTGACTTTCCAGCTACTCTAGTGTAGAGAGATCATAGCCACAAAAAGAAACCTGTCCAGGTAATTTGGAGCCTCTTTATCCTTGTCACTCCTCACAGTCCCAGCTTCAATAGCATTTAAGTTAAACTTGAAAAAGATTAATTATTCAAAGCATTCATAAGATACTGCTTTTTTTCCAAAAATTTAGCAAGCACTTTCATTAGAAAACAGCAAATAAAAAAGTTCATTAGTGTAATATAGCAATGGTTCAAAGATCATTGGATTTAAAAAATAAGTCAGGAGTTTCAGCAATCAATAGCTTATAGAATCTGACCATATGCCAATAATATTTATACGTAGGTAAACAGCACTAACCAACTCAGTATCATCTATAAAAGAATCCTCGGTGTCATATTGATCGTCACATGGGATATCATCAAGTTCTTCATCACTGCTTTGTTTGCCCTGAATCAAAGAACTTTCAAGATTAGCTCCTGTATCAAAGAACTTTAAAGATTAGCTAAATCACCAAATCACAAACCAACAAGATTTATATTCAAAATAACAATAATCTTTTCATAAACCATTTGACCAAAAAAGCACTTCATAGTTCATACCACGTACAGGCGTTCAATCTTCTCAATAACTGCACTAAAACGATTTGTAGGTGGAACTGCATCTTCTAATTCATTTGCTGCAGGCTGAACTCAACAATTAGACAAATTTAAAAAGAATTCTCAAGGATGATAGCAAATACACAATAACATTATAAAACATGGGTCATCAATTTTCTCATATTTGGTACATTGCTATGTCTATGTTCATGCATATAGATAAGAGGAAATGTAATAGGGAGATATAAAAAGCTCAATGAAGAAATATGGCTTTTGCATGGTTGCACATAAGTAGTTCAGCCCGCAAAAAAAAAAACCATAACTCTCCTAAGACAATTAAATTCTTCAATGTGCATGGACACAAGATTTACATATTAAAAATTTGAAAAATAATAACTAAACTGAATAGGTAACAGATGACTTTAGATAATTCAGATACATTAGTTAATTGCAATATGAGTGTCAACACTGGAATGCTCATAATAACAGCATCAAACATTCAACTACAGGTATTGGTGCTTTGCTGAAACTTAATTACTATCGGCATAGTCATATATTCGGTCATTCTTCTTTTAGCAGTGAACTAGTGCAATCATTGTCGTATTCAAGAGCCGATGACAACTAATTAATATGTTAACAATGTGACATTCACTAGTAATTGAGCATCTAGAAGCTGAAGAACAAAGAAATGCATATAGCAATTAAGCGTATTGACCAGTCAGAAAATAAAGTGTATGCCATCGATGTCAGGTAGCACATTACAAACACTTTGAGCATGACTATAACCTAATCAACAAATATTTTACACACTCAAATGGCAGAGGAGGAAGCAACATTTAAATCAGCAAAACCCTAGAATTTGCAGGAACAAACAAACAAGAAGCCAATAATAATAATAAATTCTCGAAGGCAGGGAAACCCTACCGGACCACCAGCTTGGGCGAGGGAATCAAGAAGTGGGTCAGCCGCTAAAGCATTGGGAGGGAATCCACCCCCGCACCCTTTACTGGACTCCTTAAGCAGCCGCTTCCAGGAAACGATGGTGGTCTCCCCGGGCTTGAGATCCACCGAGAACCGCACCCTCTGGCCGCCGCCTACGGGAGGCAGCAGCTCCTCCTTCGGGGGCGCGGCGGCAGCGAAAGACGAAGCTGAGACAGAGGAGAGGGATAAGGAGGCCCTAACGTGGGCCCCTTTCTGGTCATCCATGGTGGGTGGGGATCCTAATGCAAAGAAGATGAGAGACTTTTAGGGTTAGAAGTATGGGGGGAGAGATCGATCGGACCGATCGCTTTGGCTCGCGAGGGAAGGCGCGGTATTGTCCCAATGTCAAGGTCTTAATCGGACAAAGATACGCCGTCGTTTCAAGCCGCCTCCTTATTTTAAATTCGATCATATTTGGACTCTCCCCCCGTATTAAGTGATAAAGTATAGGATTATCTCATTAATTACCTTTAGTATTTCGATCTATATATATTTTAAAAAAATTATATTAATATTTTTTAATTATAAAAATAAAATATCTAAGCTTATTTATCTTAATTCTATCGATTTTATCAATGAAAATATAAAAATAAAAATAAAAAATTAATTTTAACATTCTAATTGATGATAACGGATGACGTTGGTAGTTGGGACAACGATGACGTTGTAAGTCATGGGTAGGTGTTGTAGATGAGAAAAGCGACGACGAGATATAAGAATCACTTTATATCTGCATCGATATTGATGTAGTTGTCGAGCGACTATTTCGTCGCTCAACATTTATATTGGTATTAATGTAGTTTTCAAGCAATGAAAGAATTACTAGGCATTTGCATTGATAGCCATTTTATCACTCAACAACCATTCGTTGATATTAACACAGTTGTGAAACGACCCTCATCTCTCATTATTGCTCTCCTAATACACAATAACCATTCATGGCCTCCGATGATATTATCATATATCATCATCAATTAGAATATTAAATTTTAGTTTTTATTATTTATTTTCATATTTTTGTTAGTAAAGCCAACGACGTTAAGATAAATGGATATAGATGTTTTATTTTCATAATTAAAAAAATTATATTAATTTTTTAAAATATAGGGACTGAGATGCTAAAGATAACTAACTATATATGTAATATGTAATTAGCCCTAAGTAAACTATATATATATATATATATATATATATATATATATATATATATATATATATATATATATATATATATATATATATAGTATGAAAAAGTAAAAAAAGCATAAACCATCATGAAAAGGTTGCTAATGTCTGATGTAGATCTAAATTATAGTGGATTATAACTGTTAAATTAAAAGAATACGATAGTTGATTTACAAAAAAATTATAATAAAGATGCTATTTGTGAATTTTATATTTTTAAAAAATAGTACAAAAAATCCTTGGAGAGCCAAGGAATAATTGCATATTATACATAAAAAGCTGAGCCTTTTTTGTTTTTTAAAATTTCAAAACTTATATTGAAAAGCAACTAAAAACTCATACATATTGATAGAGGAGGTGAATTCATTCTTTTTTTTTCTTTTTTTTTAATAAAAATATAAGGGGAATTGACTACAAATTACAACTAAAAAAATATAATATTATTTTTAACGAAGAAGAAGTCTAAAATTATAATATAATTAAAATTTCAATAGCTGTAGGAGAATAAGAAATTTACAAGGCATATGATACGTTGTCTATTATTAATATCTCAATTAAATATTGTATTTTGAGTGATTCTAATTCTAGTGGCTCTAGTGATAATAAAACACCTCCAAGGAAATTTCATAATTTTTTGTAAATATATCAATTTAGTGATTGCAAGTGTTGGTTGCTTTAGAACCTACTTATTTTGATGTTGTAGCTAAAAAAAAGGAATGAGTATAAGCAATGAATGATAAACTATAAGCTATTAAAGAAAAACAAGACTTGGAAGCTAGTAAAATTGCCCTTAGAAAAAAGAAGAAATTGAACTCAATTGGGTGTATAAGTCAAAATTTTATATTGATGGTTCGCTGTAAAAATATAAAGCTTATTTAGTTATCAAAGGGTATGCTCAAATTTTAGATAATGACATTTCAAATATCTTGACTCCAATTGCTAGAATTGCTACAATTAAAATAGTGTTAGCTTAGGCAACCTAGAAACGATAGTAGGTTTATCAATTTAATGTTAAATCAATTTTAGTGAATGAAAAGTTGCAAGGGAAAGTTTATTTCAAGTAGCCAGAAGGTGTTGAAATCAAAAGGTAGAAAGATAAAGGTTTATAAATTGAGAAAGCATTGTACAGTTTGAAACAAGTATGGAGGCTATGGTATAGTAGAATCGACAATTACTTTCTTAAACATAATTTTACAAAGAAAAATTTAAGTGAACTAAGTATATATATAAAATCCCAAGTAATAAAAATTATTCAAGATGCAAATGAATTTGTTTTGTGCCAAGAAAAATATGTTAAGAGATTTATTAAAATTTTGTAAGAATACAAATAATAAATTTATATTAGATGATGGAAATTGAAAAAATAGATGAGAAGCAGCACATATGCTAAATTGGAAAGCTAAACTATCTCATATAATTACTTTGTTGTCCAGGTTTATTCATAGACCTAGCAAGTATTATTTTGGAACAATTAAAAGAGATCTTAGATACATCAAGAAAATTTTTAATAATGACATTTGTTATGAGTAGATAAATTTTTTTAAATTATATTTTTATACTAATAGGATTGAGTTAATTATACAGATGATAGAACACTCAAGGATTTATATTTTTATCATGAGTTATATTCTTATAACAACCAACTGAATATAACAAATATTAAGTTATATTCGTATCATCAATTTCATTGACAACTAAAAAATAAGAATATATTGCTCTCTAATTTCTAGACGGAGTATGTAACGGCTACAAGACGACATATTAAACAGTTACGCAGGAAGCCCAACAGTTTGTATGTATCACTATCAAATTACAACACAAACGGAACAGCAGAAGCAACAGCAACAATGGTAGATCATAACAATCCAACATATTCTGTGTGGACCGTGAGACGTTAATTGAATGGCCTGTAAACCTTGAGATCGCTTAGTACTCCGGCGATGGAGCCGGCGGCTGAGGCGATAGTGATGATAAGGCACGCGAAGCTCAGCAGTTGTAGGCACACCCATCTCGTGCTCCACTTCGGGACCTTCGTCTGCACAATGTACATCTCTATGGGGAAGTACACGGTCAGCGGCCAGAAGCCGATCGCGCCAAGGAAGCCGACCACGTCGTTGAAGAAGGGCAGGAGCATCGAGATGACGGTGGTCACGATCACGAACACGGCGCGCCATGTTAGTCTGAAGAGGTTAAGCTTGTAAGATGTGCCGGAGGCGATGGGCACCTGGATCTCTTTGGTGACGAATTCCGAGTTCGGCCACGCCCGGGCAGCCCATTTCTCGACGAATGCGAAGAGCGGCTGGCAGAAGACCTGGTAGGCGCCGACGAGGTGGATGACGATGGCGGTGTTAGCGATGTCGAGGAGCCAGTAGGGTTCGTAGAATCCGAATCCGGTGAGGAGGTTGCCGGGAGCCAAGTCTCCGAACGCGGCGTAGCCCATGAACCCGCAGAGCATGTAGAAGATGGTGGTCACCGCCACGCTAACAAGGGTCGCCTTCTTCATCACCTTTGCTTCCGATGGTGGCGGAGCCTTTATCGTGTCCTGAGCGCACACCAGCACGACGATGCGAGTTAAGGATACGGCTGAACTTTACTGTTGGATTGAATCGAGAGTAGGGAATTAATACCTGGATCTCAATAAGTATAATGGAATAAGAGTAAGCGAAGGCGATGTTGCCTAAAGCTTGCAAGATCCGCCAGATCTTGTCCATCTGGCTCACGGTGCCGATGCTAATACCCGTGAGGCGGCCTCTAAATCCTCCATTCTCTGTTAACAGGATCTCAAGTGTAAAAAACGGAGTCGGCATGAGCTGAACTCGGGCAGTGCAAAAGCGACGGTAAATTGGCTTACGGATCACTTGGACGATGCCAAGAGCCAGACCGATGGAGGAGTACGTAAAGGACATGATGGCGGCCACGATGGAGAGCCACCAAAGCTGGTCGAACTCAGGAATCTGAGACAAGAAAACCTCCGCAACGCCGAACATGATCATGTAAGGATTGCTGTTTACTGGGCAGAGTCCGTCGTCCCCAATCTTGTGGAAGCAATTCGACCTCTTTATAGCCCTGCTCCAAGAAATCCAAATGACCAAACTACACAAAAGAAATCTACTAAACGAGTGAAGAACATGACTGCAAGTTCTTTCCCAACTTACACCATGCTAATGGAAGCCGCGATTGTGTATCCAATGGCGACTCCAACAATATTGAGGTACTGGAGGTAGCCACATATCTTGACCTTAATCCCATCTGTTTATCAAAAGAAAACACAAGTTGCTAGATCTGTTCGCTTGTTTGGAAGAAGGAAGGAACAAAATGCGAGAGGGAAGTTACTGAGATTAGCCTGGACCGCGTCCATGTAGGTGTAGTTACGCTTGCCCGTGAGGGGATCGCCGGAGCGGTAGCAGTCGGCGAGAAGCGCAGATGTGTAGTATGTCACAAAGGAGAAGAGGAGCATGACAGCAGGGCCGGCGACCCATCCGAGCTGACCCATCGCCCAAGCTAGGGACAGCACCCCGGAACCGATCACCGCTGTTATGATGTGTGCGCTTGCAGTCCATACGTTCCCTGCATGCACACAGCGTGAGAAGCACATGGATAACAGAGAGGGTAAACCAAGACGAAACACAAACAGGTTTCCTTTACCAGTTCTCTTGAGCCGGCCATCGTCATCGAAGCATTCCGAGGCTTTATGTTGCAGCCTAAATTCTAAGGACGCCTCAGCGGGTGTCAAGGCTACATGACGGTAATGATTGGCATCACCACTCTCGCCCATCTTCATCCACACCACCGCAAAACACAATGTACCTCTCCTTGCTCGTACTAATAGTTCTACCGCAGTGGAGCAGCGGAAGAAGAAGCCCCAACAAGAGATGGAGAGAGAGAGAGAGTAGGAGCGTGGCCTTTTTATAGGGAGAGAGAGAGAAAGAAAAGGTTGCCTTCAAGCAAATGTAACACAGCATACGAAGCGTCGCATTTCCACCCTTGAGTGCGGGGGAATAAGTGTTGGTACATAAATCTGTCCGAATTCCAAGAGGCTATTAATTGCATTAAAATGTGAAAAAGTGATATCTCATGCAAAACGCAAATCAAATTCAAGTTTGATGAGAAGAGTTTCACATTCAATGTAACGTATTCGATGCAATTCATAGAATCTAGTTCTGCATTGTTTCATGATCACATGACGTGACGTAATATAAAATCTAAATTTACGCTTGATTCTCAAAAGTAGAAACCTTCTAAGAGAAAAAGATGTGTTCATATGTTACGTCACAGAGATAAGTAACAAAAATTTGAGTGAAACACGGAAGAAGTTGGTCCGGTCCCTTTTATCTAACACCACAATTAAGTTTAATAGAAACAATTAGTTTATTGGGACATGTTATTAATGTAGACAAACATTTTAGAATAGTGAGTGAACATCAATAAGATTAGTTCATCAATTATACTGTTGAGATAGGAATTCTGATAACAATGAATTATCCATGGATTCAAATGTATTTAAAGTCGACCTAACACTATATAGATAACAATTTAGATAGATAAGGAATGGAGCCATTGTCACATTGTCACATTGTGATATGGAGCCATTAACACTATAATCTTGTATGCACTATACTAGAGTCTTATTTTGAATCATATAAGTTTTTGACAAAGATATAAAACCATTACTAGGGTCTCATTTTGAACCATATTAGGTACTAGATGATGATGGGGATATAAAGCGGAATAACCTTTATATATGAACAAATAATAGCAGGCCATAATATATAGCGGAATTAAATGAAATCACAATCAAATAGAACACTAAGATATACGTAGAAAACCCCTCCAATGTAAAGGGTAAAAACCATGGGGCAAACTAGAGATAATCTACTATGAGAATAATGAATATACAAATCTAAATCTCTTGCCATAAACTCTAGCAACAATCACAAGAGAACAACTGAGATATAAGGATCACGTCACTGTCCACGATATCTAAAACCTCTCCAAGTAATCATAGCAAGAGTCTACTGTAGATTTGATCTAACTTGAGATGAGAACACTACTAGATGATTGAGAACAACTTCTCTGCGTTGTCCTTATCTTCTTCCCTTTTTTTTTCTTCCTTTTCTGTCTTTGTTTTCCTCATTTTCTTTGGAATTCTGTGACTTTTTCTTTCCCACGTTGCTGCCCTATTTATATCTTTTTCTGCTTCCAAAACGTAGTCACCATACCCCCTCTAATGTTAATTATGGTTAAGTTAAGTGGGGGTATGGGCTGTGAGCTGTCCAAGCCCACTATAGACTGAATTTGTGGACTACCAACCCAACACTAGATATAAAAGAATTGTAACTTAAGGTATCAAGTTTTTACTATTGATATAATTTATACACATTTTTTATTCTGAGCATATCATAATATTTTGGAGTAGACTTTAAGAATGCCTTTGGGAATGAAAGTCTCTCTGGTTGCAAAGGACTAGCAAGCTCTAGTAGTACCTATCATTCTTCCACATGAGTCTGTCTGTGAGGGTGAGGCCATATTTGGAAGCCCAAATCTCATTTTAAAGATCTATCACAATGAATATTATAGTTAAAAGTTTTGAGGCAGTAAGAAAAAGTTTGAATTAATATTACTAATCGTTCCCTTAATAGTAATTTCATGAAGGAATAAGTCATTGGTGGCATAAACCATCTTTATACGAATAGTTGAGGCTTTGGCACCAAGGTTGCAAAACACAAATCAAGACTCCTTTACTTTATAAGAACGTAAGAATATATTGAAATAAAGATGGATACAATATCCAAAAGGTCAATCTCCATCACAACAAAAGTGTGCGATGATAATAGATAAGATTTTTCCAGCTGTACGAGAAAATCATATGATCAGTTGAGGAAAATCCTCTCTTTCAATATATATAAATAGCCATTATACTTAACTAATTTAAATATATTTTGTAATTACATTTTATTCTATTGAGAAAAATCTTCTCTTCCAACATATATAAATAACCATTATACTTAACTAATTTAAGTGTATTTTGTAATTACATTTTATTCTATCGTATCATCGTCTCTTTTCATCGACGAGAAGCTATGTTCTTTGTTGCAAGCATTCCCCACGGATGTAATCTGCCGCCGCTCCCACGACAATTGCAAAATCCTCGAGCAACAGCGCCACCACTCTGGTCGGAGCTCAGAAGGTTTCGAATCGGCATCCTTTGTTGCTCCAATGGCCAGCATTGCACTCCCTGTCGAGAGTCTAAGTGCGAGTGTCGCAGATGACGCTATCTTCTTCTCATCGTCGTCTGATCCGTATAAGCGGCTGCCCCGCTTCTTCATCGGCGAAAAGTCCCTCTCCAGCAGATCTGCACCCTCTCTTCCAGCAGCTACGATCAATTGGTCTGGACCCCTCTCTCTTTTCTTTTTCTCACTATTGCAGATCATTGCAAACAGCTTCTCTATCGCATTACAAACAGTGCCACACTGTTGTAGCTCTCTTCAGCACTGCAAACAGTGTTGCAACTCTCTCCACCACGACAAACAACACCGCACTGCTGCAGCTCTCTTCAACACCGCCAACAATGCTGCAACACTCTCCAACACTTCAAGTAGCACCGCACTGCTACAACTCTCTCTCAAGAGCAGTCTCCAGATCAGATCATTTCTAGGTCCCGTGCTAGTAGCGTGGTCTCCGAAACCCTCACCAACTTTGCTGTCATTCAATGAGAAATCTATGAAGTGGAACTTAGCCATACCCGTGAACTCCTCATCTATCACATTCGTGGGAGCATCGAAAACAAAGCTAAAAGAACTATGGCAGATTCATCCTTATCCTCGCAAAAGGGGACGAGGCTTGCTTCAAAGGTGTCAGAGAACAGGGCAGTGAGGCCCCTCCATGCACCATCAACCATGATGCTCCGACCATCGTGTTCTCCACTGGCGAACATGCCGGTAACCTCCTGCATGACTTCAGCGACCTGCTCGTTCTCCTCTTCTTGATCACTCGTCCAGTCGTCGGAGAGGTGCAGTTCGTGGTGACCGACTACAAGAAGGTAAAGATGTTGCATCACCCTCCTTGTTATGGCAGAATTGCCTGGGAGACGATGATCTGCCACCTTTGGTGATGTTGATCAGATCAAAGCTTTCCTCGGCGAACGACGATTGTCCTCTCCCGCTGCCGCTCTGCACCAGAGTTCGTTCTCTCCCGTTGCGATGCCTCTAGTGCTGTGCTCACCAGCACTGCTCCCCCTTCTCCCTCGCTGACCGCCATCACCTAATCTGCAACAAGCGGTTGATCGCCTCCCCTCCTCACCAGTGAAGAGCTCTTCGTCAACAGATCTCGGTTGAGATCTATTATTGCTTCTCTTCCTCTAGTGGCTGCAATTCTCTGGTCGTAGGCCACAATATGCTCATCCTCACCGCTCTGCTACCCTCTACAGACATCCATGCCAAGCAAACACAATTGTGGCAGCACTCCAGGAGGCGATTGAGACTCAATCACTCCGTGATTAAAAAAAAAAAAAGGTACAAACAAAGGCTGGACATCAACATAGTGCATTTCGACAGTTGTCATGATTAGCTGGGCCGACCAAGAAGAAGCTACCATTGCCTGAGCATCGGGTCTAGTGTTACCGTTTTGTATATCCATTGACCTGCTGCTGTACTCCTCCATGATGTTGGGTATACTCCTCTTGGGTTCAGCTCGTGGACCGGACAATTTGACCTATTAAACTCAAATCATTAATTAAAAAGTAAAAGAGTTGTAGGGCGAGCAGGAAAGGTGAGGGAGAGAGAGAGAGAAAAAAGCAACGAGAGAGAAGGAGAAGTTTTACAGGCGAGGGAGAGAGAGAGAGAGAAAAAAAAAAGCAACGAGAGAGAGAAGGAGAAGGTTAACTGTAAACCTGTTATGATAATGAAAGTTTGGATTACGATCATTAGTTTTTTCCACAGAGTTTTTCACGTTAAAAAATTTAGTTTAATTATGTGTTTACGTTGTTCTTGTTGATATTTTCATTTTGATAAATTTTGATATCAAGTTGATATTTTGATAAGGAACTCAATTTGATACATAAAGAGGGAAAAAAATTATTCCGCTTTAACATGTTTTTCCCAACAAGTGGTATCAGAGCAACAGGTTATTTATTGCTAGTTTTTCTTATGTGATTGAAATGGAACAATCAAATGACATGATCAATCAAATGACATGATTAAATTGAATTCATCAAATTATTCTACTTGAAGACTTATGACGGAAGATCTGTTTTATTGTAAAGATTTATATAAGTCTATCAAGGTTAAAGATAAACCTTCTACTATGAACGATGAAAAATGAGAAGTTCAATATAGAAAAGTTATTGTCTATATTAGAAGATAAATTAATATAAATTTGCATGAGCATATTTCTGATGAAACCAGCTGATGTTGTTTGGCAAAGGTTAGAAAACCTCTTTGCGAAAAAGACAAGGAAATAGAATTTCTCTCCTCAAAAGACTTATAAATTTGAAGTATAAACATTATGGTAACATTATTGAGCATATTAGCCTATTTCAGAGTTTTGCAAATAAGTTGGTTGCTATGAAAATGAATATAGATGATGAGATGCAAGGACAGTTTGTTAAATGAAGATGTTAGAAGGAAAGAACATGGTGAATCTTCTTCTGAGGCATTTATTACTGAAAAACAAAAGAGACATGAAAGAAATCATAGTAGAAATCAACATGGCTATAGAGGAAGATCCAAGTCTAGAAGAGATATCAAATGTTTCCACTGTAATAGATCAGGTCACATGAAGAAAGAGTGTATGTTTTGGAAGCGAGAACAGAATGAAATGAAGAAAAATGAGAAAGAGACTAATACAGTTGTTACTGAAGGTAATATCACTATTGTTTATAATGACGATTGTGTTAGTCTTATAGCTTAAGACAGTAACTAGGTAATTGACTCTGGTGCTTCATTTTATGTTACTTCTCATGTTGATTTCTTTAGATCTTACACAGCTGGTGATTTTGGTAATATCAGAATGGAAAAAGTGGCACATCTAAGATTGTGGGTATTAGAGATATTTGCTTATAGACTAATATTAGAAGTAAATTAATACTCAAAGATGTAAGACATGTTTCAGATATTCATCTTAACTTGATATCTACAGGCAGATTTGATGATGAGGGCTTTGCATATTATTTTGGTAAAAGCAAATGGAAACTCACTAAAGGTTCTCTAATTGTAGCAAGAGAAAAGAAGCTTAACTCTATTTATGTCATGGAAGCTAAGCTACACAAAGAAGAGATTAATGCAATTCAAAAAGGTGAAAATATAGATCTTTGACACAAGAAACTTGGTCATATCAGCGAGAAGGGACTTCAAACGCTTGCTAGAAAGCAGTTCTTACAAGAGTTGCAAGGTATATCTCTTAAATCTTGTGATCATTGCTTAGTTGGAAAAACACATAGAGTTACATTTCATACATATCCATCATCTAGAAGATCGGATGTTATTGATTTATTTTCTATTGATGTTTGTACTATGCAAACTAGAACTCTTGGAGATACTCTTTATTTTGTTTCTTTTATTGATGATCATTCTATAAAAGTGTGGGCTTTTGCTTTGAAATCTAAAGACTAGGTACTCGATGTTTTCAATGAGTTTCATTTCAGTGTTGAAAGAGAAACTGACAGAAAGCTAAAGTGTGTTTGGTCAGATAATGGTGGCGAGTACAGAGGTCCTTTTGAGAATTATTGTAGGTTCCATAGAATCAAGCTTGAGAAAACAGTTCCTAAAACTCCTCAATAGAACGGTATCGCAGAAAGGATGAATAGAACCATTAAAGAAAGGATTAGGTGTATACTTTCTCATGCTAAGTTACCGAAGTCATTTTGGGGGAGTCAATGAGAACTTCAGTTGACTTGATAAATCTTTCTCCATAAGTTCCTCTAAAAGGTGATGTTCCAAAGAGGGTTTGAAAAAGAAAAGATATATCTTATAATCACTTGAGAGTCTTTAGGTGTAAAGCATTTGTTCATATTCCCAAAGATGAGAGGTCCAAGCTTGATAATAAGACAAAAGCATGTATCTTCTTAGGATATGATTATAAAGAGTTTGAGCATAGATTATGGGATCCAGTGAACAAGAAGATTATTAGAAGTTGAGATATTGTATTTCTAGAAGACCAATTATTTGATTTTGGTGATAATGTTGAGAAGCCAAAAACCTCTATTTATATTCCTTGGAGTTTGGGTCCAGTTCCTTCACCTATAGTTCATGATAATCATGGGAGAGATGAACAAGAAGATTATGGTGAGAATGCCAGTGATAATACTCCTACAGTTGATGATGTTGAACCAACTGAACAAGCACCTCCACCACCAATTGAGATTCCATTAAGAAGATCCACTAGAAAGCGACATCCATCTATTAGATATCCTCCATATGAGTATGTTATGCTTACTGACAGGGGAGAGCTAGAAACTTACCAAGAAGCTATTTTACATGAGCATAAGAATGAGTGGGTTAAAGCTATGCAAGAAGAGATGAGATCCTTGCTTGAGAACAACACCTATGACTTAGTAAAGTTGCCTAAAGAGATGAAAGCTCTCAAGAATAAATGGGTTTACAAATTGAAGACCGAAAATAATAGCTCACAACAAAAATATAAGACACGACTAGTTGTGAAATGATTCAGTCAGAAGAAAGGTATTGACTTTGAAGAAATATTTTCTCTAGTTGTGAAAATGTCCTCTATCCGAGTTGTTCTTGGTTTGGCTGCCCGCTTGAATTTAGAAGTTGAGTAACTTGATGTGAAAACAACATTTCTTGATGGTGACTTAGAAGAAGAGATATACATGAAGCAACCAGAAGGTTTCAAAATCAAGGGAAAAGAAAATCTGGCGTGTAAACTTAGAAAAATCTTATATGGACTCAAATAGACACCTAGACAGTGGTACAAGAAGTTTGATTCCTTTATGATGAGCCAAGGGTTTGATAGAACCACATCTGATCATTACATATTTATGAAGAAATTTTTAGATTATGATTTCATTATTCTCCTGCTATATGTGGATGATATGCTAATTGTTAGTCATGATGTTAGTAAAATTGAAAAGCCTAAAAGAGAGCTAAGTAAGTCTTTTGCCATGAAAGACTTAGGATCGGTGAAACAAATACTTGGCATGAAGATTCTTCGTGATAGAAAGAGATGGATGATTTGACTATCTCAGGAGACTTACATTGAAAAGGTTCTTGAAAGATTCAACATGAGTAAAGCTAAAACAGTTTGTTCTCCACTTGTAGGTCATTTCAAACTTAATTCGAAACAATGTCCTACAAACGAGAAAGAAAAATAAGAAATGTCCAGAGTGTCTTACTCATCTACAGTAGGCAGTTTGATGTATGCTATGGTTTGTACTAGGCCAGATATAGCTCATGTAGTTGGAGTTGTCAACCGATTTCTCTTTAATCCTAGAAAGGAACATTGGGATATAGTGAAATGGATATAAGATATCTAATAGATATTTTCAGGTTGTGTTTATGTTTTGGCAGTGATGAACCCGTGTTAGAAGGATACACATATGCAAACATGATAGGTGATACTGATTTCAGGAAGCCCATTTCAGGGTTCTTGATGACATTTGCAGGGGGAGCAGTCTCTTGGCAATCAAAGTTACAGAATTGTGTTGCTCTATCAACCATAGAAGCAGAATACCATTATGGATCAAAAAGTTTCTACAGGAATTGGGCTTGAAAAATGAAGGATATACTGTTTACTGTGATAGTCAGAGCGTCATTCACCTCTCTAAGAATTCAACATACCATTCTACATCCAAGCATATTGATGTGAGATATCCTTGGATTCGTGATGTGATTGAGATGAAAGAATTACAATTGAAAAAAGTACATACCGATGAGAATGGTTCAGATATGTTGACAAAAGTCTTTTCCTAAAGGGAAGCTTGAAGTATGTAGGCAAAGAGCGGGATTAGTACAGCCCACCATATAAGCTGGAGGGGGAGAATTGTTGGGTCCAGCCCATATGTGGGCTTGGACAATTGGGCCTATTGAGCTCAAATCATTAATAAAAAGACAAAAGAGATATAGGGAAGCAAAGGTGAGGGAGAGAGATCAGAGCACGTAGTGAACGCATGGAGCGAGCGATGGCGTAGGGAGAGAGAAAAGAGCAGAGAGAGAAGGAGAGAGAAAGATTAGGATCTTGAGTTTTCTATTTGATGATCAGTGGCCAAACATTGTCAGTTTTGACCTAAATTTTATGCAGAGAATCCTTACAGCAAGCTCTACAATCATAATGATGTTGATCTGAAGTTTACTCTCTCCGAGGTACTTTTCTGCTATACCTATTTTGTGAGACATAGAAATCTCTTTTGATGAGATCCATCCTATGTGATGATGATATGTTATTCTTGAGCTAAGATTTATGTTCTTGATGTTATTATGATCCTCTGGTTATTCTATAGAAGTTTTACTATAAACCTGTTATCATTACTATTGATAATGGAAGTTTGAGGTGAACTATGGTCATGTGATTTTTTTCACATTGAGTTTTCCACGTTAAAAATTTTGTCTCACTATATGATTGATTTATTGCTCTATTGTTTATGTTCTTCTGGTTGATATTTTCATTTTGATATCAAGTTGGTATTTTGATGAGGAACCCATTTTGATACACAAAGAGGAAAAAAAATTATTTTGCTTTAACTGGTTTTTCCCAACACACGAAGAGGATGAAAGAGTTCATAGATTTCAGCCTCTCTATCAACTCCCTCACCTAGTTCTAGAGAATTGCTTGGGTTGTCAAATCTTCCGGAACTACTCCTCTAGGCCACACCAAAGCACATTTAGGTGCATCATCCAGGTGTCACTACTCTAGTAATTGACGCTCCTACGTCTTTCGCTCTTTCTATAGCACCCAGCTTCAGCACTTGCTACCTAGTGTCATCTATCGTGCCTTCCTCTTCCCCATTATCATAGCCTATATCTAACAGATTTCACAATCGAACGATGCCATCGTATCCACACCGTCCGGCTGCCCATTACAATAGCAACCCATGTCTAGACAGCACCACTTCCCACCTTTCTTCTCGTTGCTACCTCCATCTTCGACACTACTATCTCTATCCCCGATCTTACGATCCGAGAACTCCCATAGTCACAACAGGAGAACTTCCAATATCCAACTTCCTAGTGAATCTAATGTGACAACAAATTCGTCACTGACACCCCAGTTATTGTCCTTACAGGAAACCATATCACTTCTCAACCTATAGGCCTTATCACCATCAATGCTGTAGTACTGATCCCCTTCAAATTATCTAAAGACGGTAACTATACATCTTGATATATATAACATTCTAATCTCCTATTCGTTGAATCTCGTATTTTGATGATAAAACCAATTGATAATTATTTATGATTTGATCTGCGTTTTTAGTGACGCAGGATACTTCGATCAGGATAAGACAATTAAAGCAGGAAGAATCATGTTGGGCCGATGGAACATGTCAGAAGATTGGACGTCGAGCCGGAGGATCGGTCGACGTATCGACAGAAGGCTTCAGGCCATGGATTCGGGCATCGAACCAAGAAGAGCGGATATTGTACTAAGGATATTGGAGTTACGGAGTCAACAGACCGATTGGGCAATAGGCCACAAGAGAGGACGATGCGTCGAAAAATCGGACGAAGCGTCGATGGACCAATGACATGCCGGACAATATGATTCAAGCTTAGTAATAATTGTCTAGATCGAAGTGTATTTTTACATGTACAGGATTAACTATAATAGTAAGGCATAAAGCAAAATGAAGTCCCGGAGTCAAGAACGTGATTTCGTTGGGAGTTTGAGAGTTCGTCAAAAGTTCGGACATTCATTGGAAGTTCTACCGGAACCAACCGAGAAGTCCAGGAGCTTGCCAAAGAAGCTCATCGGAATTCGCCAAGAAGATTGTCGTGAAGTCCAGGAGCTTGCCGGGAGTCTGCTAGAACATTGCCGAGAGATCTTCGGAAGATCGCCGGAAGCTGCTGGAAGAAACCTAAACTTACGAACTTATTTAGCTTAGGAAATATCTTAAATTTCATAGTTAGCACGTAATTGGGATTGAAATTGGGCCAACTAAATTAGGGGTCAGTTGGGCCCATGTAAGGACTGTGTTGGGCCCAATAAAAGGCCCAAACAATGACCCAAGAAGTGGCACCATCGTGGCACAATCTTCGAGACTATGTCAACCGGTGGTACCACTAGTTTGGGTGGTGGAACCACCCCTGGTAGGGTGCTACGCGATGGTACAGCTAGTCTGGACGGTGGTACCTCTCAGTGGTAGGAGGCAGGTGGTGGTACCGCTAGACTAGGTGGTGGTACTGCCCAGTGTAATGTCAGTGTCAGACTGACACTGGCGGTGGTACCGCCCGAACCTAGGAAACCCGGGATGAGATATTTTTAGGCTCCAAGTTTGAATCAACTTGAGGCCTATAAATACCCCTCTCATCCCTAGTTAAACCACACACAACTTAGAGCAAAAAGGAAAGAAAACTCTATTGTAATTGTGTGTGAAACTCCTATCAAAGTTCTAAGTATTAGAATATGTTAAGAGATGAGCAAGTGGGGGTGGGGTGTAAGGGTTATCTCCTAAACCCGGTAAAAGGAGAAGGAAGACCGATAATGGATGCTAGTGGCCTCGACATAAGAGGAATCGATGGAGTGGATGTAGGTCACGACGACTGAACCACTATAAAAATCTGGTTTGCCTTTACTTTGAGCAATTTACTTTAAACTGCAAATTGCTTTCTCATTACTTGCTACGCTCTTCCGTATACTTTCAATCTAAGCATATTTCTGGAATCAATTTTTAACATACGAAGAATTTTCAGAACTAACGTTATAATAAACAAGAAATATAATGAAGGCTCGCAGACCCCAATAATAATAATCACAAGTACACACATCACACAATCCATGATCATCTGTCCACACATCATACATCACATGTATAAATAATCATCATCATGTAGGACTACTAGATAATGATAAAAATAATAATCAACTAAACTTAATTAATTAGTATTTTATGAAATCAGGGACATATAGAAAATTTTTGAATTTATAGGGGTATTTTTATAATTTGGACAAAAGACAGAAACTGAAATTTCTAAAATTCACAGGGGTAAAACTATCTTTTTTGCCCAAAAACCCTAAGCCCCTCTGCCTTTTCGCTACTGCTGTTGCCACCGCCACCCTACTGGCGACGGCAGGTGCAACGGGGCCGGGGCGCCGCCCCTGTAGGTGGGCGCCCCCATGGGTAGCGCTGCCCCCGTAGGCGGGCGTCCCTGTGGGCGCCGCCCCTTCCGCGGGTGGTTCTGCCCACGAGGCAGCGCCCGCAGGCGGTGCTGCCTCGCCGAGGTTTTTGCCCGCGGGAGCAGCGGCCACAGGCGCCGCTGCCCTCTAGCGTGTCACCCCGCGTGAGCAGTGGCCGCAGGCCCCGTTGCCCTGCGGTACCTTTGCCCGCTGGCTGCCAGCCTCGTCGGCCATAAGCCTGCTGCAGGCACAGCGCTTGCGCATGCGTCGACGCTGTGCTGCCTGGCTACGGCTGTCGCTGTAGGTGGTTGCAGGCACGCAGATCGAGGGCAGCAACTGTTACTGCCCTTCCTTGTTTTTGCGTCAATGATTTTGACGTCAAAATTCTTCCTAAACACAACACACGCAGTTCAAAACTAATAATTCGCATGAACAACCTGGCTTTGATACCACTTTTGGGAAATCTTGGGGGCAACATCAGATGCGCAGCGAAAGAACAAGAAAACAAAATCCCCGATTCCCAAAGAGATGTTCATCGTCGTGCGAAGATTGGTGCGCATAATCCGCGAAACTGAAAAACTGCGTATATAGTAGATTTTGTTACCTAGGGAGATCGTATATCCCTATTTCCTTACAAATCTTTAGGAGAGGGTGAAGGAGGTCAAGCGTCCTCCTCTCTAGCGGTGATCCACACAGCAGGGCTGTGATGATGCTCCTCAAAACTCAAAACCTACTCTGAGATGGAGAGGGGAAGGAGAATAAGAGAGGCAAGCAAAGGCAATAGCCTTTGAGGCTCTAAATCTCTCCTATTTATAGAGGTCCCCTGTCAAACCCTAATGGATCCTCCCCTAGTGGGTATTGGATCTGCATCCAATAACCCAAGACTTTTAGATTAGTGGATCTCTATCCAATAATCTCTCATGGGCTCTTATTGGATCTCGTCCATGGGATCCAATAATTCAGGGGCTTATTGGATATCCAATAAAACAAGGGCTCCGTCGGATATCTCATATCTGAACCTCTACTCATCGCAATGCCTACCATATGTGTGTGATCCTCTAGGCCCAATATCAAGCTGGCCGTGAGTCATACCTGTCAGAACTCCTTCTAACTCAATAAATTATTATCTCTGTAATAATTCACTCGAGTTATCGACTACGGACGTATTAGGCCACTACGTCGTAGTCCCTAAACGATACAAGGAAATCCAATCCATTGGACATGTTTGTCCTCAGTTACCGTGTACTTATAGTCCCTCATCCATCTAATATCCCAGAGATCGTATATTGTGTTGGGAAATCATTGGGGGCGACATCATATGCGCAGCGGAAGAACAAGAAAACAAAATCCCCGATTCCCAAAAAGATGTTCGTCGTCGTACGAAGATTGGTGCGCAAAATCCGCAAAAACACAAAACTGCGTATAGAGATTGTGTTACCTAGGGAGATCGTATATCCCTGTTTCCTTGCAGATCCTTAGGAGAGGGTGAAGGAGGTCAAGCGTCCTCCTCTCTAGCGGTGATCCACACAGCAGGGTTACGACGACGCTCCTCAAAACTCCAGGCCTACTCTGAGGTGGAGAGGGAGAGGAGAATAGGAAGGGCAAGCAAAGACTCTAGCCTATGAGGCTGTGAATCCCTCCTATTTATAGAGATCCCGTGTCAAAACCCTAATGGGTCCTTTCCCTAGTGGGTATTGGATCTGCATCCAATAAGACAAGGGCTCCGTCGGATATCTCATATCCGAACCTCTACTCATCGCAATGCCTACCATATGTGTGTGACCCTCTAGGCCCAATATCGAGCTGGCCGTGAGTCATACCTGTCAGAACTCTTTCTAACTAAGTGAATTATTATCTCTGTAATAATTCACTCGACTCATCGACTACGGAAGTACTAGGCCACTACGCCGTAGTCCCCAGACGATACAGGGGAATCCAATCCATTGGACCTGTCTGTCCTCAGTTACCATGTACCTATAGTCCCTCATCCATCTAATATCCCAGAGACCGTATATCGAACATGGTGCTGTCAGACCCATACGGTTTCTACTCAAGTCTCGCTCTAATCGGATTCTCCCGGAGAACTCTTTCTCTCTCAACCCGAATGACCCTGGCCAGGGATTTGTCTGAGCAAGAACACATGGGATATTCCTCTCATGATACCGAGAGTGGATGATCCTCTATCGACACTCAATAGCCCTCGTAAGGTCGACTACCACTCCCAATGACCAGCTGTACTAGATCTGGGAACAGCCAAACCTATAAGTCTGGTATCAAAGAGTGGAGCACTCATACAGGACATCCTTGGTGTCTCAAGTCTAAGAACCAGATACACCACTAGGACTACGGAATTGTTGTCTGACAATAAGGCATCATCAACCATCCAGCATTCCGTAAGCGGATCAATCAGTGAACTCATTCTCCAATGAGCACCTGTACTGTATCCCTAGTGTCCCTACACGAGCAGCTATGAGACCAGCTGCATCCATCATATGGACGGGTATACAGCACACCAGTCTATCCGGTTATCACGATGTCCCTCTCGAGTAACCTATGACCGGGATTATTTAGGATATGTGTTTAAAGGTGAATCGATCTCATTATCGTGATCTCATCATGATCCGATTCCCATTGCACAAATCCAAGGACATCACAATATATATGCATTTATGCAATAGTTATAAAGTGATATACGCCAAAATATAATAAGCAAAAAGATTCTGTATCAAGTCACACGTGCCATCACTCACGTGATTGGCTTGCTGGGCACTTATGACTAGCATATTGAGCATGGTGTTGTCAGAACCATACGGTTTCTACTAGAGTCTCGCTATAATCGGATTCTCCCGGAGAACTCTTTTTCTCTCAACCCGAATGACCCTAGCCAGGGATTTGTCTGAGCAAGAACACATGGGATATTCCTCTCATGACGCCAAGAGTGGATGATCCTCTATTGACACTCAATAGCCCTCGTAAGGTCGACTACCACTCCCAATGACTAGCTATACTAGATCTGGGACAGCCAAACCTATAAGTCTGGTATCAAAGAGTGGAGCATTCATACAGGACATCCTTGGTGTCTCAAGTCTAAGAATCAGATATACCACTAGGACTACGGAATCACTGTCTGACAATAAGGCATCATCAACCATCCAACATTCTATAAGTGAATCAATCAGTGAACTCATTCTCCAATGAGCACCTGTACTGTATCCCGAGTGTCCCTACACGAGCAGCTATGAGACCAGCTGCATCCATCATATGGACGGGTATACCACACATTAGTCTGTCCGGTTATCACGATGTCCCTCTCGAGTAACCTATGACCGGGATTATTTAGGATATGTGTTTAAAGGTGAATCGATCTCATTTTCGTGATCGCATCACGATCCGATTCCCATTGCACAAATCCAAGGACATCACAATATATATGTGCATATATGCAATAGTTATAAAGTGATATATGCCAAAATATAATAAGCAAAAAGATTCTGTATCAAGTCACACGTGTCATCACTCACGTGATTGGCTTCCTGGGCACCTATGACTAGCACCGATGTTAGGAACTTCCGGTGGATTGAATAGGATGATGAGGTGGCTGCGCCTCTTGAACTTCTCGGGCGAGAGTTGGACCGGCGGGGTCGGTTGGGCCCTCGTGAGTGGATGTGGGTCACGTCCTTCCGTTCTCGGGGTGGTTGACAGCTCGCCTTCGCGACGTGGTCGCGCCCTCGGGAAGGGATGCTAGTTGGCATTGGTCGGGATCCGGGTGTTAGAACCCTTGCAGATTCTAAACTTGGGGTTGATCTCTTTAGGGGATCGGCCTCCTTGGAACTCTATAGGGGTTCCTCCCTCCAAGTTGCTGCTCAAAGGCTGCAGAAAAGATTCATCTATTGCTTAACAAAAGAGAAGGAATACATGGCTATTTATAGGGCTTCTAAACCCTAACTCCTAATAGGACTCCTACTTAAGACTCTTACTTCTAACCAACTCCTAATATGACTCATACTCAAGACTCCTATTCCCTTACAACTCTTAATTCTTCTCTAAGAAAAAACCTCCTAACAGAATGTCTCTCTCAATTAGGACTCTCCTAGTTAGAGTCCTAACAGATTGTCCCTCTCAATTAGGACTCTCCTAGCTAGAGTCCTAACAGAATGTCCCTCTCAATTAGGACTCTCCTAGCTAGAGTCCTAACAGACCCGCCCTCTTCAAATCAGCCTTGTCCTCAAGGCTGAGATTCCATAAACTCAGGGAATCGGGTCTTCAGCTCCTCATATGGTTCCCATGTGGCGTCTTCAAGTGGTAGATTATTCCAGTGCACTAGTACTTCAGTAGAGGGATGTCGGTGACGCATCACGATCCTGCGATCGAGGATGGCATGTGGTTGGGCTTGAATAACTCCATCCTCAGTTGTGTTGGGCAGTTGGATCTAGGGTGACTCGTGTTCTCCCAACTTGGGCTTTAGGCATGATACGTGGAAGACAGGGTGAATTTTGACATCCTCAGGTAATTTAAGTCTGTATGCCACGGCTCCAATACGCTCTGTGATCTGATAGGGCCCATAAAAACGTGGGGATAGCTTCATGGAGGCTCGAGTGTTGATAGAGAGTTGCTTGTAGGGTTGTAGGCGAAGATAAACCCAATCTCCCATTGAAAATTCTCTTTCACTTCGTCGTGTGTCGGCTTGCTGCTTCATTCTGGCTTGAGCGGTAGAGAGATTATCTTTTAACAGTTGTAAGAGTTTGTCCCTATCAATCAATTCTTGGTCAACCTGATCTACCTTGGCCGAGCCAATTATATACTTTGGAATCACAGGTGCTGGTCGACCATACAATGCTTCATAAGGGGCACATTTTGTAGATGAATGATATGTAGTATTATACCACCATTCGGCTTAGGGAAGCCATTTCGCCCACTCTTTTGGTCGGTCGCTAGCGAAACACCGGAGGTACGTCTCTAAGCACCTATTTACCACCTCTGTTTGGCCGTTAGTTTGTGGATGATATGCTGTGCTCATCTTGAGTTTGGTGCCTTGTAACTGAAATAACTCGGTCCAAAATTTACTAGTGAAGATCCTGTCACGATCACTTACGATGGACCTTGGCATCCCATGCAGTTTAACAATATTTTCTATGAAAATCTGGGCAATACTAGCAGCAGTGTAGGGATTTCTCACAGCACAAAAATGAGCATATTTCGTAAGTCGATCAACCACCACGAGAATCGTGCTTTTACCTTTGGAAGATGGCAGCCCTTCAATGAAGTCCATGGAGATGTCAGTCCACACTGAGTCTAGTATGGGTAGTGGTTGTAGCTTCCCTGGATTTGCCACAGTTTCACCCTTGTTCGGTTGACATATATCACATTGTGCCACATATTCAGCAATAATTTTTTTCATCCCTCTCCAATAAAAATTTTGCTTCACTCTTTTGTAGGTTCTTAGGAATCCAGAGTGCCCTGCTGAAGGTATAGAGTGCATTTCATGCAAGATGATTGCGATGCAAGGGGAGTCAGGTATAAGCACAATGCGACCTTTGTAGCGTAAATCCCTCGAATCCCAAGTGTAGTGGGCTATAGCACTTGGATCCTCCTACAATTTTTTTATGATCTTATTGATCTCTGGATCCTTTTTCCATTCTTCCCTAATGTCCTCGAGGAGACTGGTGGTAGGAAGGGAGATGGCTGAAACCTTAGCTTGTTCAGGTAGCCGTGAGAGTGCATCTGCAACAACGTTTTCTTTCCCCTTTTTGTAAATAATTTCATAATCAAATCCAAGAAGTTTGGTTACCCATTTTTGCTGCTCAAGAGATGATATCTTTTGCTCCAAAAAGTACTTGAGGCTTTTATGATCAGTTTTAATTTGAAATCGTCGGCCGATCAGGTAGGGTCTCCACCTCGTTACTGCGTGTACAATGGCAAGCATCTCCTTATCATATACTGACATGTTTTGATGGGAGGGAGATAATGCCTTGCTAGTGTATACGAGTGGTCGACCATTTTGCATGAGAATGACTCCAATTCCGACTCCAGATGCGTCGGCCTCAATGATGAAGGGTCTATTGAAATCTGGTAGCGCAAGCACCGGCGTCGTTGTCATGGCTGCTTTAAGTTTGTCGAAGGCAGCAGAGGCTTTGTCCGACCATTGGAAAGCATCTTTTTTCAGTAAAGAAGTGAGTGGTGCACTGATCTTCCCATAGTCCTTAACAAATTTTCGGTAGTAGCCCGTTAGTCCAAGGAACCCCCGTAGTAATTTCACGTTTGTAGGTTTCGGCCAGCCTTGCATTGCCTCAATTTTTGTTGGGTCTACCGCCACTCCTTCTGATATTATATGCCCAAGGTACTCTACTTTTTGCTGGAGAAAGCTGCAATTTGGTTGCTTAACAAAAAGAGTATTCTCCCGAAGGATCGTCAAAACAATCCATAAATGCTGAAAGTGAGTCTCAAGAGAAGGGTTGTAAACGAGAATATCATCGAAAAATACCAGCACAAATTTACGAAGAAAGCTCCGAAATATATCATTCATGAGACTTTGAAAGGTTGAAGGAGCATTAGTGAGTCCAAAAGGCATTACCAAGAATTCATAATGGCCATCATGTGTGCGAAATGCAGTTTTTGGAATGTCATCGTCACATACCTGAATTTGGTGGTAACCGGATCGGAGGTCCAACTTCGTGAAGACTCGAGCTCCTTTCAATTCATCAAGAAGTTCATCCACCACTGGTATTGGGTATTTGTCCTTGACGGTGATGCCATTTAAAGCTCGGTAGTCAATGCACATCCGCCAAGTTCCGTCCTTCTTGCGTACAAGTAGCACCGGTAAGGAATAGGGGCTGCAACTTGGTCGAATCACCCCTGTTTCAAGCATCTCCTTTACGATCTTTTCAATTTCATCTTTCTGGAGGTGAGGATATCGGTATGGTCGAGTGTTCGCTGGTGGCTTGCCCGGAAGGATTGGAATTCGATGGTCATGTTGCCGAGAAGGAGGAAGACCGCGCGGTTCAGCAAATATGTCGGCAAATTCAGTAAGCAATTGGGCAAGATTTTGATCTTCAAATTCTATTTTCTTCCCCTCTGGTTGCTGCTGGAGGTGCATAAAAAAGGCACCATTTACCTTGTGTAAAACTTTCTCCATTCTGTCACGGACAAACTTCGAAACAGGGTGTTTGATGTAATGCTTATGTATGTCCGTGTCTTTTGGCATGTTCATGCCTTGTACAACATGTAGAGGGGCGACCGAAGGCAGAATAGTCCCATTTTAGTTGGGTTGGTGGCCTCTTTAGGCTTGTAAATAAAGGTTGTGTCATGTGGACACGTTCGAGAGCTTTTCGATCTGTAATGGACCATTTTACCCTTTGTTGTGCCACTGTTCAGAGCTTGTAAAGTTTGTTTGTAATTTACATTGTCTATGAAGTGTTTTTCGGAGATGTTTGCTTGTGGATCCCGATTGAGGCATTCTCTCTAACCCGTTCTCTCTTTTGGTGGTCCTAAGGGACAATGGGAGGCTTCGGGGAGGCTGACCTTTGCGGACGGACATACAAGGGTGCCGCACGACTTAGGCAAAACCAGCTAAGTCCGTGACAGATAGTATCAGAGCGGGACAAGCACTCATAGAAACACTTGACATGCAAACGTGGGGGACCTAGCGGGGCTGCGTTGAGGGCAGTCAGCAACGTGCGACCGTTTGAGGGAAAACGGGCATGGAGATGTAGGGAAAAGGAGTCGCTCAGAGGAGCGGGCATCTGAGTTTGACATTCAGAGGAATGACCAACCCTTCGCGCAAGAGGCACCATGAGAACAGGCAAGCTTGGAAGAATGTGGAGCGCACAAAGGTTGGGATGGCTGAGTTTGAGCTTCGGCTCAACGTTGACAACTTTACTTGATGGTGCTCAAGGCAAGCGAGGCGCTTGGCAAAAGGACGAGACCATGCAAAGTGGAATGAGTTGCTCAGCGACCGAAAGAGTTGTGCAAAGCTCAAAGAGGTGAGGGGAATTGCTAACTCGAAGAATTCGGTACTCATGCATGGGCTTGTATGCGGACGATGGATTGTTCGTGGCCATCCCAAGGCGGTCGAGACTCGGCGCCATGGAGCATTGAAACTTTCTCTTCGGCATGCGAAGGATACGTCCGGAGGAGGCTGAAGTGTGCAACGAGTTCAGCATGTTGCTAGGCCTTGAGGGGTGCAGTGGTGGCTGTATTGACGTGGAGGCGCAATCTAGCAAGTGCGTTTGCAAGAGGCAGAACAATGTACAGTTTGTTCAGCAGATCGGAGTAGTCCAAGGGGATGGTGGTCTCCGAAACGAAGAGAGATGTTGCTCCAACAGGACAGTTATCCAGGAGGGATAAGTCTCGGCTCTCCAGAGGGAGAATCATGTGAGATGGACTTCACATGTTGAGGAGGAGTACCTCACAAACAACTCCACGAAGCTCAATGGACCGAGCAAGCAGCGAGGAGTTGTCGCATGATCTCGCTCGAGAGAATGCATTGGTGGATGCATTGCGAGATCAAGTGGGGGAGCGACCTAAAGCAACTTAAATGAAGGCACACTTGGAGTCGATGTAGAGATCGGACTCAAGGGAGGGCTGACCCGTGGAATGGTGGGCACGAGGGCCACCATCGACTCAATGCAAAAAAAAAATGAGGAGCGGAGCAACTTGGGTGTAACTTGGCGAAGTACCCAAGCCGCATGAAGGGAGCCAGCAGAGAAGTTGGAACATGGAGCAGAAGCACAATGCTTTCCTTAGACAGAGGTCAAAGACATGAACTCTTGAAGAGGCAAGAGTAGGATCATGTTGTTCCATGGGTCCTTCATTCTGACGGAGTAGACTCATCTTGCATGGTGCCAAAGACGAATGGAGCTTCGGGGCACATGCACCTTATCTCGGAGAAGCATTTGATGGAGGAACTAAGGCGACTCAATTTGCGGAGGCGAAGTTGGGTACAGAAGGCCTTAGCATGGGGCAACGCAGAGGCGGGTACTCTTGAAGAATATGCCACAGTGTTGCCATTCAAGTTGCCATGAAGGAAGCAGTGCGCAACGGAGATTGTGCTGGTATGGGCAGAGGCCCAGGATCCAGGCAATGGTGCACAAATTACAGCGAAGTCGGTGGACTTCGGGAGCTACTAGGCGACGGACTGTCCTAGAGCGGTGCTTCATCTAGGTGTGACCCAAGAGTGGGTGGATGAAGGTCGATTGCCAAAGGAGCGAACAAAATCGAAGGTGGAGGAGACCCTGCGATGTATTGGTAGAGGCCACACATGGAGGGTTCACAATTCGAGTTTATTCCACAAGGATCAGAATGCAATGGAGATGTCACCAAGAGGCGACATGGTGCAGCGGATCGTGGTGGAACAGTTCGTGGCAATGCGACACACACGACATAGTCCCGTGAGGGATGAGATCATATGGAGGTATGATCGGGAGCTACTGGGAGCTCCGCTTTGGTGAACAACACGACGGCAAGAAGGGCTATGGATTCAAGGAGTGAAGGCCATGGTACCGCAGAGGCGGGTCTTCCGGGCGTGCATCGAATTTTGCATCGGATGAAAACCTGGGTCATCAGCATATGGGGGCTGTGTTCCACCAAGGGAAAAGTTCGAATGCAAGTACCAGTGAGTTCCATGGGAGGGACTTGATCATGCAGAGGTATGATCGAAGCAGCTGGAGAGTTGGACTGCTCCAGAGTTCATATTCGCTTAAGGGAGCTCGGCAAGTCAGAGGACAAGGCCGAGTAAGCGAATGTTGCTACCAAGGAAGCTAAGGAGAACGGAATTGGTGCAAACCCTACAACGTGATGGCAGAGGCCATGCATGGGAGTTGCAATATGTCTCTCCATCGATCAAACAGACTGCTTAGAGAACACAGAGGTGTTGAAGCAGGGGGTCGAAAGGGGCGAGGAAGCGACGACGAGTCCAGAGGGACTTAGCTACCCAAAATCAAGCAATCAGTTAGAATGGAGGTGGACTCGGAGGAGTGTCACGGAAGCATATCTACTGATTGTGAAGAAAAGGGATGGAGATGCGAGGCGACGGATAGTAGTGCCATGGGCATGGCAGCTCTATAGTACCGCAGAGGCGGGACTTCCGTGAAGGTCATTGATCCCTTACTCTCATGGAGGGAGAGTGTTTGGTCGTGAAAGGGGCCGAGGAGGTGGAGCATGCAGAGGCAATCTCCAAGTACCGAGACAAGGCTGAAGGGCAGAGGCCGAGGAACTTCGTAAGACCGATGTCAACAAGTTTCTCATCAAGATAGCCGTAAGTGAAGGACTTCGGGTCATGCAAGAGTGCACGACCAAGGAACGAAGCAAGCAGTACGCGGTGCTGTACCTTTGCTACTCAGTGGAGTAGGCGGCAGGGTTGATGGAGAAGACGGTACAATCCCAGAGGCGACCTCATCTATCAGAGAATTACTCCAAGTTGGGGTGAAAACTTCCTGCATTCCAGAAGTTCAATGGCATTGAGAAGGTGAATCACAGTAACTAACTCAACGCAAGGAGTGCAAACACTTCAAGTGCTTCAGAAGTGTGAGCAAAGAGCAGGCGAAGGCCAGTAACCAGCTCGATGCATGAAGTACAACCTCGAGGAGGCGGGCGAAGTCAAGTAACCTTTGCCTTCTCAACTCTTAAGAGAATGGGCGAAACCGAGTACCCCAATTCTCTTATCTATCCAGCAGAGGAGCTCTGCACAAGTTCAAAGACCCTTCGAAGATAACGGAAGACAATAGTTGTCAAGTCCTCACCAACGGTGATCAGTGCTACTGAGAGTAGATTGTCCGCTTCATTTCCCAACGAAATGCCAATCGAAAGCGGAAGTGATGCGAACCTACTTGGATGTGACAACTAACTGAAAGAAGAGTCAATGAGCAGATTTTGTGGAGGAAGGACCCAAAACTTCAGAAGTTTGCGAGACGATGCTCGTTAAAGCTCCAACAAGCATCCACCCAGTTCGAGCAGCATGTGGAATTTATGAGAGACTAGCGCAGTAAGGATGGTCTTTTCCTTCATCTGGGAGATCCACAGGAATTAATGAGGATCAACACAACTCAGCCAACCCCACACCAGAGTCAGAGTCATTGGCGAGTTGAAGCAGCATGGCGGATCAAAGGTTTGACTACTCAGAAACAGCAGCGGAGTGTAGTTGGGAGCCAGGAGGCGCATTGCAGCTGGAGCAGAAGATTGAAGACTCAGCAAAGGCGAAGAGTTGCAGTGTTCATAAAGGCTTCGACGAGGACGTCGAAGGGATAAGTGGGGGAGAATGTCACGGACAAACTTCGAAACAGGGTGTTTGATGTAATGCTTATGTATGTCCGTGTCTTTTGGCATGTTCATGCCTTGTACAACATGTAGAGGGGCGACCGAAGGCAGAATAGTCCCATTTTAGTTGGGTTGGTGGCCTCTTTAGGCTTGTAAATAAAGGTTGTGTCATGTGGACACGTTCGAGAGCTTTTCGATCTATAATGGACCATTTTACCCTTTGTTGTGCCACTGTTCAGAGCTTGTAAAGTCTGTTTATAATTTGCATTGTCTATGAAGTGTTTTTCGGAGATGTTTGCTTGTGGATCCCGATTGAGGCATTCTCTCTAACCCGTTCTCTCTTTTGGTGGTCCTAAGGGACAATGGGAGGCTTCGGGGAGGCTGACCTTTGCGGACGGACACGCAAGGGTGCCACACGACTTAGGCAAAACCAGCTAAGTCCGTGACAATTCGTTGGGTCGAAACAGTGGTAACGTTGCTTCCGCGCTTCCCGCGTAGGATGATCTGTTTGCCCTTACAGTAGAATTTCATAATTAATTTAGAAAAGTTCCAAGAGACATCACCTAGTGTAGTCAGCCATTCGATACCAAGCACTGCCTCATAGTCATCGATTGGTAGGAGGAAGAAATCGGTGATAATTTCTTGGTCTTGCAGTAATAGTTTCACCTTGGGGCATCTTTGGTCGCACTTTAGGATTCTGCCGTCGGCAACCTTTACATCGAACTTACTGCAACCTTCAAAATGCAGTGCCATCCGAGCAGCAACCTTACTATTCAGGAAGTTATTAGTGCTACCTGTGTCGATGAGAACAGTGATCGGCTGTTGTTTGAGAATGCCTCCAACTTTCATCGTTTGCGGATTTGAGTAGCCGGCTAGTGCGTGTACCGTAATGTCGGTCGGCTGTGGCTCTTCTTCCATATCTTCTTCTTCATGTTCAAGGCTCTCTTCTAGATGTTCAATGACCTCTTCTTCTACTGGTTCAATCATAAGAAGTCTACCTTTTTTACAGCGATGCTCGCGGCTCCACGGCTCGTCGCAATGCCAACATAACCCTTTCGCAGATCGCTCCCGAAGTTCTTCTCTTGTTAACCTTTTCGGTACAGGGACTCAGTTGATAGTAGGGGGGGCTAAGGGCTTTAGTATTGTAGGTCGTGGAGTGATCCTTGTCCTCCGGGCTTCATGGTTCAATCGCTCCTCTTGAAGTCGTGCGAAAGAGATGGCTGCCATAAGCGTGTATGGTTGTCGCGCCTTAACTTCTCCCTGAATCTCCGGCTTTAAGCCCTCAATAAAAGTCCCCAATAACTGTTTTTCAGACCAATCACGAGTTTGATTAGATAACCTTTCAAACCTGGTTTGGTACTCCTGAATGGTGGAGGTTTGTCGGATCTTTGCTAGTTGTCCGTCAATGTTCTCGTAATAAGTTGGTCCGAAGCGGATCAGTAGTCCTTCTTTGAATTGTCGCCATGAAAGAGCTCCATAAGTGTGTTCAAACCAGTCAAACCATTATATGGCATCCCCTTCAAGATGTATAGCTGCAATTTCCACCATGGATGCATCCGCAGTTTTATGGTACCGAAAATATCGCTCCGCGCGCGAGATCCAACCAATTGGGTCTCCTTCTTCCCATCTAGGGAAGTCCACTCTCATACGCGAATAGTTGGGGTCGGTCATAGAACCTCCCCTCTCTTGGAAGTCATCTCTTTGGGCATGATTTGATTGATTAGAGCTCTCTCCTTGATGTGATTTCTTCGGGCTTGGTGGTCGGCCCAAACTGAATTCGGTAAGGAGAGTCTGAATCTTATCCTCTATTCGTGCCTCAAATGCTTCAAATTTAGCATTGATTGCGTCCTCAGATGCCATAGTATATGACTCCAAATCTGTGATGTTAAGATCTCTCTTTTGTTGACGGGTTAAAGGCATGTATAGGTTTGATAGAAATCAGTGAAAGTTTGCTGCAGAATTGTGTTGTCTTGTAAGAGCAGAATTAACGTCGAAGAAACAGCGGTTTCTCGACGAAATCTCCACAAAAAATTTGAGAGATTTGAGGAGGAAATTGATAGCAATATCTCAGTTTATATGATAGCAAGGATGTCCAATTTAATCAAGAAAATTTTGGCAGTAACAGCAAGAAAATTGGTGTAAGTTGCGATAGCAGAATTCTCGTCGAAAAATTTCAGCAACTTACGATGAAATTTGCAGCAATATAGGAACGATTTTTTTTTTTTTTGGATTTTCGAATATGGATAACTAAACGCAGCTCTGATACCAGGTGTTAGAACCCTTGCAGATTCTAAACTTGGGGTTGATCTCTTTAGGGGATCGGCCTCCTTGGAACTCTATAGGGGTTCCTCCCTCCAAGTTACTGCTCAAAGGCTGCAGAAAAGATTCATCTATTGCTTAACAAAAGAGAAGGAATACATGGCTATTTATAGGGCTTCTAAACCCTAACTCCTAATATGACTCCTACTTAAGACTCTTACTTCTAACCAACTCCTAATATGACTCATACTCAAGACTTCTATTCCCTTACAACTCTTAATTCTTCTCTAAGAAAAAACCTCCTAACAGAATGTCTCTCTCAATTAGGACTCTCCTAGTTAGAGTCCTAACAGAGTGTCCCTCTCAATTAGGACTCTCCTAGCTAGAGTCCTAACAGAATGTCCCTCTCAATTAGGACTCTCCTAGCTAGAGTCCTAACACCGGGCCGACGGGCTGCCCTCCTTCTACGCACCAAATGGCAATTCCCAGGTGGAGACGCTCGCTGCTCGGGAGTGGCCGCTTCCCTGCAAAAATGGCCTTCGTCGGGTGCTTCCCGACTTTGGCCCCTCCGACGAGCAAGTCAATCGAGTGTTTTTTTTTTACCTCTCTTTTTTCTCCCCTTCGTCGAGTGTCGGACAGGGGTTTTTAAACCATCATGCGAGGATTGGTTCCACCTTGATTTGGCGTGGCCACTGACTTTCATAGGGGTAGAGTGACTTCTCTAATGAGTTGGCATCTTTGGGGGTGCCTGAGCGGCGTCAGACGACACTGCTCCAAGCTCTCGGGGTAGTCATGTCACACAGTGTATCGGTACGAAACCTAATATGACGTGCACCCCTGGGTTCTGATGGCGTATGGAGTCGGATTCGTGACTGGTGGCATATGACGTCGATGGTGATTCATCCGGAGCTAAAATATGTCCTATCATTAATCATGAACAAGATTATTAATCTCTTAAATGAAAGAGATCATGTTACCTGGTAAGTGGGAGAAGACTTAATAAACTTGTAAAACGATAGCTAATCTATAATCATTAATTTAAATTTAAATATTTTGAGTTAGTGATTTGAATAAACAAATAAATGTGTTGGTTCTCTCATCGGGAGATAATTACCGAGCAAATCACGTTAAAAAGTGGGAGTAGAGTTTATGTTGTTCACTCGTGACGGTCATCTTGGATGATTAGACCGGGACAATTGTGGAGGCGGTTCAACTAGGTCAGATAACACTGTAGTCCTCTTCTTATGCTTGGATAATTAGACCGGACCGATGTCCGACCCGGTTTCTTTGAACAGATGAGCTAACACCGTACAAGTCGACTCATGTTTGGATGATTAGACCGGGACGACGGCTGAGCCGTTTTAAATACGTGAGGTAACAAGCCAAATCTTGAGGTCCGTTGGATCTCGAACCTCCTCGCTAGCGGACGGTCGGAATGCGATTGTCATCGAAATCCTCATCGAGTCCGGAAACCCTAATTCCTTTCCTCACCTATTTAAAGCCACGCGGTCTGCCGCATCTCCAAGAACAGCCTTCCGCCCCTCTCTGTTTCTGGCCGCCTCTTCTCCTTGGATCAGGTTGGCTTCCTTTAGGGTTTTCGTGTTTTTGCTATTGCTACTCGCCATGAAACATGGCATCGTTCGTGGAAGAGGGACGATGACGAATGCGTTGATTAAAGGTCTCGTTCGTCGTAATGGCGGCACCACCGCCTTGCCGACCATCCTGATATATCACCACCCATATTCTGAGTCCCACTCTCTCCCTCTGCTTTTTCTTTTACTTTCGATCTTTTAGCCACAAAGGTTTACTTTCAATATTTTGTTTGTGTGGCCGATGATTAAGCTGATAATAATGACAAGCATATGTCTGAAGCTTATCTGTGTGGAATAGATCTAATCTTCTCTATGAGGCCACCCTTTCGATTTATTTTTATTTTTTCGTTTTATTTTTGAAATTTCTGGATTTATCGTCAGGAGATTAATGTGGGGCGTTTAATTCTCTTGATTTGATAAGTTTCATGGTGGTTGATGTTTCTGATGGAGCCCATGACGAGGATTGTGATACTTGTATTTTGTCTGAGATACTGTGATTACATCTTTACTACTGCCTTCCTTCTGAGGCTTCCATCTGCATGCGTTTTGATGTTGGATTTAGTAATGTTTGTTCTTTTGTTTTGATGTTATATGATTAATGGGCTGAAATGGTCGCGCGATGATCGGTTGCATAGTTCAAATGATCACCCCTTTGAGGGTATGATTAGTATGAACGTCTTTCGCTCCTATCTGATGACCTATACATCTTTTGCCTTAAATTAGAGTTTTTATCTTACTCTGACTACTTTTTTTCTTCTTATTGTTTAAATGGATTGACCTTTCTAATTTTTGAGTTATAAAATGATGTAAAATTATCAATGGAACTGTAATTTTTTCGATTTTATCTTTGATTAATATATGGTATTTTATATGATCGAAATTTCTGTGATGTCATCTGAATCACATATTGGAACATTCTTTTTATTATCACGAATTCCTTTCTCGACTAATATAAACGTTCTCCAGCATCCCTAGAGTCTACCAGTGATTACTGCTTCAGGCGGCTGCGATGATCTCTGACGTTAAAACTGCAATCCGTCTGCTTCGATTCAATAAACAGCCGTTTTTATTCGGGGCTGATTTTGTTGTATGTGTATATTGAATCATAGCATTGGATATTTGCACACTTCATAGTCTCCTGTAATAAACCTCATGTAGTGTCTCTTTTCTTGTTTTGTTATTAGTAGTTTTTTTTAATTTTTAATCTATTTCTGAAGAAAAACCACAAATGTCGTAAGAGAGTCCTCACTGTTTTCAAATTATAAAATTGTTCTTTTTTTTGTTGTAATTTTTTAATAACTGTTTTAATAACCAAAAAACGGTTAATCGCTAAAACACAAACTTATTTAGATGAATTTCGGTCTTTTTGTCACGGTAAATATCAAAAAGAGACATAGGATAATAAATAATAAATCTCAAGTATCAAATAAATCTTAAAAGATGTAGATAAAATTTATTTAAATTTAATTTGTTAAATTATTAAAATTATTTTCGTAGTTTAAGAGATTTATAAATAACATAAATATATGTATCAATTTGATAAGATAGAGATTGAGAAATTTTTAAGAAAGATATATTTATTTTTTTTGTTTCAATTTATGTGATTTCAAGGATGCCTAAATCTTTTATGTCAAAAATCGTGCGTTAACGTTTAAAATCGAAAGTTCCATGACAAAGATCAATAGTATAACATATTAAACAATAAAATATTTTTAATTAAAAATTTATTAATAATAATTTTAATTCTAATGATTTCCAATCATGAGCATTCATTATCGAAATATTATTTTTGCTCTTAGTTTTTTATTGTAAAAATATTTACAATAAGTATCTATTTGATTTTGAATCTCTCGTAATTAAATTTATTTATCTTGTCTTTTGACATTAAGTCATTTATGGTTTCTTTAATAATTTAAACTAATTTATATGAGTTATAATTTTTGAATAAATATTTATAAACAAAATGACTATGTCTATCAAAAAAAAATATACTTAATCTTATGGGTAATATGCAATGTGGGTGACTTTTATTGAGTGTTACTCACAAGTTGATTTTTTTTTCTATATATATGATATTTATTTGTAAGAATCATATTTAATAATTTATTATCATTCGTGAACATTCAATTTTTGAAGTGTCCTAATCTTTTACATTCATAACAAGTTAAATATAAGATTCTTGTCTTATGAATTTTTTAAATTTTATTGTGAGAAGTTCAAAGTTATCATCATCATTTAAGTTTTTATTAAATTAAATAAAAAAATAAAAAATCTCTAAGACTCTCACTAATATGAGATTTAGGGAGGATCACTGTATAAAGTGAAGTTTTCAAATATTTAAAAAGATTATTTTTATGAGTTAAACTTATTCTCAGTGACTCATCTATTTACTTGAAGACATCCTATTTTATAAATAAACAAATATGTCTTTATCTTTAAGGTTTATTATCATGAATTCTATCAAATCTAAAGAATAAATTAGATCAAATTGAATCATTTTGGTTTAATTCTATCTTGTCCCTTTTTGTTCATTCATCCTTCTCCTTCGTCTCAAATAATACTATCCCTCTATCATCACCCCTCCATCCCTTCTTTTTTTCTTCTTTATTCTTTTTTCTCGTGTCTGCTTCCAGTCTCTCCTCTCATTCTCCTTCGTTATGCCTCTACCCATTCTGTTTTTCTTCTCCTTCTCTAGCCCTCCTCCTATTTCTTTCTTCTTCTCTTTTGTTGCCTTTCTTTTTTTCTTTGGTCTCCTCTACATCTCTTTTTCTCTTTTCTTTCTTTTCCTTTTCCTCCTCTACCACCCCTTCTCCTCTAGTGCCCCTTCAGCCCTTGTTCTTTTCGTCTCCTCCTCCACTATACTTTAACTCTCCAACCTAACTAAAACACCCTAATTAATCCTACATCGTAAGTGAATAAAACTAAGATGATCGTGTAAGAGTCTAATGAGTATATTATTATGAATTTTAATTTAATCATTTTGATCAATAGTTTAGGTCAAATAAAATTAATGGATCAATTAACCCATTAGATTTGGGTCATAACATTTAGTATTAAAATTAATATAGTATTTGAGTATAGTAAAAGAAAAAAAAAAGAGCTACTAACGGATGAAGTCACTCGTAACTATTATTAACTTTAGCTTATATTTTGACTAATGGTCAAATAAAATTGATGGGCCAATTAATCTATCATGCCTAGTAACACTAGCACCATCTTCTCTCTTTCCTTTTTATTTTTCTTTTCATCATTTGTCACTCCTTATCACATTTTTATCAACAACAACATGATTTTTCTTTTAAGTGTATCAAAATGGAGAAATAATAATCCTATATAGTTGGAAAATGAATTGAAACACATTCAATAGCATGATCCACTTGGAAATGTGCCAAATTCCATATAATCCTCTAAAAATGGAAAGAATAATTGAAAAGGTGTTAGTATCCTATTTGACAACTTATGTGAAAGTTTTATGTGGTTTGATAAAAGCTTAATCTCATTATAGTAAAAAAATGATGTTAAATGCACTCAATTATATAAATCACTTAAAATCATGCCAAATTCAAGAAATAATAATCTTAAAATTCTCTATAAATAGAGATGGTTTCAGTTGTTCAAATCAAGATTAATATTACCTTACCATATCTAAGTTTAATTAAATCAATCATTTAGGATTCATTCGATTAGCATCTAATTAAGCCCAGTTGACTCATGATTTTTTTTTTCTCAAGGAATACTAATGATAATAATTTATTATCATTATTTATAAACATTATTAATTTTTAGTTTGATGTATATGTCCTTTGAGATTAAAGAATAGACATATGATTACAAGATCTCTCCACAACTACTTCCTCTCCTTTGCTCTCGTGCATCTTGTCTTGGAAGAACACTTACAACCATCACAATAAAGGATGAGGATAGCAGCACTCGATGGTGACAAGGGTGGCAACCCCCTTCTCCTTTTACTCATCTTCTGCCACCGCGAGAGATCTCTCCTCTAGTGGGCGCCTCTTGTTTTCTCCTCTTCTACTCAATCGAGAGATAGTTGACCTCTTGGTTTAAAGCAGTCTCACCGTTGCATGGGTCTTCTTCGCAGGTTATGTTCTTTATTCTTGTTTGCGCTTCTATGACGTTGACACCCTTTTTCTCTTCCTTCCCTTGTTTTTACATCTCAGAGATGGGGTTGGGGTTGTCGATTCGGAGACTTGCAAATGATGCAGGTTAGCATGTGAGATACATGATGATGCTCCCTATTGCGATCCATGAAGTTTGGAGCGGATCCAACCCGATCAACGTTCTTGGTCCATAAATTTCATTAATTCGATACTTACATGAGAAGTCAAGCAGAAAATTTTTATTTTAGTCATAAATTATTGCATGTGAAGATGCATATATTTATAGCGATATGTGGTAACATTATATATGTATTTAAATATTTTGAAATTAGTTCTCATTAATTCTACTATAAAGACTTATACCTCGTGGTGGATTTCAAGGGTACCTTCGGACATCAGTACATACGTAATGAGCTAATTTGAGTGATAACTAGTGGCCTTATAGAGAAAACTATGGAGAAAATATGTTATAAGATGATTTTCTAGGGTAACGTATTATAATCCTATGAGAAAGGCATCATGTTGAGAATTAATTCATAATAGTTATCTAGGTAATTATCATATTCTAGATAGTTGTCATATTCTAGGTAGTTATATGCATTTTCTAAATAGTAGTCTATGATCTAGAAGTTACATAGTAGTTTCTATACTTAACTCAATCATTAATGATATGATAGGGTGAGATAGTTACCACTAGGTTCTATAAATAGAACTATAGTTCATGAGGTAAGATAGAGTGTGTACACTTGGGAATGTCTTGTAAGTGTTTTATGTCTTACCTCTTGTTTAATACTACATCGGTATTTTTGATTGAAAGCAGTCTCTTTTAATTATATCGTAGTATTATATTTTTTTTTTTCCTTTCTCCTCCATCCCCAACATTTATGGTATCAAAGCTATGTTTGAATATGAACTAAGCATTATGGCTTTCAATAATAATTTTATGTCTCAACCCCTTATTCTCATCTTCTCGGGCAAATGCTATGAATTTTGAAGTATCAAGATGAAGACTCTATTCAAGTTTCAAGATCTTTGGAACTTAATAGAGAATGGATATGCAAATCCAGATAAATAAATCAAGCAGAGGGAGAATAGAAAGAATGACTCAAAGGTATTGTTCTTCATTCAACAAACTGTATATGAGACAATATTCTCAAGAATTACAGTAGCGACAACCTTCAAATAAGTTTGGTTGATACTTCAAAATAAATTTCAAGGCTCATTAAGGGTGATTACGGTAAACTTTAAACCCTTCATCATAAGTTTAAAATTTTGTTCATGAAAAACAATGAATCAGTGCAAGATTTTCTTTCTCGAGTGATTAAAATTGTTAGTTAAATGAAATCTTATGGTTAATATCTTCATGATCATATAATTGTTACAAAAGTTTTGAAAAGTTCAACTGATCATTTTATTGTTATAATTGAAAAGTCAAAAGATTTATATATATTTTAAATTAATAAACACTTTAACATTAAGTGTTTATTAATGTTAAATTAATAAACACTTTAACATTAAGATTTATATATATATAAATTTATATATATATTAAATTTATGGAATTTAATATATAGACACTTTAACATTAAGGGTTTAAGATTGTTAAATAAAAAAAATGATTTTTGGATTACCTAAAATTAATATACTTAATATATATGAATGATACATATTTATGATAAACAAAGTAAAAAAATAATTTCCTGTTGAAAAAGTATGGAGAGCATCTAATTGTCTTGAATTAATTCATGTTGATTTATGTGAACCTATGAATACAAAATCATTTAGTGAAAAATCAATATTTTTTATTATTTACTTATTATTATAACTGCATGAGTTGGGTATATTTTCTAGAACTGAAATCTAAAAATTTAATAATTTTTAAAAATTTAATATACTTATAGAAAGGCAAAGTGGTATATGCATAAAGACGCTTTGGACATATAGAGGTGGTGAATTTTATCTTATGAGTTTAATTTTTTTTGTGAAAAAAATGGTATTCATAAGAAATTGAAAGCACCATATACACCAGAGCAAAATGGTGTAGCTGAATGTAAAAATCAAATTGTAGTTGAAATGGCAAGAAGTTTGCTTAAAGAAAAAAATCTTCTAAATTAGTTTTAGGCAGAAGTAGTTGTATTAGCAATTTATTTATTGAATATTTCATCAATAAAGGCTGTTATAAATTGAACTTCTTTTGAAGTTTGGTATGGTATAAAGCTAAGTGTAAGCCATCTAAGAATTTTTTGTTGTATTGTTTATGCTTGGTAAATTTAGAAAATTATCGCAAGTTTAATGAAAAATCTGAAAAATGTATCCTAATTGGTTATTCCTTATAATCCAAAACATATCGATTATTTAATCCTATTAGTAGCAAAGTTATTATTAATAAAATTATTATGTTTGATGAAAGGACAAGTTGGAATTGGGAGAGCGAAATACAAATTCAGATTCTAGTAGAACTAGACACTCCACAGAATCAAGTGATAGATCTTGACAAGTTCATCTTCAACTTCACTCGGTAGTAGTTCAAATTCATCAAATGATTCCTCAAATGAAACCTCTCCAAGAAAATTCAGATGACTAACAAAATTTTATGATTCAATATTTGCTTTGTTTATTTCAGATCCTATAAGTTTTGAGGAAATAGTTGAAAAAGAGGAATGGCGAAATACAATGAAAGAAAAAGGAAATCAAGTCAATTGAGAAAAATGAAACCTGGGAACTAGTGGATCTACAAAAGAAAAAAAAGAAAAAAAAGTTATTAGATTGAAATGTGTATTTAAAATAAAATACAAAATAGATAGAAGTGTCCAAAAACATATGGCTCGGCTTATAGCAAAGGGATATTCACAACAACAATGTATTAATTTTAATGATACTATTTCTCTAGTTGCTAGATTTGAAATTGTAAAAACTTTTTTGGCTGCTCACTTGAGTTAGTCTATTTATCAATTTGATTTGAAATCTATATTTTTAAATGGAGATTTATAAGAAGAGATTTTTGTTACTCAACCTAAAAGGTTTTTTAGTTAAAGGACATGAAGAAAAGGTGTATAAGTTAAAAAAAGCGGGCTTAAACAAGCTCTAAGGCATTGTATAATAAAATTGATTATTATTTTCATCAAAATAGATTTAAGAGGAGTCATAATGAACCTATTATTTATCTAAAGAACGAAGGTGAAGATAATATTCTTATGATTTACCTTTATATTGATGATATTATATATATGGGTTCATCTAACTCTTTTATGATAGAATTTAAAAAATGTATAACAAATAAGTTTGAAATGTCATATCTAAGTCTACTACACTATTTTCTTGGGTTGGAACTAAAGCAAGGATTAGATAAAATTTTTATTCCATAAATAAAGTATATAATGGATCTATTCAAAAAATCTAATGTAATTAATTGCAAAGCTACAACAATACCGATGAATGTAAATAAGAAATTAAAACTTGAAGATGATATATGTTTGACAAATGTAAGATACTATAGAAGTTTGGTTGGAGATTTGATTTATCTAACTCATACTTGACCAGATATTACCTTCTTTGTTAGTGTAGTATCTAAGTTTATGCATAGCCCAAGCAAACATTATCTTGGAGTTGTTATAATAATTCTACATTATATCATTGAAACTACATATTATGGCATTTAGTACTCTCATAATTTTAAATATAAATTATATGGTTTCACTTATAGTGATTAGGTAGGAGCTTTAAATGATAGAAAGCGTATTTTAAGTAATGTTTTTAACCTCGAATCAAGAGTTATATCTTAGAGTTCAAAGAAGTAAGCAACAACTACGTTATCGACATCAAAAGCAAAATATGCAGTTACAACATCAGTAGCTTGTCAAGCAATATGACTTAGAATACTTCTTGAAGATCTTCATCAAGAACAAGAAGAAGCAACAGAAATATTTTGTATAATAAAGTCATAATTTCAATAACGAAAAATCTAACATTTCATGTAAAAACGGAGCATATAGATATATGCTATCATTTCATTGGAGATATTGTAGCAAGTGGAGCGATAGCAAGTATTGTAGAACAGATGAATAAGTTACGGATATTCTTAACAAGTCGCTTCCAGTTCAGAAGCATATTTATTTTATGTCTCAAATAGGTGTATGTAACTATGAATCAAGAATGAGTGTTGAGAATTGATTTATAGTAGTTATTGCTAATCATAGGTGCCTTGTAAGTCAAACATGTAATGATGGCACGTGTGACATGATATGCATTTTTTTAATTATATTATTTGATATTTTATCACTTAATCTTACATGATGCATATATTGTGATGTCCGTAGTAAGATTACGATAGTAAGACTGATTCACCTTTAAATACAGACCCTAAATAATCCCGGTCATAAGTTACTTGAGATGACCGAGTATACTAGTGTGTTGTACACCCATCCATATGATGGAGATGGCTAGCCTCATAGCTGCTCGTGTGGGGACACTAGGGATATCACACAAGTGCTCATTGGAGAATTAGTTCAGTGATTAATTTACTCACAGAATGCTAGATGGTTGATGATACCTCATTGTCAGACAATGATTCCGTCATCCCAATAGTGTATCTAGTCTTTAGACTTAAGATGCTAAGGATATCCTATGTGAGTGCTTTATTTTTTAATATCAAACTTATAGACTTGGAAGTTTCAGATATAGCACAATCGATCATCGAGAGTGGTAGCCAACCTTACGAGGGCTATGGAGTGTCGATAAAAGATCATCCACTCTCGGTGTCATGAGAGAAATATCTCATGTATTCTTGCTCAAGCAAATCCCTAGCTATGGTAATTTGAATTGAGAGAGAAAGAGTTCTCCAAGAGAATCCGATTAGAGCGAGACTCGAGTAAAAACTATATGGGCCTGACAACACCATACCCGGTATACAATCTCTGGGGTATTAGATGGATGAGGGACTATAGGTATACGGTAATTGAGGATAGATATGTCCAAAGAATTGAATTCCCTTATATCGTCTGAAGACTGCGGCGTAGTGGCCGAATACATCTGTAGTTGATGAGTCAAGTGAATTATTATAGAGATAATAATTCACTAAGTCAGAATAAGTTCTGACAAGTATGACTCACGGCTAGCTTAATATTAGACCTGGAGGGTCACATACATATGGTAGGTTTTGCGACGAGTAGAGGTTCAGATATGAGATATATAATAGAGCCTATATCTTATTAGATATCCAATAAGCCCCTGAATTATTGGATCATATGGATGAGATCCAATAAGAGCGAATGAGATATTATTGAGTAGAAATCCACTAATATAAGAGGCTTGGGTAGTTAGATGGAGATCTAATACCCAATAGGGCAAGATCTGTCACCTCCTATTCTCCTCTTCCCTTCTTCTTCTCAGCCAACAGCCCTTATTTGGAGTATATGGATATTTGAACAGTGATTTGAGGAGCATCTTTGCAGCCACTACCATGTGGATCACTGCTAGAGAAGAGGATAGTTGACCTCCTTCATCCTCTCCCACAGATTTGCAAGATTTCAAAGATATACGATCTCCCTAGACAAAATACATCTCTCATATACGTATGGTTTTCAATTTTATGATTTTTGCATATCAATCTTCACACGACGATGAAATCTTTTTGTGAAAATCTGATATTTTTATTTCTGTTCTTCCGTTGCGTATGTGATGTTGCCCCTAGATTTTCCTACAATTATCTAGGTAGTTGTTATGTTCTAGATAGTTATCATGTTCTAGATAATTATAGGCATGTTCTAAGTAGTAGCTTATGATCTAAAAGTTATAGGATAGTTCCTTCACCTAACTCAATCATGGGTGACATGATGGGGTGAGATAATTACCACTAGGTTCTATAAATATGACCATAGTTCATAAAGTAAGATGGAGTGTGTATACTTAAAAATGTTTTAAAGTATTCTATATCGTACCTCTTTAATATTATATCGATTTTTCATTAAAATTATTCTTTTTTAATTATATCATTATTTTTTTATTTTTTTTTGTGCTCCTCCCTCCTCAACATACCCTTTGGTGGTAAATCCACTACCCCGCAAATGGGATGATATTTAAGTCTACTAAGAATATTACTGGATAATGGAATTTGACTACCTCAGGTTTAGTATATATATGATTATCTAGTTACTAAAAAGAATACGAGGAGTATATAATACATGAAGAGAGAAAATAAAAGGAAATACATTTATAGAGGAATGCGAGTACATAAAAGGAAACAAAATAGATTTTTGGGGCACGCGACTCACTAAGAGCTGCGAGGTGGCGTAGGACAAGGTGATCCGGCGACGGCCATCACCATGCTAAGCTCCTCCACTTCTAACGGTAGCATTCTTTGATTGAATGCTTGTAGAATTTAATTCGACTATCCAATGCCAAAAGAGAAGGTATTAAAAAGAAGGTACTAAGCTGATTCTTCTAGGCCGTCCGTCTTTACAAGTAGCAAGCACCATGGCAATCTTTGTTTTACTCCTCGTCTTCACCCATAACCAGCTTAAGATTCCTTTTATGACCTATCCTACTTGGGGGCGCAGTAGCATTCGTTTCACCCTCCGAGTCGAAGTAATCCATCAGCTCAGCTTCTGTAGCTCCATCCCCCGCCTTGCTGGGCTCATCCATATTGTCATCAAAACCATTGGTGGCCGTGGTGGCGCCAATTTCATCTTCATGGGATTGCTGTTGCGCGTCCATGTCATCATCCAAACCAACACCGTCCGTTTCATGATCCGCAGATTGTTGGTCAGGTTGCCGTTCCGTTCTTCTTCCGCCAGGATAAAAAGAAACAAAGCATTTAGTAACTCTTGCAAGGATTGGCTACAAAGTACACCTAACGAGACAGGTGCTTGTATATAGCTGAAGTGTTTCTTGGTAGGTAATAATACCAAAATTACTTACTTGAACAAAGTCGCAAGAACCTCCTCGTCCGAATCATGCCGAGAAATTATCTCCTGTGTAGCCTCCTTTACTGGTGACTTATTCCTCCTCTTTCTTCGATTTCTGACATAAACATTTAAGTTCATAGATTAGCCAGACTAAACTGACAGACGAAGAAAGTAGATGGGTCCTAACTGTCTACAAGAAGTACAAGATTTCTGTTATTAGCTACATCAGATACACACTTTGACGTGGTTCTCACAACTCCAGAATCATCTTCCACTGGCAGCTCTATATTCTGGGGTGGGCTACTTGATTCATCCTCCTTTGTCAAGGATTTCCTCTTTCTGTGGCTTTCCAACGAATGAACAAATAAAAAGCTTTAGCCTGACATAAAGAACTTGGTAACAGATATCTGATTTAAGAATCAACTGACAATGGTCAGGATATCTGATAAAAACCGACAGAAGCATTAGTAGCATGACTAAGATGATATTTGGATTTTGGACTAATCGTCACATAAAGAACCATCAGGCTACCACATCACCAAAAACCAAGAACCTCCAACATGGCATCCAAGTGCGCTTGTGTGACAGAAAAGTAAAGCATGTACCTTTTTTTAATTGCTAACAATGTCTCTTCTAACTGCACTCCTTTCTCTTTGTTTTCATCATCTCTCGAGTGCTTCTCAATTTCAGGTGAGGTCAATTTTTTAGGAGCAAGCAGACCTAGTTGCTTGAGTTTCCAGGAAACTTGGGCAGCAGTGCAAGTGTTATCAGCATCCAAAGCTTTGGCTATCATATGACTGCAATTCTTATGATCCTTAAACCTGTATAGCACATGCAAACATCAACAAAGAATAAAGGGTTATTGTAAGAAAATTCCATGGTAATGTACACTTGCAGGATCTACCAAGCTTAACAGCTGTTTCATGCCCAGACACCAATCCAACAGATTTGACGAATTATTGTAAATGAAAACTTAGCCAATGGTAAGCAAAATGGACAGAACATAATCAGCATCAACCTCTCAAAGAGGATTTTGATCTCAAGCTCCTGATCTTTGCTGAATGCTTGTACTCTCTTTCCTCTGCGGCTGGAAAAAAAAAAAAGCAAAATTTTAAACTGCTAATCATCCGTGACAATCACAAAAATAAATATAAACTGGAAGAGTGACCCAGTAATGGTGCACCCCAAAGAAAGGTCCTAATACAATATGGTTTGGAGCATTTAGTGATACATTTGGACCTTTGCAACACATCATCCAGACTGCACCCTTAGTATGAACATTTTAGAACGGGGTCATGATAAATCCAAAGGAATAAATAAATAAGATTACTTACACAAGTGTTGACAGAGAGTATTCCAGATGGATATATGCAATCTGTTGCAGATCTCAATCAAACTCTTAGGAAACAGATAGGTTATCTAACTCTAATAGACTTTGGCTGATAGCTATTTCATACCATAAAATGGTGTTTTAGATGAGTATGAAACTTAAGGTTAGGGTTTGCTACAAAAGTTAGCACATCATATCACGCAAAATCTAGTTTTCTCTGAACTCAAAGTATGTCTTGGAGATGATATTCATAAGACTTGCTATATAATTAAACAGAGCTTACATAGATGTTTTTAGATAAGTGTCATTCTCTTGTCCTTTTGGAGTGATGGTAAATGCAGTACTAGCTTCTTCTGTGGGATCATCTCCAGCTGGCAAAGGCACATCAACACATGCCAGCTTTTTACTCCTCGTGGTTTGTAGACCAAGCTGTTTAAGCTTACAGTAGATCTGAACTGCAGTTATTTTTCCTTCAGGGTCTAAAGCTTCTGCTATAAGACGACTGCACTTTTTATCATCCTTGTATCTGGAAAATTTAAAATGCCCAAACCAAATAAGCCTGCTACTTTGAGAACAATAAAAATACTCAAAACACTTACTTATCATATAAATGTTTTATCATGGTCTCTTGTTTTTGGTCAAATATATAACTTTTCTGCCATTTGAAATCTTTTGTCCTCTGAAATCTAGATGATGTTCCTTTGCTGCATCACTTACAAGTCAAATGAAAATCTGCTCAAAAGGAAAAAAATTCATTGAATATTTTGATGATTGCTAACCTTACATCCATCTCATCATCATCATTAGAGATGGATCTCATGACATTCTTTTCACTAACATGTTGCTTAGTTTTGTACAAATCATCTTCATGAAACACATCAAATGGATTTTCATCCCTGCACAGTCACAGAGCTGATCAACTTAGCAACAGAACTAGTACTGGAATTTGATTTAGAAAAATAAAAGAGAATAATCCTTTGTAAGACATAACTAGCATATATGATGAGATACAAATTCCTCACTCGTAACTTGCCTCTGGTTATTGAGATCATACGGTATCATGAATTCATCATCACCAAGAGAATCTGCTATGTTTTTCTGTTTGTATCCTATATCATTTGTCAAAACAACTTCATCAGTATGCGAATCTCTTTTGGCTAGGCCAGAAATTAGAACATCTGCACTGATGCAATGGCATTCTTTCCGTGTCTTCCAGAAGAGCATTTCAACAAAAAGCAACGGTCGGTCTTTCAATAACTTCAGCATTTTCCTTGTAAACTTAGTGAGAAAATTTACAATACTAGCATATTCCTTGGATGCTGATGATTTTTGGTCAGCTAGTATATTATAGAATACCCTGAGGACCGATAACTGCATGAGTAGACAGATTATTTAGAACGAACAAATAAACCATCAATATTTGGATGAGATAGGCATGTGTCAACTCAGATTCTACCTGGTAGAGCATTGGGGAAATATCCAGATCATCACAAATTCGTTGCAACATGGTGATGATGTGGTGGTTTGTACTCGCAGAATTGCTTTTATAATACTTCAGCAACCAGCATAAATTGTGCACAACATAATTGTTTGCAAAAGTAGCGACCAATTTGGATATATTGAAGTCCACTTCATTTGTCTCAGGCAGCTGATCATCGCTGGATGAGTCTGTTGGTTCATGTACTGGATCAATGAAATTAGTATTCACCACATCACCACCTAAAGCTACCATGTCATCTCCACTGTGTCTTATGTTGTGCACAGACGCATCCGGCACTGCAGCATCATTAGACATAAAAGTGCCTTCTTGGTTATCTCCTACTTTATCAGCTAAACTTAGCTCTCTTAATTGCTCTTTTGACATATTATTTGAATGCCCACCAGTCTCCTCTGTTTGAGCAACAATATGTTTGGGATTCACATGTTCTCCCAAATTATTGGCCTCTGTATTTGTCTTCTTCTTTCTGCCTTTCCTTGATTTTCTAGCAACCTAAAGCTCACATAGTAACAAACAAGATTTAGCAAGTAATTTACCAGGGCAACTCTATGTCTTTCATTTTATTAAAAAAGTTACTCTATGATCTGTAACCTGATATAACTTGTAAGGACAAATTGAAAAGATAACTTAGACTTTGTTAAGAATTAACGACTGAAACAAACTCTGGTAGCTTGGGATGCAAATAAAATCCAAGTATAAGCATCAGGATCTAGCTTTTGTATGGAATGCATGAGACCAGTACCATGCATAAGGAATCATTGAAATGCCTATAGGCAAAGCCCAATTTCAAAACTTTCAGGTATGAATAGAACATACCCTTAGTGTACCATGTGCTTGAAGCTTTTCCATAAGTCGTAACACTACATGCATTATTTCCAACAAATCTGCAAGATCACTGATGAAGAAACTGTAAATTTCAACAATGAATTCTAACCAGTATATTTAATAGTGCTTCAAATAAGAAAGAATATACACAATGCACAGAGGAAATTTTACAGTGAAAATAGGAGAGGTAAGTTAGGTTTTAGTTTGGGCTTAGGGTCTACTCAAGTCAGTTCATTGTAGACTTGTTGTAGCAATAAGTTTATGACCTAAGAGTGTGCAATAGGAAAGACAAAAGATATTGGAGACAACTACAAAAGAGGAAGATTATCTTGTAGTTCAACAGGATTCAGTAAGATAAGTAGGCTTGTTATAGCACTGCTAACTAGGCCAACATGACTCTTTCACACAATAATCCACAAGAACAAGAAGACACACATGTGCTTTTTGCACCAATTGATACAGACTGAATCCGCAGCAGTTGAAAACATAAGTACCACATTATGCTACTAACAATAAGCATATAAATATAAAGACAATAAATTGACAAAATAGTATATATTAAGACTCTAGCATCTGTAAGAGTTTTAGTCCAAAGCAGCTCATATTTGAAACTGTTTTCCATTGATAAACATATAGATACGACTCTAGCATGCCAGAACATAACACTGCATGTGAAGCATTCAATTCTCCTTCAGATCTTATTTCTGGTCATGATAAAAGCATAGGCTTGTGTAACACAAAAGCACAAACAATTAGTATAGTTATAAAAATAAAATCATCTTGGCCATCTATAATTTTCATATCCTACTATGAACCTGATACATGGTATTTCCATTAAGCATGAAGCTTATATAACATACATAAGAAACAGACATCATAAACTAAACCTTCAAAAATCATGAAGCTTATATAACATGAACCTTTTAGGTTGTTTATGGGTGTTGAAAGATCTGAACATATTTTGGAGAAAATGAGTCAGCCCCTGATCCGTCTGATCATAGAACAGCTTATATAGTAGAACACGAGCAGTTTGAGTTTCCTTTGAATCTTCAGGCAACATTCTTAGCACCAAATCTAACATGCGAATCTGCATAAAGAACAAAAAATTAAACAGAAAACATAAAAAAAACTTTGCAAGTCACACTTTTGGCATGCAGTAAAGAGCAAATCCATTATAGACAATCAAATACATTGCATGGTGAAGTCAATAAAGCACTTGATAGGCTTACTAACACATGCAATTGATATACAACTCTCAGAATTAAATGGTCTAAATCATCATTTGCAAAAATAAAAGGCACTTTATGGTTTAATCATACTGCAAAAATGAATATCTAATGCCAAAATATTTTATTTGGATTTTAGAAGAAATAATGAGCATTAAATTAAGTGATAACTCCAACTCCTCAATGACAACAAAAGATCGATGTAGCCACCCCTAGATAGTTGAGACATTACGGATTGTTGTTATTGTTATATAGATCTCCAACTTTCAAGCATCAATTGATACACTACAAGTACATTGTGGTTCAAAAGCTTATCTGATGCAAACAACCGAGACTATATCTTCTATGTTCTATATCAGATTGTAATGAACAAGTCAAACATAATGAATGGCATAATTACTGCATTTTAGTTAATATAATAATTCAAATAAGCATTAGAAGTTATTGTTAATGATTACTGCATCTAGAAAGAAGACAGTTCATAAAAAGGCTGGACATGGACAAGTTGTGGCCAATGCTTACACTCACTCATGAATTCAGACATTGGACCCAACATCAGCATGTACTAGGCAGGCAAGCATGAAGTTCACCTGCCATGTTAATGGCATTTTAAGGCCAGCCCAAGAAGGGCAGCCACTTGAGAGGCTTCGAGCAGTTATATGACATTCATGCGACACTGTATAAAGTACCATAATAGACTAGGAAGGGCAACTAGGAAGAAGATTTTGGCGATTGAATTGGTTTCCTACATCAAGTTATAGAGAGAAATTAATCCTATTTCAAGTTGAACCCTGTCCAGCTCAGACTAGAGGCCAGCGAGCCCTTAGGGCGGTTGGGCACCCAAAACCCTCAAAAGATGTGTTTGGCCAGGCTTTGCAGCAAGGTATACTACAGGATTTTAAAGGATAGATCAGTTACAATTGGCAATATTCAATGCTAGAGTTGGCCACTTGGCACCATTAGCCTACATATACATGATACGCTGTAGCTCAATGAGGCCTTGATACAAGACATTTTCTCTTATTTCTAGCATTAACAATGTTAGATGATTTATCTCCACCACTCATGTTCTCTTTGAAAGTGCTTCTTTCTTTCAAGAACTCTTGTTTGGAAACAATTTTAAACATGTAAGACAGTTTGTAATACATTTTACAGGTATCAGTCTGATACCAAAAGAAAAAGATAGGATGTGAAATCATGTTCAGAATTTGTTTTATGCATTGGATGTTAAACAATTCAAAATACTACAAGATTTGTAGAAAGAAATTTCAAAAAAATAAAGGGATATGACCATAGAAATCCATTTATCAATCATGAATTGTAGACAACAAAATTTGACTAGTGTTCCAACTTCCAATAAATCCTCAATGGACAATTATGCTGAATGCATATGTTATCTGTTCAATGGAAGATTATAAATTGTTTTAGAAAAATGAAGAGATTATTGATAGCATATTGCTAGAGATTTGCAAGTTACTATAGGTCTACTCTTGTTCTCTACATTTGAAGTATTGGTCCAAAAAATCCAAGACAGGTCAACTTGATGATGATATTTGGATGAATGCACATATGCCAACTTCTATGTTATTTTAATGACAGGCTAATAAAAAGATTAATTTCACTTTCCAAAACATAGATGGATAGCACATAACCAAGTAATATTCATTATCCACAAGATTGAACTTCTTTATTTGTGGTTTAAACAAGCCAGAGCAGAACTTTAAATGCAATGCTGAAATATGGTGCTAGTTCATTTGATCTATTACATGCAACCAAATTACCAACATAGAAAAAGCATGTACACTGACCATATTCTTAAACAAAGAACCAGCTGCTGATAGGGATTTGTAGTCATTAGTTTCTTTCAAGCTATCAAAAGCCTGAAGCCATTTAGATATGACTAAATTAAACATGGCTTCATTTATGGTCTCCGCAACTGGTCCACATATATTCCCATGGAATGATAAGTTATTGACAAATTCATCTTCATGTGAAGGATCAGAAATGGGTTCCTCCATGTTAGGTTCCTGACAAAAAGAGAACGTGAAATCAAAGTAGCAAAAGCACTTGCTAAATTAAACATAGATAACTGATCTAGACTTAGTACCTGTTGCATATCATGCTAGTAAACAGTCTTACTATAAACAAAGAGCCGTAAGACCACTGGAAAAATTAAGTGGTGGTGCTTGAAAACATTATGTCAATCAGAGATTCATTCCAAAGCCTACTTAAGGAAGAAAGGTTCATAAGTGCTGATCAATCCTACAACTTGTAACAGTGAGAACACACTCAGAAAAACTTAGATGGTCCATGAATAATTGGGTACTACCTGCATTCAGTTTTACTCTATGATAATAAACAATGAGAATACAGAGTGAAGATCAACATGAGTATGCCAAAAAGGCATGTTAGATTTAAGAGGAAATCTTTGACCAATATTAGGCCCTATGGATTCTCATGTAAACATCTACTTTAAATGTCCACAGAGAGGAGAAGGAAACATCTAAACTTATTTTATATCAAAATTTGATTCCTTTAAAGAACTTTCTGTCTCATATTCCTTCCATATCTTTTTTCACATTAGTACATTACTGCACTTCTTACTGTGAATCCTAAAAAAAGGACTCCATTTGGCAAAGTAGCATCCTTTTTTTTCAACTTAATATGCTTTCTCAAAAGCACAGTCAAGCTTGGACACAAATATTTAAACATGGTTAGAATCAAGGATTCCCATTTTTATGATGGGAGTATGCCAGTACCTTTTTGGCAAACTATATACACTCCACATCAGCAGGCATTCCCCTGATGGCACCCTGCATAAAAATCATTGGTTTACCCTTTGGCTCCCTCCAATAATCTATCCAAACCATCTTATTCATTCTGGCTTTGGCTTTAATAATTAAGAAGTCTATAGAAGATTAAACAAATTAGAATGATAGTAATGATTTATGAACCAAAAATGCATAACCCAATAAAAAATCAGAAGATTTTTGGGAGGTTGTGATAATGGGAGAGTACTGTAGATTAAAATATAAAATGAAAATTGCACCAAAGTTGGAAAAGTTCTACTGAAAAACTTACAATTCACTTCCACAACTTTCACAAACATGAAGTGCTACAAATGAATAAAGGTAACTGAAATAAAATATTCAATATTTCTTGGGGTTTGGGGTGTAATAAACTGAAATAGGACAGGGTTATGGAAAAGGCATAAAGCATTAACTTATATGAAAGATACATGTTAATGTGTTAACCCTCCTGAGGATTTTGCATGCATATACAAGTCCACCTCTGAAGTAGAAACATTAGCCGTCACCCTCTTTCCATTTCTATGAAGGCTTCAGACCACTTTTAATCTAAGCCGATTAATAATAACATGTTTTCAGTTGTGCTCAGCCACAAGAATCTGAAATGAGAAAAACTAAATATCATGATACCAAAAGAACCAGGATGCAGAAGCCAACTAACAAATCATCTTTGAGCACCTTCTTCCATCACACATGCATTTAAAAGACATCTACAAACACTATCCTAAATTAGCTTTTTTCTTTTGTCCTTTACAAAAATCAAAATTAAATTGTATGTTTCATTTAAATACCTTCAAAAATGGTATCTGGTATGGTGCAAGATCAAAAACATTGCAAGAAGCTCCAAGTATCAATGCATGAACATAAGCACCACAATAGATAAACCAAGTTATGCCCAGAACATTTTGGACAAGAATGACTGCAACCCTCAATTCTTTTTCTCACCTTTGAGATTAGGATCTTCTGGTGCTGGAAGGCTAGAACAAATTTAGCAACTCCAAAAAACATCATAACATCAGTTTTTTGAATGGACTGGCATTCCTTACTGATATCATCGTGAATGGACTGCATCAAAACTGAGCAGTAGGCCAGATTATAGTATGTGCCATATCAGACCAACAAGACTTGGAAAGGATGAAAAACATGAAAAAGGAACTACAAATCTAAATTATTAATGAAGCCTACCATTATAACCTCCTGACAAAAACTGGTTCAAGAATTCATACAGCAATTCCGTAATGTTTTCCTTTGCTGGAGGCAAGTTGTCATGGTCCCAAGCAATCCTCTTTAATGGACCACGTTGAACGTTACGAACTTTTACCATGCCATTTTCAGAAGCAGAAGTTGGGTTACGTTTAAATAGGGTTTTCGATCCATCCTATAATCACAACAGCAGTAGAAACTCATCAACCATCAATCTATATTACCAAAATATTTCATGGTGTCAGCAGTTGGTTAAAGAGTTGTACCACGCCAAGGCGAGTAAACGTTCCGCTGAATTGTGAATGTCGTTCCAAGTTCCTCAGCCTGATTATTCTTCTCTTTTCCTCTTCCTCATCCATAATTGTCCTGAGAGAATCTACAGTAGTTGTGATATCTTCCTTGACCTGCGCATATGAGCTTTACCATGGAATTGCCAGTTCAAATAGAAAGGAAAAAGCAGCTTAATAAATTATTTGTTCCTAAATGTTTAGCATCTAAAACTGGAGAAGTTCTACACTTGCAATATCAACAGAAAACAATTCAGCAAGACAATTGTTTGGACAAGAAGACTTCAACATATGACTTCCATATTATCCATCTCAGAAACTAACAGTAAAAGGTAATGCCTCCAGTCACAGAAAACAGAGTATACAGAAATATTTAAAGGAGACAAAGCTTTCAAAATGCCTAAGACAAAGAAAATAAGAGGACTTTTCTTATCATAAAGGTCAACGTATAACTAACTATAAAGTGGAAAAATTTTGAAAAATCTACATTAAGATAAATTGATTATCACATACAAGTAGGAGAAGGATCAGAATAGACCTTAGAGCTTCTTTTAGAAACTTTGGCTATCAGCTCTGGTTCTCGGCCCAGAAAAATATAGTAGAATGTTTCCAATAGAAGAAGATTATCTTGCTGAAGATAGCCAGAACAACCATCAACATGCTGCGTCAATACTAAGATCAGATCCAGTACATACTCTTGAAACATGAGCTCCAAAAATCTATCGGTCAAACAGAAAAACTGAGTGGAAGATCCAGATGACTTCTGTTGCAGTGTAATATCTTGGATGGCTAGGACATTTCGGAACAATGTAAGCACCAGCTGAACCAATTTCCAATCATCATCCGTGAATGTTTTACTGTGTTTGAATATAATGTTAAACAGAAACACTTGGTCAGCAACTATTGCCATTGAATGCAAATATGGTAGAAATAAGAAGAGGACTAAGGATCATTATATGATATAATGCTATCAGCCAAAATAGCACAAAGGATTGTGGGAAAGCAAATCCAATATCATATCACTTCTAAATAATTTGCAGCAATTGATAAGGAGTGATTTCATCTTGGTTCTCAAACTTGATTTGCAGCAATAAAGTTCTCAAACTGTCCTACTTGCAGCAAATTTGCTCTCGAGTATTACCACCAGACTCCATCAAGGAAGATTAATGGAGCGCTGAAGTGTGGATACGGTCACCAGCTAAACATGGCAATAACTTTTTGCCAATTCACTTCTTTGGTCATCAGCCTTCAACCAAATAACTTGTCACCAATTCTCCTCTTCTTTGTTTATTAGCCTTGACCCAAATGAACCTGTCTTATTCTTCTCTTCCTTGACGGAAACATCCCCAGGATTGATACCAACATCACAAGTGAACTCATGACAAAGGGTAACCCAAAAATTCGACACCAGTGGTGAAGCCAAAAGAGGTAGCTATAGTGGTGCTTTGGTGGTAGAAATGGGAGACACTAGGTGGAAGTGCCCAAGGACGATGCAGCTGTGGTCTCTAGTAATGATGGTGTAAAATGGAAGGAGAAGAGGAGCTTCAGTTTCCTCTTTTCTTTCATCTCAGTCTCTCATTATTTCTCTTCTATCTTTCTTCCCATACTATCCTCTCTCTTCTTTCTCTCCTTTCACTTTTGTCTTACAAATTAGGTCATTATGTTGTAAGATGTTGTTGAAATGTTGTTGAATATAAGCATTATGTTTTAAGATGTTTATAGCCATATGCTTCGGTCAGATTTGTAACAAGATTTGAAATGACATGTTTTACTTGATCCAGTCCACAACCCAATGGTAGACTCAGGTATATAGCATTCCATCAATTCACCTTGATGGAATAGACAGTAGGACTTGCTGCAGCAAATGTAATGGTTATCAAAACATCTTAGATATACCACATAACGAACCAGCAAAGCCATCCCAGATAGCAACATATATGCCCAGGCTTTTGCGCATTAAGTAGTTCTGGAGACATGTGACATAAGATATAGCATGCAGAAAGCAATACCTGATGCAACTCATGGATCTCATAATCAGATGATGAATTACTAATGAGACAAACTAATAGATCAGGTATGCACGAGAGAGAAATAATTACTATAAGACAATTATCAACTGCAACAGGAATTGAAGGATGTTGCATTTGATAGACACTCTGGTTCAGCTGTTGTAATGATCAAGAGATGAAAGTCCAAATTCAGGAAAATTACAAGTCCCACTGTGCCTATATAGGACAACTAAAATAATGAATTGTAGTAAAGGTCAGCTGATCTTAATCAATACTCTTCTTGTCATCTCTACAAAATGTTTGCATCGTACAATGATTTCATTTTCTCTGATGTACAAACAGAACAAAAGAAAATTCAACCTCGCTTTGTAGTGTTGCCAACTTCACATGAAAAGCACCAAACTAAATCTAAGAAGTATTAGCATAGATATTATAAGAAGAAAAAAAAACTTAAAAGATGGAAGTTGTAAGATCACCATTCTAAATGGTCCAATGGATCTTCAAGAAGGCATACTATTACGGCTATTGTGACAGGACGTGTCAATGCAGCCTTTAAATCCCACAGATACTCTATCTGCTGTGCAATACCATCAGACGAATGGTCTATTGGCATTGTGAGGAACACCAAAATCTTGACTGCACACAGGAGGAACAAGAGAAAAATATAATAACAATCGCAACTCAGCCTACAAGAAGAAACCCGCGATGACATGGGGATTTACCAGCATTGATTACCAAATTCCGATCGCTCTGGTAATATTCTATAAGAGGAACCAAATTTCGTGATACCGTGTTCCATTTGCAAATCTGTTTGAACACGTCTCGCTGCCGTGGATCATCCCGCCTCAAAAATCTCTGCAGATCCTTCAAATTATCTGGAAAAAGAAAAAAACACCAATCTCGTTGATGTCGCGAAGGATTCGTGTCCGCGAGAAGAGTACAAGAACCTATTCAAAAAGAGGTTTAAAGCTAGAAATTCTACCTAGACAATATTCGCCCTTGGCGTAACCAATTATGGCGCCATTCTCGTCCTCATCGGCGTACCCGATCCCCGCGCAGATGATGGAGAGCCCTTCCGTGTCCATGTCTCTCTTGCCTTTCGCGACGGGATAGCGAGTTAGGGTTTCGGCTGGTCGGATCAAGGAATCTTGAGATGGAATATAAGTGTTGGAAAGGGGAGAGAATGAAGAGAATGATGGGGCGGTCGAAGAGAGCGGCGAAGGAGATAGGAAGAGCGGAGGGCAAAGATGAGACTGAGGGCGGGGAGTGCGTAAAAGAGTTACAATTTTCCCGCCTTTTGGGCGGATATTTTTCGCGCGCTGCTACACGAGGCTACGTTCTCCTTGGAGAGGATTGTATGCGAACTCGAACTCGAACTCGAACTCCTTGCGTGGTGATTCACATCGTACCTGATATCGAGTTGAATAAGACTCATGTTTAGTTTCACATCAAAGATTTGATCTCATAAATATCCAATTGATCAAATGGTCCTTTGAAATTGAATCATGATAAGATGAAGCCATCGATCGATCGATCTGAGGTTGATTGTGATCCAAGATTTAACTAATGATCTTAGTTAATTTGATATTTCTATTATGAAAAATAGCTATTGTGGAAAGAGAGAGTAAGAAAATAAAAAGAAGCATGTGTATGGAAATCTTTATTATTTGTGAAAGTATTAATGCATGAGATTAATTAATATTGGTAAACGTATATGATTTACTACATAGTATTAAAAATCTTTATTATTTTTAAAATACTATAAAATAATTTAGATTTTGATGGTTCAAATAAATATATGGTTTGAATAATTATCTATTATTTTATATGTGTTTTTAAGTTATCCTAACTAAATTAATATGAAAACATCAATCATATTATATTTTATAAAGATTATAAAAAATCGTTTGAATATTTTTAGTTTCAAATGATATATGACTGCATCAATGATAAGCGGAAAAAAAAAATTAATATTTTAGTTTTTTATGACACGATAATTATCTAGTGAACATTGCTATATTGGGTCATATATTAGAATATATTTTAAAAATTAATTTTTTTTGTATATCATAACATAAGGAGATGTATTACCTATATCATAGGGATTAAACATAATTATGGAGAGAATAAACATGATTAAAGCTATTGATAATATTATGAATTTTTTTTTCTTAGATATATATACCATAATTGTACTTATATTTATGAGCTCTTTGCTATATTTATGGTTATTTGTGAATATCTAATGATAGTCTTTTACACTAAAATGATTTATGATTTGATATTATGAGATGCATATAAATGTATGTTATGTAATTTTAAAAATATATGGAAATGTTAAATATTTGTAAACTTTATAAGTACGAGGAAAGTATTTGATGTCTATATATATATATATATATATATATATATATATATATATATATATATATATATATATATATATATATATATTTCAAAAGCATATATTAAATACATAAATATTTGTGTTTAAAAAAATATTTATTGTTTTTGCTCGTATGATTATTTTTTATTTTTTATTTCAAACATGAGGAGTAGCTTATTTGTGTTTCGGATTGAAGAATCATTAAGAGTCTTAGGCATTATTGTATATTGAGATTATTTTGAATATATATTATTTGGAATGAAATATTATGAATTCCATTAAACAAAATTTGAATATCTTGTGGTTGAATTGATTATTAATTGATTTTATTTAATTAATATAAGATCGTGGTGTTGTACCCATCCTTGATCATCATAATTTATGGTATCAAAGCAATGATTCAATATCTTATAATAAGTATAAGTTCTAAAAATATTTTGAGGACTTTTATGATTTAAATTGTCGTAATATTAAGTGTAGAGGATAATATTTTTATTGCATTCAAAGTTTTGGTTAGCTTAGCCGGAAAAGATCCTAACATATTATCACAATGTTTTGGACTTAAATCTCGCCTTTACTAACAAAAAAAATTAAGTGTAGAGTACAATATATGTGTTTGATGATCAATATTAAATATATATATATAGTGTCTCAAGTATTTTTTTTATATAAATTTTAAAATATTAAGTCATACATGATATTTTATATGATTGATATGATAAAGATGTATTAATCTTGATTGTCTTCTAGATACCAGAAATAAGAAACCGTGAGAAGGAAAAGTAAGAGGAAACAAAGAAGAGAAAGGAGCGAGAAAGAGAGGGAGGAGAGGAGAGAAGTGAAGGAAGGAACAGAAGAATAAAAACAAAAGAAGAGAGAACAGAAGAGAAGAAGAAAAGGGAAGAGAGAGAGAAAAAAATAAGAGTAAGAAAATGTAGAAAAAGGAAGAAAATAATAAAGAGAGAAGCGAAGGAGGGAAGGAACAGAAGAATAAAAACAAAAGAAGAGAGAACAGAAGAGAAGAAGAAAAGGGAAGAGAGAGAGAGAGAGAAAAAGGAAAAAGAAATAAAATAATAAAAAATATATATGAAGGATTTGGTTTGATAGTAAATGAAAATTCAGACAAGTCTAGAAAAATTGCATTAGGTATGTTTTTAAATTCCATTATATTCCTACTAATCAAATTAGTATACAGGATTAATTAATATAGATGTTCTTAGAATATTTGATATTTATATTATGAAAATAAAAATAAAAAAATGATTATACTGAAAAAGAAAAGAAAAGAAAAGGAAACTTCATATTTGTATGATTACATCGAGGATATGTAATTAAAGTAAGTATTCAATGACTTCATCTAGTCTATTTAAAAAAAAAAATATTAATGCATACATTTAAAATTTATAAATACATATAATTTTAATTAAAGTTATTTTTATTTTAAAAAAAAGTATAAAAAAAAATTAAAATACTATGTTACAAGCATTTATTGATTTATGTTGTCTAATTTATATGAAAATATATGTTCAACATTATATTTGGAAAGGTTTGGAAAAAAAATGTGAATATTATTAGTTTGAAAGGATATGAAAAAATATTTATTCAAATTTTTATTTGATACAAAATATATATTAATTTTCATAATACGATAGTTTTCTAATGAATAAATATAACCATTAGTCACGAACAAATGTCGTCACAAAAACTATAAAAGTCATCACTAAAATAATTAGTGATGAAATGAGTTGTTATCAGCTTTCAGTTACTAAATTATGATTTTTTAGTGATGGCTTACTTTTATGGCCCCAATACATTTAAATTATGTCACTAAAAACAAATAAAATTATATATATATATATATATATATATATATATATATATATATATATATATACTTACTAAATTATGATTTTTAGTGATAGCTTGCTTTTATGGCCAATACATTTAAATTCTATCACTAAAAACAAATAAAATAAAATAAAAATATATACACTTACTAAATTATGATTTTTAGTGATGGCTTGCTTTTATGGTCAATACATTTAAATTCTGTCACTAAAAATAAATAAAATAAAAAATATACACTTGCTAAATTATGATTTTAGTGATGGCTTGTTTTTATGGCCAATACATTTAAATTCCGTCACTAAAAATAAATAAAATAAAATAAAATATACACATACTAAATTATGATTTTTAGTGATGGCTTGCTTTTATGGCCCCAATACATTTAAATTCTGTCACTAAAAACATATAAAATAAAAAATATATATATACACTTACTAAATTATGATTTTTAGTAATGGCTTGCTTTTATGGTAAATACATTTAAATTCTGTCACTAAAAACAAATTATATATATATATATATATATATATATATATATATATATATATATATATATATATATATACTTACTAAATTATGAATTTTAGTGATGGGTTGCTTTTATGGTCCCAATAAATTTAAATTCTGTCACTAAAAACAAATAAAATAAAATAAAAATATATACACTTACTAAATTATGATTTTTAGTGATGGCTTGCTTTTATGGCCCCAGTACATTTAAATTCTATCACTAAAAATAAATAAAAATTATATATATATATATATATATATATATATATACTTACTAAATTATGATTTTTAGTGATGGCTTGCTTTTATGGCCAATACATTTAAATTCTGTCACTAAAAATAAATAAAATAAAATAAAATATATACTTACTAAATTATGATTTTTAGTGATGGCTTGCTTTTATGGCCAATACATTTAAATTCTGTCACTAAAAATAAATAAAATAAAATAAAATATACACTTGCTAAATTATGATTTTATAATGACTTGCTTTTATGGCCAATACATTTAAATTCTGTCACTAAAAATAAATAAAAATAAAATAAAATATACACTTGCTAAATTATGATTTTATGATGGTTTGCTTTTATAGCCAATACATTTAAATTCTGTCACTAAAAAAAAAAATATTTAAATTCTGTCACTAAAAACAAACAAAATAAAAAAATATGCACCTACTAAATTATGATTTTTAGTGATGGCTTGCTTTTATGGCTAATACATTTAAATTTCGTCACTAAAAATAAATAAATAATAAAATAATATTTTGATGATGAACGATTTTATCACTAAATAAATTTTAGTGACAACTTAGGTTTGTAAATAATTTATGTTTAAATGAAAAGAGTAATTTCCATCACTAAATGACAACTTAGGTCTGTCACTAATTTCTTGACAACCAATCAAATTTTACTAAAATTTCTAACAATCAATATATAAAGAAAAAGAGAGAAATTGATATTTGAAGCTTCAAATTACAATGTTCATTTTGTCCAAAAATCATTATTAGAGTTGATACAATCACAAAATCTATAACATCCCAAGAAAGAAAAAAAACATCATCTTATGCACCTAAATAGAAAAGATAGATGTATTTCACGTACATCATCTTCTATTCCTTGCATGAAATCACAATTACATAAAGACAATTTGTTAGGTTGGGAAAAAAGAAAAAAAAAACAAAATGGGATGCATAAAATAAAAGAAACTAAGAAAACACATTAAATTTTAGACATTCAAATATGATCATATTCACATTTTACAAGTTAACAAAAACACAAGTCTTAGTCTTTTATTTCAACTTCTCAAAAAGAAATATATAGATGCAAATGATAGCAAATAACCTATAAAGCAAATTACACTACATCTTACAACTCTAACCAATGTGCTAATTTGCCATCATAACTGTAGGATTACAACCCAAAACAGTAATGTCATTTGACTGGTGATGCCCACCAACCATTCACTCCACTAGCATGAACTTTTTAATGAATTTACTAATAATTCCAAATTAGATGATATTTATGCTTTGTTGTAGTTAGAAGATTATGTTGATAATAAATATGGTCGTAAGTTGAAACCTAACTTTATTGGTGCTGACAATTACAGATTATAAGTTCTAAACCCATGACTTATATTGTTGATGCATGCCCTTTCATAGGAACAAGTAATAAGGGAAGCATAAGATGAGCAACATCAAAAATACCAATGACAAAATTGTGATATTTTTAAATTTAAATAATTTAATGATGATGTTTTAGTGATAAAAATATTTATTATTATTAAAAATATATTTAGTGATAGTATGATCAACAAATCATCTTTTGATAATAAATCCTAATGTTTGTGGCTAATGAAGAGTGTTTTTTTTATAGTATATGACTATGACCTGTATCCTACCAATGGGGTTATATATTGAAATATGTTTTTAAATACTAGTTTTTTTTAGACCCTAATACAAAGAAATATTTTACTTATACTATGAGGAATATTTTACTTTTATAAGTAAAACTAGTTTTTACTTTTACTTATATATTGGAATATTTTACCCTAATACAAACATCATCTTATGCATCTAAATAAAAAAGATATATTTCATGTACATCATCTGAAATCACAATTACATAAAGACAATTTGTTAGGTTGGAAAAAAAAAAGAAGACAAAATGAGATGCATAAAAAAAAAAGAAGACAAAATGCGCGGGTTCAATTCTTGTTTCCCCATCATATTTTTTTTAAATTTTTTTTTAATATTCTTATTTATAATGACAAAGAATAAAACTATCACTATTTTTTTTATTTTTCCTAATTCTTCTTCCAAGTGCAGGATAAAAAATCACTTGAATTTTATTAAAAAATCTAAAATTTTGGGAAAAAAAATATTTTTTGGGCCTTAAGTTACATTATTTTTAATGTCATAATCGAAAACAATATAACCCACCTCTCACATTTGTTAAAAAATTTAAAATATTCAAAAACCTTGGAAATGAGTTGCAAAAGTCTCAGTGATCTTTTTTAAATTTTTAAACCTTTAAAATAGATTTTTTTTACTGATTTCTATATTTAAATGGCATAAATTCAATATTTGAAGTGTTGAAATCAGTAAATGGGCACATTTTAAGGCTTAAAAATTAAAATAGTGTTTATTTAGGCCTTTGAAAGTCATTTCCAATGTCATATGAAAACATAAGATTTTTAAATTTTATTTTTATATATTTAAAATATATAAAAATAAAAATATTATTATATCATGTTCTACTTTATATTCAATAATACTCTTTATTTATTAGTTCTTTATTTTTATAATATTTTAAATGCAATTTTAAGATTAATTTTATAATAATTATATATATATATATATACATTAATATCAATGGATATATATTATTTAATTTTGAAAATATTATTTATTTTGGACCAGTCTAAGTTTTATATTGCTTAAAATGGATCAATCCAATGAGTCGGGTTAAATAAATTACATGAATTTGAAAATAAGGGAAAGAAGGAAAAAGACAAAAAACAAAAAAACAAAAGTGTTTCAGAATACTTTTAATCATTCTGAAAAACAAGAGAGGAAAAAACTAACATTAGAACATTATGTGAAAAATAAAAAAAAGGGAAATAGCCTTTGAATCTTTTGTCTTTCCCTTACATTACAAGGTTTGGTTTAAGAGACCATCGGAGCCAATGTTTACATACACAAGATGATAAAAGCAAGCGCATGTTTCTAATGCATGTGTGCATCATACGATACAAAATAACTAACAAGAGGTTATCCATCCTTTTTTCTGGCAATACACTGTGTTGAGCAATAAGTGCTTCTTATCGTCTAATAATTTCATAAAACAAACAAAATGAAAGAAACTTTTAGCAAAAGCCATTTTGCTGTAACATATCAATAAGATATTGAAACTCTTTGGCATCATCAAAGGCAAAAGTTGAAACAAATTGACTCTCAAGGACTTACCAAATAAATGGACACAGCCCAAACAACAATATCCTAACGGATGCACAAAGAACAAACTCCAGCTTCAGAAAGTTGCTATAATGGTTAGGGATATAACAAATGTGAATTTGGGAGCCAAATGTGCTGATTCTTCAAGAGAACAAAATTATATGGAAGCCAGTGGTGGCAAGGATGTTCCAATGTTAAAAGGAAAATGGAGCCTATACATTGGGTGCTTCAGAAATCCAGGTGGGATTTCCTTCTTTGTGATCACTGGATTTCCTTCTTTGTGATCCTCGTTTTAATGCCCCCTGCAGACAAAAAATAACAATATTAGTGCTCTTTGAGAAATATAAAGTGATACTCTATGCAAGTTTAAAGTGTGCGTGTGCACGCATGTCCATGTCCACCTGCAGCACATCAGCAAGTTGAAGGATGAAAATGCCCTAATGCAGAGATTCGACATAGGGCCAACTTTGGGTCACTCTAGGCAGGACTTTAGTTCTTGTCAAACATGATAGATGGTGAGATAAACGTGCTACAAGGGAAAAATGTCAATGAAATCCTAATATGGCAGAATGTCTTCCAACTTCCATTCCAGACCCAACAAGGTACAACTGCTCATCATCTAAGGATTTTAGGTAAACCTAACACCAACTCTGTGAGGTACAAGTCCCGATCTAGCCACCATAATATGAACAGTCTGATAACAAAAGTTTGGGAAAAGTTCCACGGACCATTTACTTCCTCAAATTCAACTTCTTTCACCATGTCGTCAGCAGCATGATACTCAAACCTGCATATTCATATAGCAATTAATGTGCATGAGCCGCAAAAATTCTTGAAAATATTTCCACAAAAAGTTCTTATTGCAAAAAATAAATAGAGCACCTATCTATCTGTTAAATCTGCAATAGTTGCTCTTTTGATTTCTCTAGAGTATACGACTTGAAATTTTTACAGCAAAAGACAGACTAACTAAGCTCTCAGTTAATTCACTGATATACAAATTGTCTTAATTTTCATTCCAAATGCACCAAAATTTGATGTCTATCTCAAAATTTTTTCTGAGCAATTTCATAAGGTATGACAAGTTTGCAATCCCATTGAACTCGTATCTCCTGCAAAATCAATTTTAGCTGAACATAGGTGTTTCTTTGCAAAGAAAAAAAGACAAGCTTCACCTTGTCAGCTAACACTAGATAACTTCTAACATACATTTGCAAATTAACATATTTCTTGTACTCATCTCTCTAGAAAAGTTTTAATAAGCAAAAATTTCTTTTCGTTTCTGTCTTTTCTTTTTTCTTTTTCCTTCTGTTTCCCCTTTCTTTCTTATTTATTAGAAGCTTCTAGGCAAGATAACATGCAGGGAAAAGGTCTTAGTTCAGTAAGCAATCTGAGTAAATATGCTTCATATATGAGAATAAGTTACTCAATACTCCTACAAGATAGTAAAGCACTTTTAGGTGCTTAAAAACACATGCCAACAATAAATTTTCTCCTTCTACAGTACAGTTTACATGCCAAAGGACAAACTAAATATTCTAACTGTGGTCGCATGTAAAAAAATGGAAAAGGAATGTCAGGTTAAAAAGGATGGCACAATGCAGAGTTTATCGTACCATGGTATATCGCCCAGTACTAATGATACATACTGGTCTGACAAGGGACCAATACGCAAACCACTTTGTACTAGGTGATATATGCTGAATGACTTCGAATTACCTGATACGAGGACTGTACCAGTTGGAACGATCGAAATTCGATCGTCATCAACCTGTACCGGTCGGTAATGGTCATATTTCAACCATTACCAACGGACGACTCGGATCTGACCAATTCCAATGGTCAAATCCATTTAAAAAGGTTTTTAAACTCTTTCCTCACCTCTTTCACCCTCTTTCACTCTCTCAAACTCTCATACTCTCTCAATCTCCTTCTTACTCATTTCTTTCTCTCAGTCTCACATTTGCATTTCTTAAGACTTCACAAAGCTGAGATTTGTGGTTTGGATCAAGCTAATAAGGCTAACTAGGGAGGATTAACACTTAAGTTAGAGGACAAACTCTCTAATCAAAAGTATGTCATTTTTTCTCGATTTTTGATGATTTATAAGATGATTAAGCCTATTCTATGTTCTCAATGTCTAATATGTTATTCGAGGTCATTATGATTGTAGAATAGTATTAATTAATGAGTAATTAAGGGTTTTAATGTTGTGATTAGTGTGTTTAATGCTGATTGTTTTGAAATTAGACACTTAATGGGTCAAATATTTGTATTTCATGCATATTAAGTTGATTTACATGTTTGTGATGGTATAATAGATTTAATTAGGTTTTAATTAAATTTTTAATACTGTGATTAGTAATTTTAATGATGATTTAATTGAAATTTAACTCATTGGGTCAGTTCAATGTATTTAATACCTATTAGGTGTTTGACATGTTTATAATGGCAAAGAGGACTAATTAAGAATCAAGTGGCAAAGAGGACTAATTAAGGATCAATTAACTATGTTAATGATGTGATTAGTGTATTTAATATTGATTTAATTGAAATTCAAATTATATTGGGTCAATTAAATGTCTTTAATGCCTATTCGAGTGTTTAACATGTTTATAGTAGTGAAAATGAATAATTAGGTAGTAATTAACTATGTTAAAGCTGTGATTACAATATTTAATGATGATTTCATCGTAATTTGGCCTAAAATTTATGTATTTAATGCCTCTTATGATGTTTGATATACTTATAGTGGTAAAATAGGGCTAATTAGGGTTTAATTATTTTTTTACTAATGTAATTAGTGTATTTGATGATAAATTTATCGTTATTTGACCCTTTATTGGGTCAATTTTATGTATTTAATAATTATTAGAGTATTTAACATGTTTAATATGGTAAGAGATGGCTAATTAAAGAGTAATTAATGTTTTTAATATTATTATTAGTGTATTTAATTATGAATTCATCATAATTTGACCTATATTGAGTAAATTTTATGTATTTAATGCCGAATAGGTTGAATGAGATGTTTATAGTGGCAAAATATAATATATTATATATAATCGTACCTTGTTATTTCAAATTAGTTCTAATGGCAATTTGTTTATTTGATTCAACTTTGGTAGGAATATGGTACCAAAGGAACAGACACATGATGATGCTTGAGATAATGCTCGAAATATAGATGAAAACCGTCATTATTGGCTATGCATTTATTGTGACTATATCTGTAAGGTTGGAGGAATTAACTGGACAAAGATATATTTGACCGGTGAGTATCTTAATGTTGCAAAATACAAGAAGGTATCGATGGAGATCTATGTAAGAGCTGAGGAAGAATACTACAGGGCTATGTAAGAACCAATTTATGATGAATATGAGGGTCACGACGATGATATCGACCCGGATCTCAAAGTTGGTATTCGTGCATCATTGGAGCATAAGTACATGTATGAGGAAGTAACGAGTCATCGACAACCTAACTCAATGGGAACATGATGATGGTAGTGGGTCTACGCCATAGGAATTCCAAAGGTCGACTAGCATGAGGCAACCAATTGCCCCTCCTCCTAAATTGAGCCAGATTAGTAGCATGAAGTAGGGTAGAATCCATGGTTTTATCAGATGACTTGGCAGTATGTCAACATTAGATATTATTGATATTGATCCGCAAGCATATCTTCTACAAACAACGAAGTAGACACGAATTGATGATACATATACAAAAGAAAGAAACAGGATGTTGGGAAGGCAATAGCTAAATGGCTCAACTTCCACAGGTTTCCTACAAACACAGTCCAAGATCTATATTATCAAAGCATGGTCTCTTCTATTCAAAAGGCTGACACGAGGATCTAACCTCCAACATTGAAAGAGATCCATGACGTATATTTAGATAAGGTGGCAGAACTGAAGGATTGAATTAAATCCTTCAAGATGCAATGGGACAAATATGAGGTGACACTTATGTATTGGACAGGATCAATAAGAATGAGTATTATCAATTTTCTTGTGTATTGCAATAGATATGGTTTTTCATAAGTTAGTTAATGCTTCCGATAAGATTCAAGATGCAAACTATATTAAAAACCTAATGGACACAATGATAGAGGAGATTGAACCATAATACATTGTCCAGATAGTCATCGACAATGGAGCTAATTTCAAAAAGATCGATTTACAATTGATGGAAAAAAGAAAAACATTGTTTTTGGCTCCATGTGCAGCTCATTGCATAGATCTAATGTTGAAGGATATTAATGAATTACCATAAGTTAGCAATAGTGTAGCTTGAGCATAGTCGATTACAAAGTTTTTATATAATCATTATTAGGTTCAGTATTTGATGCAAAAGTATACAAATGGTGAGATACTCTAACCCGACTCACTTGGCTTGTCACAAATTTCTTTGCTTTAAAGTCAATACAACAAAAGAGGCAGGGTCTCAAGGCAATGGTCACTTCACAGGAGTGGTTCGATTATAGTATTCGAGATCGAGCGATGGAAAAAATGTGAAAAGACTATTTTTTTCTTCTAGATTTTGAGATACTGTGAATGAAATTATAATAGGAGTGAAACCACTTTATGTTATCCTTTGTAAGATCGATATGGATAAGCATCCTCAAATGTCTTATCTTAGACGTATGCTAATTACAACAAGAGAGGAGATCAAGTAAACAATCACAGATGATTTTAAGGTCGAGCAATAATTACATATTATCGATCGCTGGACCGAAGTTCATATGGACCAAGACATCTATAGTACAGGTAAATTCCTATTCAACATAATTTAATTCATAATTTTTTAATATTTGAAAAATTATTACTAACAAAATTATTTGTTTTGCAACGTATTATCTAAATTAAAGCATTCAAATTTGATATTGCCTTGGAACACGATCAGATTTACTATCAACACTAAGAAGTGTTATATATCAACTCTTGCCAAACACTATCGATACAACCGATGCTATTATGGAGGGACGATTATTCCAGAAAACAATTGGTTCATTCTTCGATATTATAGTTGTAACGTGTTGTTATAATATAGATCATAGTAGGGAAAATTACACATATGTTCATTATAAACTATATTTAACATCAATTATTTGTTATGTTAATAAAATCATATTTATATCTTTTTACAGTCTAGTAGTGGATACAATTTGGAGAGAACACACTAAATTTAACGAAGGTTGTTGTCCGTATACTTTCGCAGACGACAACATTGAGACATTACGAACGTAAATGGTTAACGTTTGCATTGATTCACATGAAGGTCCCCAATAGACTATCGTATAGACGGTTAGAGAAACTGGTATATCTCTACTACAATATGCGGCTAAAGTTACGGTGTGCCGAGTTGGACAAGGAGCCAAATGAACCAAAGATTGATCCTATTTACTTCCAATACTACAACGAAGATTCACAGCTAATGTTAGAGTCGGTTGAAGCAGTAAAGAACTAAGAGGATCCTTTACTTGGTGAGGCGAGAGATCCTTCACGTCCTTCAAGTTTTATCATCGAGACAATAGAAAAAAAGGAAGCATATTATCCCCAACAGGAGGAAGATCCCCTATGTCAGAACGTGACAGAAGGAGCAAGACGACATCGAGACAGACTACTCAAGGAACTAAAGATGCCCAACATACAAAGGCAAAGACAAAGGGAATAGCATCAGTCACACCATTGGAAAGAATCAAGTTGGGCAATGTGACACATTCTCAATCACATTCAGTAACCCGTTTGGTCTAGAGACCTGGTAGTGACGTGAACAGTAGTAACTCGACTGATAATGACGACGACATTGGGGGGTCAATGGTCCCATCTACATAGTTTGAGGGTGGTGTATTGTCACGAACGGTCGTCGCACAGCCGCAACAACTCTGTTCAACGAACCGTTCGTCGCTCTCACCTACATGTACAGTTGCTTGGCAACATGTTTCGACTTGGTTTTAAGTCCTTTTGCTTGTAAAAATGTAAGTTCGAACAAGTTGCAGTGCTACAGTGCGATCGCTCATCGAACCATGCAAAACAGCCATAAAACAGTCCAAAACAGCTTCGTTTTCGCGTGCCACGAGCTGTTTTCTGCAGCTCGCTACTGCACGCGAAACGTCAGCCATCTCAACACCCTAGAACCACCCGGGTGGCACCATGGGGGATGGGGCTTCGGTATAGTGTCGGGCGTTGAACAACCTTTCGTACGTTCGCACGTTACCTTGACGGGAACTTGTTGTCGCGCCCGGCACCCCGTGAGCAGCTGTTTGTGGACTTGCAGCTCTTCATTCAACCCTCTAAAGTCCTTGTTTTCCACCTCTCCCTCTTTTCTCTTGTGCACGTAAGGTGCTTGCTGAATTGCTTGTAAAGCTTTCCCTTTTCGCGAGACGTCGGGACTTGTCCATCGCTCGTTCTTCGAACTCGCTGCACACTTCAGCCTCCTACGGACGTATCCTTCACATGCCGAAGAGAAAGTTTCAATGCTCCATGGCGCCGAGTTTCGATCGCCTTGGGATGGCCGCGAACATTCCATCATCCGCATACAAGTCCATGCATGAGTACCGAATTCTTCGAGTTAGCAATTCTCCTCACTTCTGTGAGCTTTGCATAACTCTTTCAGTCACTGAGCAACTCATTCCACCTTGCATGGTCTCATCCTTTACCAAGCGCCTCGCTTGCCTTGAGCACCATCTAAGTATAGTTGTCAACGTCGAGCTGTAGCTCGAACTCAGCCATCCTAACCTTTGTGCGCTCCGCATTCTTCCAAGCTTGTTTGTTCTCGTGGTGCCTCTTGTGCGAAGGGTTGGCAATTCCTCTGAATGCCAATCTCAGATATCCACTCCTCCGAGTGATTCCTTTTCCCTATATCTCCATGCCCGTTTTCCCCCAAACGGTCGCGTGTGTGCTGGCTGCCCTCAACTCAGCCCCGCTAGGTCCCCCACGTTTGCATGCCAAGTGTTTATATGAGTGCTTGTCCCGCTCTGATACCTTCTGTCACGGACTTAGCTGGTTTGCCTAAGTTATGTGGCACCCTTGCGTGTTCGTCTGCAAAGGTCAGCCTCCCTGAAGCCTCCCATGGTCCCATTAGGACCCACAAAAGAGAAAACGGGTTAGAGAAAACGCCTCACTCGGGATCCACAAGCAAACATTTCCGAAAACACTTCATAGACAATACAAATTACAAACAAACTTTAGAAGCTCTGAACAGTTGCACAACAAAGGGTCAAAATGGTCCACTATAGACCGAATATCTCTCACAAGTGTCCACATGACACAACATTTATTTACAAGCCTAAGAATGCCACCAAATCTAACTAAAATAGGGCTGTTATGCCTTCAACCATTCCTCTACATGCTGTGCAAAGCATGAACAAACAGAGAGACACGGACATACATAAGTATTACATCAAACATCCTGTTTAGAACTTTGTCCGTGACACTATGGGGAGCCCTTCAAAGTCCATACAATGCTTCAGACTTCGCTATTGGGGGAGTACTCATGCAGGAGGGTCATTCGGTGGCCTATGAGAGCCGTAAACTCAACGAGACCGAGCGGCGGTATCCAGTGCACGAGAAGGAGATGACAGCGGTGATCCACTGTCTACAAGTTTGGCGACACTACCTTCTTGGATTGTGATTTGTACTAAGGACAGACAATATCGCTTTGAGCTATTTCCAAACTCAGAGGAAACTCTCCCCAAACCAAGCACGATGGCAGGACTTCCTGGCTGAGTTTAATATGGCAATGGAGTACAAGCCCGGAAAGGCGAATGTCGTGGCCGATGCATTGAGTCAGAAAGTGGAGCGTGTGAATGCCGTACAATTGGAGGGCAGAGGCCAAGCAAGTCAGTTGCACTCCAACTTCCTTTCCAGGATCAGGGATGGACCGTACAGTAATCCCCAAGCAGAAGCCCTGATACAACTCATTAAAGAAGACAAGGCACGACGGTTCTGGTTCCAGGAGGGACTTGTTTACACTAAAGCGAATAGGGTTTATGTTCCTCGAGTGGACAATCTGAGATATGAACTCTTAAGAGAGTGTCACGATTCCCTTTGGGTTGGACACCCAGGAATTCATAAAACCTTGGCTCTCGTGGAGAGAGCCACGAGAGCCTTCTATTGGCCAAAGATGGGGGACTGATGTGAAAGAATATGTTTGAATGTGCTTCATTTGCCAACAAGACAAGGTGGAGCAACGGAAGCCGGTGGGACTTTTGGAGCCGTTGCCCGTACTAGAAAGGCCGTGGGAGAGCATTTCCTTGGACTTCATATTAAGCTTGCTTGCAGTAGGGAGACTCGAATCGATACTCGTGGTGGTCGATCGGTTTTCAAAGTATGCAACTTTCATTGCTGCTCCCCTACACTATTCAGCAAAGGAGGCGGCCAAGTTAATGATGAAGGATATGGTGAAGTATCGGGGAGTCTCGCACAATATCATCAGTGATCGAGACGCTCGGTTCCTGGGACGATTCTGGACCGAGCTATTCAAATTATTGGGGTCCAAGTAATACTTCTCCACAAGCCTCCACCCCTAGACGGATGGCCAAACCGAAAGGATAAACTCGCACCTAGAGCAATATCTTCGGCACTATGTGAGTGGCAACCAATGAGATTGGTGAAGTTGTTGGACATTGCCCAATTCTCCTACAACTTGCAGCAAAGCTCTGCGTCCAACAAGAGCCCCTTCGAGATCATTACAGGACAACAAATGTCAACTCCTCACACCATGGCAATCGGGTATACTGGGAGTAGTCCGTCAGCCTACCACTTCACAAAGGAGTGGCACTGAAATGCAGATATTGTGTGGGCTTACTTGAAGAAGGCGGTAAAAAGGATGAAGAAGTGGGCAGACTTGGGAAGGCGACCGCAAGAGTTCAAGGTCGGCGATTTGGTGTTGGTAAAGCTCTAACCAGCACCACTCTAATTCTTTAGGAACAAAGTACACAAAGGATTGGTGCACAAGTATGAAGGGCCCTTCCCAATCATCAGCAGGGTGGGCAATGTCTCCTACAAGTTGCAGCTGCCGGCGTGGTTCAAAATTCACAATGTTTTTCACGCCAGCAATCTAAAAGCCTACCACTCGGATTCGCAAGATGCTTCCCGAAGTGTTTCAACTCGGCTACCCCCACCAGAGTCTCCTACGAAAAGCGAGTTAAAACCATTTTAGCGGATCGCAAGATAAAGCTACCCAATGGAGCTGAGCAGACCGAGTACTTGGTGAAGTAGCGAAACCTTCCCCGAACTGAAGCCAGTTGGGAGCTTGAAGATGCCCTGCGACATGAAGAAACAATTATCAACAACTACCAATAAGCATCGACGAGGGCGTCAACAGTTTAAGTAGGGGAGAATGTCACGAATGGTCATCGCATACCCGCAACAACTCCGTTCAACGAACTATTCCTCGCTCTTACCTACATGTACAACTGCTTAGCAGCATGTTTTGGCTTGGTTTTAAGTCCTTTTGCTTGTAAAAATGTAAGTTCAAACAAGTTGCAACGTTACAGTGCGGCCGCTCACCGAACCGAGCAAAACAACCCCAAAACAGCTTCGTTTTCGAGTGACACGGGCTGTTTTCTTCAGCCCACTGCTACACGCGAAACGTCAGTCATCTCAGCACCCTGGAACCACTCGGGTGGCACCATGGGGGATGAGGCTTCGGTATAGTATCGGGCATTGAACAACCTTTCGCAAGTTCGCACGTTACCTTGACGGGAACTTGTTGTCGCGCCCAACACCCGGTGAGTAGCTGTTTGTGGACTTGCAGTTGTTCGTTCAACCCTCTAAAGCCTTGTTTTCCTCCTCTCTCTCTTTTCTCTTGTGCAAGCAAGGTGCTCGCTGAATTGCTTGTAAAGCTTCCCCTTTTCGCGAGACGTCGGGACTTGTCCGTTGCTCGTTCTTCGAACTAATCAACTTTCTCTTTTACAGGTCTTTCGGGACCTGCAAGAGGTTGCAAGTGGGCTGATCTTTGTGGACGCAAATCGTAAGGCGAAGCGCGACTTAAGCAACGCAAGCTAAGTTCGCGTCTTTGCCGCAAGGGTGCTACATGACTTAGGCAATTCCAACTAAGTCCGTGACAGTATAGACCAAGAAGAAGTATTTTACGCATATCATCCAAGATTCAGATCATGGAGCTCGATGAGATACTGATTAAGTTTATACACGAAAGGATAAGAGGAAGGCAATGAATGATTTTGAGCAGATACGATAAAGCTTACATAACGTAGACACAGAGTAGAGCTCATTGTATTCACAACCATCATATTATAGAGAATCTTATGGCCAACAACAGTATGATGATAGTTGGTCATTCTCTTTCAAGCAAGTACGATAATCGATCTTATGATACAGAGTAACAGATTAATGGTGAAAGTAAAAGTTTTGATATTCTCTATCCTTCGCACCAATACATACCATAATTGTACTTGCCTCAAGAGCCGCCTCAAACATATATGGTTCACTATGATCAAACTACGACCATTACTACATTGATGCAACAATAGCATACAGTGTATCGGTATACTACACCATGGAATCAATTTCAAGATTGGATCTGACAAACATATCAAATTGATATACAGATACGTAGGATCAAGGACCCTAATCCCTCACCCATGGAGTCCCGTCATTTTTTTTTGTGGTAGAACCAAATATATCTATCAATTGATAACTTGATTCATTTGAATCTTAAAGTTTAAATTATTTAACAAATAATCTAACAATTCAAATCATTTCTTTACAGATAGTTTAATATCAACGGAAGGACGGTCCGAGACTTACCACAAAGCTACTCCTTGAAGCCCGAAAAAGATATATGCAATTATTCTTTCCTTATTCAGATTATTTTTGCTAAATTTATACTAAATTTATATTTATTTTTAACTTAAAAACCTTAATCTAACATTTTTTCTAGTAATTTTTGGAGCTATTTTTGGCTAGTTTTCCGTGTTGTAGGCATGCCTGACCGTATCGACACACAGTATGTACAAAGCAATTTATACCATACTATCGATCAGTCGATATATCAGTTTAGACCAGTATGACGAACCTTGGCACAAAGCATGGGAGCACAAGAGGTTGTTCCCAAGACAAACTCTCAATATTCAAGTAGCGAAAGGAGCAACCTTATCATGACACATGGACTCATCATCAAAAAACAATATAAGAAGCTGTTTGGAACAAATACCTGTCAGAGAAAACCACCTCAATTTCCTCAGATGCACCCTTAGTGGCTTCCATTAGCACATTTGCAATCTCTATTTTTCTTGTGCTCGCCATAAGACAATCATACTCGGTAGGAACGATGAGTGCAAAAAAATTATCATCGAATTTGCTCAAGCATATCTTTTCAACAGCTGCAAGTGCTATTCGCCTTTTCAAGACATCAGCATCAGGATCAACAAGATAGATAGCAAAATCTGTAATTAGCAAAATATGCTTCTTCATCTTCCCAGATCCAGTGAACTTAACCACCTTGTCAGCAAAAAGAACTGTAATGTCACCTGCAGAGATAATGAACAGTTTTAATCATTTCATGAAACTCTGTCAATTTCAGCAGACTATTCTAGCCTTTCTCAACATAGGTCTCAAATGTTCATCCTGAAAAAAATGGGTTCAAGATATTAAAAACAAAAAAACATGTTAGAATTTCATGCAGTTGTTAGCATTGAGAAAGGATCTGTTGACTACTCTCCAAGAAATTCAGGCACATATAAATGAACAGGAAATCAAATAAACCTGAATCAATGCATAGAACTAACTGTCTTTGCATCTAGTTCTACTTAGAACCCAAATCTAGTTCTACCTGAATCAATGCAAGGATCTGTATGTATGTTCAGGCACATACAAATGAACAGGAAAAAAAATAAACCTAAATCAATGCATAGAACTAACTGTCTTTGCATCTAGTTCTACTTAGAACCCAAATCTAGTTCTACCTGAATCAATGCAAGGATTTGTATGTATGTATGTATGTATAGAGAGAGAGAGAGCAACTTCTTTTGCAGATCCATCAACCACCTAGTTCCAGTTGAATTTTCTCAGAGCAGAAATCGGTGCCAAATCTAGTAAAAGTTATGCTGGGCATATATTGTAACAGTGGAGTATCAAACCCAAAGAATATTCAACGGTGTATTAGTATCAGAAACAAGAGCTTTAGCATACTAGAGTTATAGCAGCAAAAAAGAGAAAAGATACATGAATAATTAAATGATTGCCAACTAAAATTAATATTTCTAAATCTTAAAGTTGATGATGATTATATAATCTACCAGAATCCATCGGACTTTAGGGATTTTATTTTTTTCATGATACAAAAAATGCAATAACCTTCATGATATTTTCCTGAATTAGAAGTTGAATTATCGAACATAATTTTAACAAATCCTAAATGGCAAGACTTCTTTTACAATCAATTTACTAGGCCAAATACAAATACTCGAAATACAAGGAGCCCAAAGCCAAATCAAGAACCCTAGTGGTTTCAATATTTTGACATGTTCATGCGGCGAATTACCCTACATCTATGCCAAATCTCTTCAGAAAGACCCAAAATTCGTCACCAATGGAGTCCATTCAATCAATTGAGCAACAGAAGAAAATGAACCTCCACCAGGAAATAAACAAAGCCAAAAAATTGGCGAAAGATGGGATTCATATTGCAACAAAATAAGTAACAGATGGAAAAATTCAACCGGACAGTAAAGTTAACCTTGCTTGGTCAAGATCCTGTGGAGGAAGGGATCGGATGGGACGCCGACGTAGTCCCCCTTGCACTCCCCGAAGAGGGCGGCCCTCCTCCGGACCTTCAATCCCGTGAATTGTCCCATCTCTTCAGCGACTTCCTTCGTCTCCGCCTCTTCATTTTGTGCCTCCAACGCCTTCTCTCCGTCGTATCCTCCATCTCCGTTCTCCTCCTCCACCTCCACTTGGAGCTTCGTCAAGTTCTTGAAGCGATCCATGGCGCTTATGGGAGCGCCGAAGACGAAGAATGAGATGAGGGGAAAAGCCAATTTATAGTACAAATCCGGTCCAAAAATTCGATCAGAAAACCGGGCGATTCGAGTTAAAAGAACCGGACCGGTGTCGACCACTTTATTTTGCCCTTAGGGCTTCTTTCTCTTCGATAGTTGAAGGATAGTAATTCCAGCTTCCACGGCGGATATCGAATCTAATTGGTAGCAAGAGCGCATTCATAATTATAATCTGTATCATGTCATTGTCAAGATTTGGTTTCTGCGGAGGAATTTGACGTTTGAATGATCTGACTGCAGGGTTGCAACAAAGAGGAGAAGGATATACTTGTTTTGGGGGGAGCGCGCGCTCAGATGCAGAGACTAGGGAACTTTAAGCTGCCTCAGTTCTTCAATTTCCCACCTTTCTTCACGTAATCCACTAAATGACTGCTTGCAATTAGATTCCCTTTTCGACTTATTGTTTTTGGTAGCAGGAGAACAATTAGCATCGCTAAATGGATGGGTTGTTCTCTGTTCTTCTTATGTAATCAATCATGTGGTTTCTTTTGATTTATATAAGTTGGAGAGTAATATCATGAGAATAGTAGAATTTCCATTTCTATGGCTTGGTTGCTGCCTAGAAAAAGTGTTATCATTTAAGAAAATTTCATTTCGCCTGGGGAGAATCATTTGCACACATGTTTAGAGGAATGACTTCACTTTTAATAGTCTGAACTTTTTAGTTGGATCATTTGGTGTCCTGAAGAGGCGTAATCTCCACCTAATTGCAAGCTAATACTTGTTGACTGAGATGCTTTGTTCCATCGTTTCTTTGTCCATGATTGAACATGTTGATGTCGTTCAAAGGGATTCAGGTTCTCAATAGCAACTTTCAATTCAAGCATATTGTTTTTCTATATTTGTTGGTCTAAAATTCATCATGGGACTTGTCGTAATTGGGAGCAACCCTTCCTTCCCAAATAAATCATATTACTGACTTACCACTTAATTGCTCTCCTCCTCATTTGTGCTTGTTCCTAGCATTACATACCATGACAAGTCTTTCTGAAATAACTCCAGTTGGTAGGAAAAAGAATACCTGTTGCATTCTTTTTTTTTTTTTGCTTTGGATATTGTGGAGCAAGGAGTTTCTCATGGCACAAATTCACTGCCTGCTTATACCTGAAGCATCTTGTGTATCTCAGTGTTCGCCTTGTCATGAACTAGCACTCCTGGATCCTAGCTGTAATGTTTTCTTCGAAAGATACCTTCCACGAACCATTCGCTGGATGAGTTGTACATAAAATTACTATGCTTGTGTTGATTTCCTTCCCGACTGTCAGGATCATGTGATGTATCATTTTTGTAGTTCTTCAGTTGCAATCTGTCTTTCTAATTTGCCAGATATTACTTCATTATTTCATGTTTGTGCTTTAGTATGGCTCTTTTACTTTTGAGTTTTGATGCATTGTAAAAATTGCAATTTGATATTGTGGCTTTGTCTCCGCTTTCTCAGCTATATAAAAATAATTCTATCTCGATGCCTAATGATCTTGTCAAAAGTTGCTTGCGAATGCCCAGGAACAAATCATATAGTTTATATTAGGTTATGAATTACAAAGTTTTTTTGCACTCTCACTTTTGTATGCAAAAATGGAGCTTTACTCTTCTTTATGCAGAACGAGGTCAAAACATCAATCTCACTCTCTTTTGCTTTTAGTTTGCAGCCAGTGAAGGAAACACGTGAGAAGCAAGTGCAAGTATGGAAGCAGCTGCTACTTGATTACTGCAGAAGTCAAAAGATTTTTGTGATAGGATTGGAAGAAGATTTCCCTCTGTTTTCTAATCCAGTCATTGAAAGTTAGTCAACCTTTTATATGATTACATGGTCATTATCAAGTGATGGAATTAAGATTGAGGTCTATATTTGCATAGTGGGATATATAATTTTGTTTTTCTCTTGGAGCATTCAAATTGCTCACCTAATTCATTTTAATGTTTTTTCCTTCACCATTGCAAATTGAAATTTAGCTGTTGCAAAGATGCTTGTTATTTGAGTTTTTCATGTCTACTCATTGCTAGATTTACTTTTAACGAAAAACTTTGCGATGGGCTTTTAGGATCTTTAAGCCATGAGGCAAGGGAGGTATTTCTTTCTGCTCTGATAAGTGAAGGTTCGTCTCCAGATATTTTTCGTTCACTTTGTTAAGCAGTGTGAATAAAATCAAACATATCATACAGCAAACAACTTCCATATACAGTACAATTCTTTTTGATAACCCTGTTCCTCCCAGGTCATGCCGAATGGATGGATAAAGATCATAGGAAATGTCTGATGCTTTGGTTAAGACTCCAGGAGTGGGCTGATTATATTTTAAACTTTGTGAGTACAAGAGGAAGACATGAGTAGCAAAGAGGGAAGAGTATTCATGTTTAATTATTGTTGTTTTCTCCTGCATTGTTCAGGTGAAAGACAATGGATTGCAGGATGGTGTCATGACCATTGAAGAAATGCGATCAGGAACTGAAACACATGGTACTGGTAATGTCAACACAACTTCCTCAATGTGCTAATCAACCCTCAGGTTCGCGGGCAATATTTTCTAGTTCATTAAACAAAAGAGCGAAACATTTCATGTCGCTTTGTCCACACGAAAGTGTCCTTATGATTACTATGGTGCTTACTGTTAATTCGACACGTGTTGATGATAATTAGCTCATTTCACTGTTTCTCCTGATCACTTGGCATTTCTGTCCACCTAATTGACATCCTATTCAACCGTATTACTTTGTCATTCTAACATCACATCTTTTGCTGATAAGCTGACACTTTGCATGCCACTTTTTCTATCATTCAAGAGCTTGCTGGGATAGATCGGGGTTTGCTTCTGCGTGTTCTGAGATTACTGGAGCAGAAAGGTAAAGCTACAATATTCAAAGGGACTTCAGCAGATGATGATGGAGTAAAATTTTCTGTCTAATTGGGACACTGTTTTCCAAGCCACCTGTTGACTGTTTCCATACGGTGCTGGAACTCTGATTCTTATTGTGATCATCCTTGCTTTCTTTATGGTATACGTTTTACCTGTTCAGGCTTAAACGAACATTTATTTGCTGCAGATACATCTCTGGTTATTTGAATGGGATCAAGATGTAAATCAAGCTTTTCAGATGTATGTATTACTTGGAAAATTTAATTTGTACCAAGTGATTCTGGGCATGAAACTGTGATGATAGCAAGGTTCGCAATACCGTATCGTATCGGTATTTCGACCTTGGTTTGGTACCGATACGGTATGATATATCGAACGGTACACCATGAGTGTGTTGAAGAATTGTGCTACAGTACTACAGTACACTGCTACAGTACTCTCGGACCGGTGATTAGATATAAAAAAATTACTTAAAAATAGTTCATGATATTCATTTTTTTTGCATTTAGAATGAATATATTATATACATGTTGATAGTTATCTATGGAAGCAGCATTCTTTCAGGAAAAAAAAATGATTTTTACGATTTTATTTCTTAAATCATAAAATTGATTTTGTGATTTGTTTATTTGGCACCTAACGCAAATAAGTGGTGAAAACAGAGGTCGAAGTCATTGGACGGAGTGCCTTTTTTCCTTGTTGACGTGGCAACTGATGATTGGATGTGCTGGTCTCCGTCTGAGCCGACGCCCCTGCCGAGCCACTCGATCGGCCTGAGCGCACATTCTAGAAGCCGGCTGACTTGGCCGGTCCTCCGCCTCCTTCCTTGACAGTTTATATATATATATATATATATATATATATATATATATATTAAATATATATAAATATATTTTATATCACAATAAATTGGAAAAATTACGTATATTACATATATAATTATTCCTACAAAGTTGGAAAAGTAACAAGTAGTTGATCATTATACATACTGATAACCATTTCAAAAGGATATATAAAGGGTCAAACAACACTTTATGTTTTATTTCTAAAAAAATATGATAATAATGATTAATATTAGTTTTCTTGAGTTTAAACAAGAGTGACATATATGAAAGTTTTAATATTTAAGATCTTAAAATGTTAGTATAACGTAGATAACCTTTCCTATTTCTTTTAATAACCTTCAACAAAACCAGATTACTTATTTTAATGTGATAAAAATTATTTACTTGAATTTAATATATATATATATATATATTTAAAAACAAAATACTTAGAATATATTTAAAATATTAATACAAGAAAAAGTTTCTATTAATATTATTTTAGGATGATAATTTTAGTTTTTAGTTTTAAAGGATTATTATACTAAACTTAATTTTAAACGATATTTATAGAGTTTTGGGTCTTCTATTTTTCAGTTCTTTGATCCTTTTTTTGGCCTCCCGTTTCCTCTTTTCTAGGGTTGTAAGTGGATCTCACCGAGAGAGAGAGAGAGAGAGAGAGAGAGGTGTGAAGTTGGAAATGGTGGGTTGCTCGAGGCATGGCTTGCCTAAGTGGATCGCGGCCGCCACCAGAGTAGACCTCGACGGGGCCTCCTCCTCCCCTGGTTCTCCCAAGTCCGATGCCTCTTCCTCCTCGTTGCGGTCGTCGTCGTCGTCTTCTTCATCCCCTCAGATCATATCCTCTTCTCCCGACCCCTCCACGGGCTTCGGGGAGAGGGCGCTGTCCGCGGCGGGGGCCGCCGTGCTCTCCGCCGTCCTCGTGAATCCCCTCGACGTCGCAAAGGTGACTCTTGGCTTTTTTTTTTTTTTTTGCCATGTTCTTTGTTATCCTGTGTCAACTAGCATTTGACGTCGTTTCTTTTTCCTCACTGCGATTGCATCTCACATCTTTTATTTCTGGATCATTTGAAATCGAGTTTCTAGTGCAAAAAAAAAAAAAGGTTCTTTCCTTCTGGTTTTTTCTGGATCCTGAAACTGTCGTACCTCATAATCGCAGACAAGGTTGCAGGCGCAGGCAGCTGGAGTTGCATACTATCCTTTGCAGCATCCATATGGAAGACAAATGGCGGCCCTTGGCCCAAGCACGGTACGTTATTACCTATTTTCCAAGGCTACTGTTAACAGGAGATGATCGTTCAGTGGTAGGCACTTTCATTCTTGAATATGTCTATCTAGGATAGACTGATATTTGGAAGGTGACTAGTAGCATTGCCTTCAACTCGATCAATTAATTTTGCTGCTTGCATACGACTACAGCTGCTCATTCTCATTCTTAATCAAAGAGAAGTTTAGCAACTTCAGAATGCACTGAAATTCGAGTCTTGTGGGAAGATGCCGGACACCTTATCTTGGTCATAAGTGAAGAGTGTTGATATTGGAAGAATATCATTACTTATTGGCTTGAACTTCATAGCAGACCTTTCACTTCTTAATGGTTCTTTTATTGTAGGGTTGATGACTGTAGTTGGCAACTGCTAGAGAGTTCTCTTAGTTTAGGATCTTGTTTGAGACAATTTGGTTGCCTGATGTATTATACATGTTATGTTTTTAGTCAATATTTAGCAAACTTTTAATAAGAATTGGCTATCACATATCATGGCTTAAGGCTGTTCATATTAAATGTATTGAAAGTTAGAACTAGCATCAGATACTTCTTCTAGGATTTGAATACTAATTTGATGTTATATTGATGATTTGATGTGGTTCATTTGCTGTTTTCTTGTGGACATCTTTGTTACATGAATTGACAACATGAATGCTGCCGTGGAGTATTTATGTGTCTCTACCTATATCGGTTGACCTAAAAAGGGAATAGAATAATGTTTTATGAATTTTTTTTACAAGAATAGCATTGACCTTTAGTTGGTTTTTGAGAAAATAAAAATCATTCGGACATGCTATTTCTGGAGAGCCTAAATAGTATTTTTGTCATGAAGGATCCTACAAAAAATTTTTAGAGTTGAGATTGTAATTGCTAAATTATATTATAGATTCTCATTTAACTTTTTCCTAGAAAAGATTGTCTTCAGACTGTCTGACCTTCTTTTATTGTTGATTTATGTGTTCTCCTTTTCACCTTATATTTTGTGGCTGATATGATGTTGATAATTCTCCCAGTTGATTTCGGATTTCAGATGCTCCCCATCATGCACTCGTGCTGCAGTTTTTGGTACTGAACCAGTTTGCCCTCCTGAATGTTTTCACTACAAGGGAACAGCAGATGTTATATATAAAGTTGTTAGACAAGTAAGTATTCTAGCTTAGTGGATATAAATGATAACTGTTTTAATTGCTGCAATGATCCAACTTTGAATATCTCTATCTTAATGTTGAAAATCTGCAGGAAGGCTTTGTTAGATTGTGGAGGGGTACAAATGCAGGATTAGCATTGGCTGTACCAACTGTTAGTTGTCACTTCCACTTCCCATGGCAGCATATTTATTCTTGATGCTGTTGTGATTCTTCTTTTGCTTTTATCTAAGAACTTGTTTATCACATGGCCTACTTACAGCGATTTCATATAGTAAAGATGGTTTATTTGCAAAGTTGATCTGTATATGTAATAATGTTATAAACTACAAGCAAATTTTTTCCAGTGTTTTTTCTTTAATGTGGATGTACAATGTAGAGATTCTAACATTAGATTAGTCCCGACAAATTCCTCTTATATATTCTTGCAATGGTCAAAGATACTGAGGTACCATTTCATGCTTATTGTCTAGTAAGCACACAACTTTGTGATACCACATCTACAAACTTTGGATTTCTTTATCTTTTATATTCCATCGAGCATTTTTTACTATTCCATTGGCTGATAGGCGAAAAGGTTGCTAATTTACCTAGCTTTGAAGTTTACCATTCTTTTCTGATTTTGGTATTGTTTTGCCTTCTAAGATTTGTGGTCCTTATATGCAATAGTTATGTGTTTTTCTTGGAATTGATTTAAAACAATAACTTGGTATTTAAGATTTTGTATCTTTCTGTAGGTATGTTTGTGAATCAACTATAATCAATAAGGATAATTGTAAAAGAGTTTACTATTTTCCAAATGTTGATATTATATCTCCTCATTATAGGTTGACTAATCCATTTCAAACAAGTTTCTGATCCATCTAAAGTGACTAGCTAGACCAAAATTCACATGGGTGTCTTACTTTCATGATATTCTCATTCTAGAAAACTTTCTAAAGATTACTACAAGGACTCTTTTCGGAAGACCGTGGAGCACTTATTGCTCCATCATTGAGGCTTCACATTTCAATTGTAATTGATTCATATCCACCTAGGTTAACCTAGAGGAATTGAAAAAAAAAATATTATAGTTTTGTCCCTCTCTTGTCTTTTTTCTTTTTCTTTACTTATCCTCTTTGTCCCTCTCTTGTCTTTTTTCTTTTTCTTTTTCCACCTTTTTCCTCTTGTTCCTTTTTTCTTATATCAGTTATGGCTGGTATACTGCCTGATGCACTATATAAATTCAATGAACGACCAACACAAGGTGTAGTATTGGTATTGAATTCCTAGTATATACGTCAAGGATGATATCTTTCAAATTTCAAAATAGGATAGGTCAGGTGAAACTGAATCCAATTTGAGTTTTGGATTTGATTAGACTCGAGGCCTGTTGAGCCAATTTAGTTTTTTCTACTTTCTGTTATCTTCCACACCAATTAGCTTTACCATTAAAGAATCCTAAATTCCTGATGATGTGCTGAATGATTCAAGGATGTATTTTTGTTTATTATCTTTTGGTCCTCGAAAATAAGTCCTAAAAAGCACTCAATTTTTTTTCAAAAAAGTATATATTAGTAGGTAGGAAGGTTATATAGTACTTTTTGTTGGGGACTTGGATCAAGTAGAATTAAGATAGTATGCAGGGAACAAAAGAAATTATCTTATTATGGATAATCGTAATCCATTACCGGTTATCCCAGTGAAATTGCAATATTGTTTAAGTAGGAAATCTGACAAAAACTGACACCATGTTTGAAAATTTTCATTAATTAAATTCTATTGGTATGAACCCAGATTACAAACTGGAACTTTTTTATTTGAAACTGGTTTTTTGATACCTTTGAGAATTTTTCATGCAGGTAGGAATATACTTACCTTGTTATGACATATTCCGCAATTGGATTGAGGAGTTCACAGCCTGCAATGCTCCAACGTTGACACCTTATGCCCCTCTATTTGCAGGCTCATTTGCACGCTCATTGGCATGTGTTGCTTGTTCACCTATCGAGCTAGCAAGAACACGTATGCAGGTAGCCTTATATTTGCTTGTTAATGATTTCTTATGGGCCATGTCAGCTTGTTAGTTTTTGAATTTTATTAAATGTACCTTATTATTGTTAACTTATTTATTTAGCCTGTATCTAAAATCTTGGTCCTTTATCCTATTAACATATCTTTATTTATTATTTTCCCGGCATGTATTTTACGGTTGACTTCCAATTTGAAGAACTCATCTGGTACTTCAGTCCAGAATAGGTTTATGCAATAGAAAAACTTCTAACATTTTTTTTTCTAAAATACAGTATGAAGACACTAGAGACGCACAACTATGCTAGAAGTTATAGATCTCAGTAAAATATTGCATTATGCATTATGTATTAATATTGCATCTAGTGAGCTGATTCATTGTGAACAATTAAATGTATAAGAACTGTTAAAAGGTCTTATGAGACATGCAAAATATGTCTATTAGGCAGGTTAAAGGATGCTTAATGTGTGATTCAAGTTGGTACATATCCAGCCAAAATTTTATTGTTATTTTTGTGGTTAGTAAGAGATAGCGCAGACATATCTTTGAACAAGATATACCATGAATAGATTTTGATGTAAGCATGGAACACGTTCCATTAGAGATTCAGGTCATCTTCCAGTTCCATTTCAGAAGCACATTCATTCAACAATCAAAGATTGTGATAATAATGAGATAATGCTTGTTTTTGCGGGTCTATTGTATCTAAGGCATGAGTGCAGTCCTTCGCATCATGATAAGGTTGGTTTTTATAAAGCGGGGTGACTAGGTTTGAGTTATCGAAACACCTTTTGCAGATATGGGAAAGGCTTTGTATATTAACTATCACCAGACCCCACATTTCTAGGACCCACCCCATCCTTTCTTATTGTATTTGAAGCATACAGGTTCACCAACATACCAATATTCCCTAAAATCATGTCTGCAATGCCATTGGTTCCAACCTTGTTGTTGAACGAGTAATATATAATGAATACTTTAGTAGTGGCACATATTGATTAGCATAGTTTATTATAGCTATATTTGATGACACTTTTGTGTGGGTTCTTATATAGTATAAGAAAAGATAGCCAAATACGAACCATCATAATTCATGTCCAAATAATAAATTGACTCTACCTTGTTATGTACAATGTTCTTAGCTGGAATCAGAAACCTATTATTGAAAATTGTCTGTGTTAGCTATATATCAGCATCATGATCTGTTTCCTTTTGTTTTACAAATTCAACTTCAAAAATATTATATTGAAAAATTAATTAGTGACAATAACAGGCATATAAAGAATTGCAAATCGGAGCAAAGCCCCCGGGAATGTGGAAAACATTACTTGATGTTCTATCATCTCTTAGGAGTACCAATAACAATCATAACTGTAAGTTGATAGCTTCTATTACTCCTTTTATTGTCGAAGTCCTTTCAAGAGATCTATTCTGTAAGCTAGCTTGCTTTATGACATTTTCCTACTCAACCATCATAAGTGTTAGTTGATAGCTTCTTCTACTCCTTTTACTGTTTAAGTCTTACCAAGAGGTTGATACTATAAGCTAGCCTGCTTTATGACATTTCCCTACATAAATCATGTCTACTTGGTTACAGAATCATGTAGCATTTCTTTCATCTTGTGCCAAATGTAGGAAACCAGAAACTGAACCTATAATATCAATTTTAAACTATAAAAGATGAATGCTTCAAATTTCTTGTCGTATTTGTATTTGGATACGTGCTTTTGAGGTACATTTAAAGACATACCGTACTATCACGAATGGTCATTGCGCACCCACAACATCTTCGTCAACGAACCGTCCGTCGTTTTTGCGTGCTTGTATAGATGTTTGGCAGCATGTTTTGACTTGGTTTTGTGTGTTTTTGCTTGAAAACTGTAAGCAAGAACAGATCGCAGCGTTGCAGAGCGACTGCTCACCATGCCAGGCAAAATCGCCCTAAAATGGCTCCGTTTTTGTGTGCCATGGCTTATTTTCTGTAGGTTGCGGTGCAGTGCAAAACGTCAACCATCTCAGCACCCTGGAACCCCTCGAGTGGCACAGGGGTGGATGGGGCTTTGGGGTAGTGTTGGGCATTGATTGGATTTCACAAGTTCGCACGTTAAGTTGATGGGAACTTGTCATCGTGCCTGACACCCGGTGAGCAGTCGTTTGCGGACTTGCGACTGCTCGTTTTGCCTTTTAAAGTCCTTGTTTTCTCTGTCATCTCTTTTCTTTCTTGCACATCAAGTGTTTGCCGAATTGCTTGTAAAGTTCTCCTCTTCGTGAGACGTTGGGACTTGTTCGCCACTCATTTTCAAATTAATTAATTTGCTCCTTTTACAAGTCCTACGGGATCTGAGCGAGGTTGCAAATAGGCTAACCCTTTGCGGACGGATAACGCAAGGGCGCCTTATGACTTAGGCAATCCCAGCTAAATCCGAGACATTGGTGCAAGGGTGCTTCATGACTTAGGCAACTCCAGCTAAGTTCGTGACATTATGGTATCAGAGTGGGCAAACTACTCGAGCAAACAACGAAAAGGTTTCGCAATCTCGCCATGGCGAAGCATCATGGCGAATCGAGCAAGATGGGGCAAGTCGGACCTTTTCCCCAAGCAATCGTAGATAGGCTACAAGTGTAAACTCGCTCTCAAGCTGTTGGAGCCGCTTAGGAGGAGCACGACAACGAACAAGACGAGCGAGAAGTTGGCTATTCTCCACGAGCAGAGGAGGCGTAATCTGGAGTGCCAACTGGGAAAAGAAGCTACAAGGAGACTTACAGCTACGGAAACCCGCTTTGACATTCTTGATGCTAGTTTGGAGGAACTCTACCAAGACCAATGAAGGCTTCTTGGGGTAGAGAACTCGCAAGAAGAAGTTGAATCTTGGATCGACAAGGTCGAGTCCCTAGTCGATCGATTGACGGAAGACACCAAAGACTCCGTGCAATATCTGCACGGAGTCGTGGCGGAACTCACGTCCAGGGTGACATTGCTCACAAAGGCTCTTACTGCGGCAGGGAACAACACCCGTGTTGTTCCGCCACAGAACTTAAGGGCACCCGAGCCGCATTGCTACGAGGGTGCCAAGGATGCAAAGGAGATCAAGAATTACCTGTTTGACATGGAACAGTACTTTCGAACTACAAGGCCTGATTCTGAAGATACCAAAGCTTTGATAGCAACCATGTATCTGAATGAGGATGCAAAACTTTGGTGGCGAACACGTTAGGAAGAGATCCAACAGGGTCAGTGTCGAGTGGACACATGGGAGGACTTGAAGCGAGAGTTAAGAACTCAATTCCTACCTGAGAACACGAAGTTCGTCACAAGAAGGAAGCTGAGACAACTCTACCAAAGTACTTCCATTCGGGACTACGTAAAGCAATTTTCTACAATGATACTAGACATATAGGATACGTCCGAGAAGGATAAGCTTTCAGCTTCCTCGATGGCTTGAAGCCGTGGGCACAACAGGAATTGCATCGAAGGAATGTTACCGATGTGATCGGGGCAATTGCAGCCGCGGAAAGGCTCATTGACTTTGTTTTCTCAGAGGATTCGGGGAAGAAGAAACAATCTTCGAGAAATTGCCCACACAAATATTCCCGAGTGAAGGAGTCTGGGGGTGAGCAAAGGAAAAGGAGTTTCCACAAACGATCAAGCTCAAAAGGCAAGGCCTCAAAACCTGACGGATGTTTCTTGTGTAGAGGACCACACATGGTGAGGGAGTGCCCACAAAAACAAGCACTCAATGCCTTAACAATATCAATCCATCCCCCCAGATCGGACAAGGGCAAGGCCGTTGCCCTTAGTTCGAGTAGTTCGGAATCCAACAGCGACGATGAGGAGTCGCAAGGACCCCGAATAGGAGCAATACGTTTGTTGAATGCGTTGTGGGGTCAAGTGGGGGAGAACATGAAGATGAAGCTGCAGAAAGCAGGGAGTAGCGAGCTGATGTACGTGGACATCAAGCTAAATGGCCGAACAACCCGTGCGACGGTGGACACGGGTGTTACCCATAATTTCATTATTGACCGAGAAGCTAGGCAACTTGGGCTAAACTTGGAGAAGAACCCAAGTCGGATTAAGGCAATGAACTCAGAGGCTGAGCGGATCTCCGGGCTGGTAAAGGCAATACCCATCAAGATCAGGGCATGGAGCGGAAGCACAAACATGATAGTGATGCTAGTGGACGACTTCTAAGTGATTCTCGGAATGAAGTTCATGCACACGACGAAGTTGGTGCCAATGTTGTTCCTAAACTCCCTATGCCTAATAAGAGGTGACGATCCCTGCGTGGTTCTAGTTTCTCAAGGAGGAACCAAGGACCCACAATAAATATTGGTATTATAACTGAAAAACGGGGTACAAAAAGGAGAATTTACTTTTGTGGTCATTATAAAGCTAGAGCAACTTGACGTGGAGGCCATTCATGAACCTGCTATGGTGGCGAACGTTTTGAAAGAGTTCATAGGCGTCATGCCACCTGAGTTGTTGAAAACTCTATCGTCATGCATAGGCATGGATCATCATATCAAGCTGGAGCCGGGAGTGAAGCCTCCAGCGAAACCACTATACTGCATGGCTCCTCCAGAGTTGGCAAAGTTCAGGAAGCAGTTAGATGAATGCTAAGCAGTGGTCTCATCCGCAATTCTAAAGCACCGTTTGGAGCTCTAATCCTTTTCCAGAAGAAACAAGATAGGAGCCTTCGATTATGCGTCGACCATCGAGCCTTAAACAAGGTGACGGTGAAGAACAAGTATCCAAAAGAAACAAGATAGGAGCCTCCGATTATGTGTCGACTATCGGGCCTTAAACAAGGTGGCGGTGAAGAACAAGTATCTTATTCCGCTCATCGCAGACTTATTCGACCAACTGGGCAAAGCCTTTCGGCCTTCGGTCGGGTTACTAGTAGGTCCGCATTGCTGAAGGCGATGAAGTGAAGACTACCTGTGTGATCAGGTATGGAGCGTTCGAGTTCTTGGTGATGCCTTTCGACTTAGCCAACGCTCCGGCCACATTCTGCACTCTCATGAACCAACTATTCAAGAAGTACTTAGACAAGTTTTTGGTCATCTACCTAAATGACATCGTTGTTTACAGCCAAATGCTCGAGGAGCATGTCGAGTACCTTCGAACAATTTTCAAGGTTCTTAGGGAGAACACTTTGTTCGTGAAAAGGGAGAAGTGTTACTTTGCTCAGACGGAGATTTTGTTCTTGGGGCATCGAATCGTCGCCCATTCGGATGGATAAATCAAAGGTGCAAGTTGTAGCGGAATGATGAACACCAAAGAAGGTACCGAAGCTGAGATCCTTCCTTCGTTTTGTCAATTATTATCGGCGCTTCATAGCTGGGTACTCGAAGCGCGCAACTCCACTGACGGAGTTGTTGAAGAAGGAATAGCCTTGGCGATGGCCAGACCAATGTGAAGCGACATTCGAAGACCTAAAGGCTACTGTGTTGGAAGAACCGGTACTCAAATTGTTTGATTATGGGAAGCCCTTCAAAGTCCATATGAATGCTTCAGACTTCATTATTGGAGGATTACTCATGTAGGAGGGTCACCCGGTGGCCTACGAGAGCTGCAAGCTCAACGAGATCGAGCGATGGTATGTGGTGCACGAGAAGGAGATGACAGCAGTGGTCGACTGTCTAAGCGTTTGGCAGCATTACCTTCTTAGATCGTGATTTGTGCTAAGGATGACAATATCGCAATGAGTTACTTTCAAACTTAAAAGAAACTCTTCCCAAAGCAAGCACGATGGTAGGACTTCCTGGCTGAGTTTGATATGGTAATAGAGTATAAGCCTGAAGGAGCAAATGTCGTGGTCGATGCTTTGAGCCGGAAAGTGGAGCTAGTGAATGCCATGCAGTTGGAAGGCAGAGGCTAAGCAAGTCAGTTACACTCCAACTTTCTTTCCTGATGTAACTAATCGAAGAGGGAAAGACACGACAATTTTGGGTTTAGGAGGGACTCGTCTACACTAAAGGGAATATAGTTTATGTTCCTCGAGCGGACAATTTGAGGCATGAACTCTTAAGAGAGTGTCACGATTCCCTTTGGGTTGGACATCTGGGTATTTATCGAACGTTGGCTCTCTTGGAGATGGCCTTTTATTGATCGAAGATGGGGACTAATATAGAGGAATATGTTTGAACGTGCCTTACTTGCCAATAAGATAAGGTAGAATAGCGGAAGCCAGTGTGACTTTTGGAGTCGTTGCCCGTACCAGAAAGGCTGTGGGAGAGCATTTCCTTGGACTTCATATCAAGCTTACTGGTAGTAGGGGACTGTCACGCCCCTTAAATTTAATTCTCATTCAGAAGGTGTGAACCTAACTCAAAACTGATAATATTAGAATTCAACAAACAATCCAGGATCCAAACACACATTTGAGGATATTAAGAAAACATTCAAGTAATTCACATTCATAATTTCATAATTCACAAAACCTGAAGGAGCAAATGTCGTGGTCGATCGGATGTTTCAGTTTGTAATTGTACTCTAAAAATTTCAAATCAGGTAAGCACAGAAAGAATTGAGTCTAGTTTCCAATAAATCATACTTTGCTTGAATCTGAGTTCCCAGCAGAAAGTTATAAGCAATTAAGCAACAAGAGGTCAGAAATTACAATCCCTGTTTTGCAGAATCTATAGGGTTAATTGAAACAGAAGTCTTAGTAGGCATTTAAACTCCAAATCATTCAATCTAGGTATCAAAATAAAGATCTTTGAGTCTACTTTCAAATGGATTAGGTTTTGCCTAAATCAGAGTTTAGTGCTAAAATTTAGGTCTGAAACAATGCATAGAGGTCAGATTACTGAAAAATTACAGATTCATGGCTTTGTATCAAAACGAAAGAAAGGTATGGTGCTAAGCTGAAATCTTTCGAATTATGTAGAATTAAAATGAAAACAGAGATTAGGATTACTATGGGATGGGGTTAGAACACTTGCCTTAGACAAGTTTGATTCCCAAATGTGGAGAAATTGATGCAAAACCTCAAGCAAAGCTTCTTTTTCTTCTTCTTCTTCTTCTTCTTCTTCTTCAAATCCTCTTCCCCACGTTGGCTACAGGAAGTATCCCTCCTTTGTTAAGTTTTCCTTTAATCTCTCATATAATTACTTAGGTTTGGCTAATACAAGGGTTGCATAGCGGCAAGCATGCATGAAACGGACTTATGGGTCATCCATAGAACCAACATGGGTGGCACCATACTTAGGTTAGTTAGTGACACATGTCCTTTATTTTTTTTTTAAACTTAATGTGAATCTTTGATAAATCATATCAATTTTCTAAGATTCATATTTAGGTCCCTAGCCATAAACTTCTAATATAAAATTATTTAATATAAAATAATTATTAGCTAATCCTCATATTTACAAACAAGCATTTACAAAATTTTAAAAAAATTGGGGATGTTATAGGGACTCGATTCGATACTCGTGGTGGTCGATCGGTTTTTAAAGTATGTAACATTCATTGATGCACCCTTACACTGTTCAGTAGAGGAGGCAGCCAAGTCGATGATGAAGAATGTGATGAAGTATTAGGGAGTCCTGCACAATATCACTCGATTCGATACTCGTGGTGGTCGATCAGTTTTCAAAGTATGTAACATTCATTGCTGCACCCCTACACTGTTCAGCAGAAGAGGCGGCCAAGTCGATGATGAAGAATGTGGTGAAGTATTGGGGAGTTCTGCACAATATCATCAATAATCCAGATGCACGGTTCTTGGGATGATTTTGGACCGAGTTATTTAAATTGTTGGGGTTTAAGTTATACTTCTCCATAAGCCTTCACCCCCAGATGGATTGCCAAACTGAAAGAATAAATTCACTCCTTGTGTAATATCTTTGGCACTACGTGAGTGCCAACCAACAGGATTGGGTGAAGCTATTGGACATAGCCCAATTCTTCTACAACTTACAGTGAAGCTCTACATCCAATAAGAGCCTCTTTGAGATCATTACGGGATAGCAGTCGTCGACTCCTCACACCTTGGCGATTGGTTATACTAGGAGTAATCCATTAGCATATCACTTTACAAAAGAATGACATCGAAATACAGATATTGCATGGGTTTACTTGGAGAAGACCAAAAAGATGAAGTGAGCAGACTTAGGAAGGCGACCACAGGAGTTTAAAGTAGGTGACTTAGTGTTGGTGAAGCTCTAACCAACATCACTCCAGTTCTTTAGGCATACAGTGCACAAGGGATTGGTGCGCAAGTACGAAGGACCCTTTCTAATTATCAGCAGGGTAGGCAACGTTTCCTACAAGTTGCAGCTGCTGACATAGCTTAAAATTCACAATGTCTTCCACGCAAGCAACTTGAAAGCCAACTACTCCGATTCGCGAGAGCCGAGATGCTTCATGAAGTGTTCCAACTCAACTACCCCCCACCAGAGCCTTCTATGAGAAGTGAGTCGAAACTATTTTAGCGGATCGCAAGACAATGCTACCTAACGAAGCGAAGCAAACTGAATACCTGGTGAAGTGGCAAAAGCTTCTCTGAACATAAGCTAATTAGGAGCCTGAAGACGCCCTACGACACAAAGTAGTCATCAAAACCTACCAACAAGCATCGATGAGGGCATCGACAGTTTAAGTGGGGGAGAATGTCACAAACGGTCATTGCTCACCTGCAACATCTCCGTCGATGAACCGTCCGTCACTTTTGCGTGCTTGTACAGATGCTTGGCAGCTTCTTTTGCCTTAATTTTGTGTTTTTGCTTTAAAACTTTTAGCAAGAATAGATCGCAGCGCTGCAGAGCGACTGCTCACCACGCCGAGCAAAACTATCCTAAAATGATTTCGTTTTCGCGTGCCACGGCTTGTTTTCGGCAGGCTACGGTGCGGTGCGAAATGTCAGCCATCTTAGCACCCTGGAACCCCCTGGGTGGCATAGGGATGGAAGGGGCTTTGGGGTAGTGTTGGGCGTTGATTGAATTTCACAAATTCACACGTTAAGTTGATGGGAACATGCCATCGCGTCCGACACCCCGTGAGCAGTCGTTTGCGGACTTGCGATTGTTCGTTTTGCATTCTAAAGTCCTTATTTTCTCTTTCCTTTCTTTTCTCTCTTGCACAACGAGTGTTTGTTGAATTGCTTATAAAGATGCCCTCTTCATGAGAAGATGGGACTTGTCCGCCGCTTGCTTCGAACTAATCAATTTGCTTTTTTTATAGGTCCTACGGGACCTGAGCGAGGTTGCAAATAGGCTAACCCTTTGCGGATGGATAATGCAAAGGTGCCTCATGACTTAGGCAATCCCAGCTAAGTCCGAGACATTGGTGTAAGGGTGTTTTACGACTTAGGCAAATCCAGCTAAGACCATGACTTTGCCGCAAGGGTGCCTCATGATTTAGGCAATTCCAGCTAAGTCTGTGACAGTACACTCTCTTAAAAGATTTAAAATTTTAATTAGTAAAAGAACATATCTTTTTAATACTTGGATGGTACTTGTTGACACTTCTTTGTAGAACTTTGTTTTACTTGACGATAATCTTTTAAATTTTAATTGTAGATATGATCTATATGTAATTAGTTAGACTATCATATGTTGTAAAGCATCAGATTATCATTAATGAATTAGTATAATGACCATCCCTTATTATAATTTCCTACTATTCTTTCTGAATGCTTTGATTTGCCATGCTAATTAAAATGATCTCTTTCATGTTGATGTTAGTTAATTGTATATTATTTTGTATTATAATATGTAAATTTATGATTTAACACTATCATAGTTTTCAAGCTTTTCATATATAATTTTATATATCTGTAATATTTTTAGTGTGTTATTAGTTTCTGTCTCATATCCTATTCTTTTGATTGACTTTTTTCTTTATTTATAGTGAATGTAACTACATACTCTGAAACTGGAACAATTATCAAGATTTTCATATATTTTATTTGTATTAGTAATAGTTATCATTTCCTTTTTTTTTTTTCAGGTTTTGACTTGTCTATGTATCTATACGTTGTCCTATCGAAATCACATGTATCCGTGCATCAGTTTTTTAAATAATCTTGTACCATCTTCATGTCCTGTTGACTTTTGTGATTAAACTATTTATGATTAAAAAATAGCTGGTATTTTTGCAAACAGTGCAGGGCTATCGCATCCTATGGACAGGTGTGGGAGCACAACTTGCTCGTGATGTTCCATTTTCTGCTATATGTTGGTCAACTCTTGAGCCGGTAATTTTCTTTCTACATCACAAATTGATGCTGCATTTTTTGTAGGTCTTTGTAGATTCAAATGTTGAACTTTTTCGTAATTGTCTATCTTTTCATGTACTTGTGTTAAATAATTGATTTACCCTATCTTACAGATTCGCCGAAGATTACTGTCGCGGTTTGGTGAGGAAGGCAATGCAGCCAGTGTACTAGGGGCAAACTTCTCAGCTGGTTTTGTTGCAGGGAGCATTGCTGCTGCAGCCACATGTCCTCTTGATGTTGCAAAAACACGGAGACAAATTGAGGTTCGGTATTGGAATTCCTATACTTATTTCTCTTTTCCTCTCACTTCAGTAGAACTAGGTTAAGTTCCTTTTAATGTATGATCTCATGACTATTTTTGTTTGATTGTTTTGAAATAGGATATTCTTCATCTTACACCGATGGACAAACTTAACTAATTAGACTAAAAGCCTTTCTCAAGATTTATTCTTAACCATTTTTATCTGGATGTTCATTCCAGAAGGACCCGTCAAGAGCACTAAATATGACCACAAGACAGACACTGGTAGAAGTTTGGAGGTATGTCTCTCATTCTTGTAAAGATTAGTTTCATTAAATAGTGCCACATGGCGATGTAGATGATGCATATTGAAGACCATCATGGAAGGTCCTCTTTTGCATCCATGGCAAAATTGCTAGTCGTGAGATTTCTATAATCCTTGAGTCCTTCAAAACTTTTGCATCCGCTGAGAAAGTGACCACTTTTATGTTTAGTGACATGGGATGACTGGCTTGCATGTGCACTTTACATGTACATGGGATGACTGGCTTCTCTCAAATTATGACATTCTTTAAAAAAAATTGCAGGACTGGAGGTATCAAAGGTCTCTTTACAGGTGTAGGTCCTCGAGTTGGACGAGCGGGCCCTTCTGTTGGAATTGTTGTTTCCTTTTATGAAGTTGTGAAGTACATTTTACATCAAAGGCACAACAGTTCATGAAAAAGCAATGTTGTCAGACATGGAAGACCACCTCTCTGTATCTTATCTTGGATGGTGCTTCTACACTGTCGGCACACGAAGCAATGAAGGCTTAATGCAGTTGGAAGTGTTGAAGTCAGTCATTTTGTTTCAGCATTCAAAGTGGGGCTGCAATGATGGTTGCTTTTGGCCTTACATAGATAGATAGGTTTTGAAGGAATATCAACCACAATATCAAATAATTGCCATTGGATCGTGCTTTTGCTTTCATCAAGTGTTCATCCAATTTTGTCACAAAAATATAATCGCTGTTCGGTTATCTGGCATGGAACACAACCGTTGGAGGTTGCACACCAAGAGGCAAATACTTTTTATCTTTTCAGATTTATTTTTGTGCATCAGTCTCATTTACTATACCGAAACACTTCTGTGAAAATTTTGACTGGTTGGTCATCGCAGCACAAACAATTATTGTTGTACTGATGCATTGTAAGACTACTACACTGATCCAAGACATCAATTGGTTTGGTCATCCCAGCCCAAACAATTATTGTTGTACTGATGGATTGTAATACTGCTACACTGATCAAAAACATCAATTGATCGTCTAATAACCTACCAATTTCTAGCTGCTTTGTTTATGGTAGTGAACTGTCCAGATTGAAATGCACCGTTTAGCAAATCATTGTTTTACAAGCCCCAGTGAATTTTGACTGGAACTGAAACTTGCAGATGTCATTTACTGAGGTGTTATGTTCTTGGTGTTTGATTATTACTTTGACTGCACTGCATCGGTGGCATCAGCTGTGCAACTTCTCCATTTGCCAGATTGTAAATTACTAGCTCGAGAATTAATGACAGATTTCCTCCAAGAGAACTTTTTATCTTCTACAAAGTAGACTTGCTGCTATATCTCTTCCCTTCTGCTTTAATGTGGACCATGTAATATCTCTCTTCCATTAGCTTGATATTTGGTTCCCGAGGTTTTGTAGAAGGTAATGTTATTTATCTTAATTTTTAAAAGCATAATCCAAATCAAATCCAAAAGCTCATTGCACTTCAATCTATTTACACAGTGGGATAAAAAACAGAGAAAAGATGAAGTAGCATGGGACACATCAGAAAAGGCCAAAATACCATGGAATACAAGTAGCAGCAGAAAGCACATCAGAGAAGAAACAAAGCATGATGGGACACATCAGAAATGGCAAGGCAGCGATAGCAGAATCCACATTGAATTTTCTAGCCCGTTCTTGAGATTCATATGAATCTATTCTAATTTATTTAGCAGCTTTTCAGAATAAAATGGTGTACCAAAGAGGTAAGAGAAAGTCTATAGATCATACATCATTTTGCTTTGGGCAAGAACAAGATTATAGGATTTGATGTATCTTCTTCATCTGAAAAATGAAATGCCAACAGACTCACCATATCAGACCTTTACATTTCCCACGAAAAAAAAAAAAAAAATGAGGTGCTGCTTTTTGTAGATATTTCTACAACAAGAGACTGTCATCAGTAAACATGATTCTTAATCAGAACTCGAATATTGCCTACAATGTCATCCACGTAGTAGAACATCAAAACTGTTCCATTAGATACAGCACAATGGGTTTTCTATATCCCGTTTTCATCTAACCTTATATTCTGTAAGAAAGAATCACTAGCAGTTAATTATAGTACACAATGTACAAAATTCTCAGAAAACACACAATCTTATACACCCTCATTCCCACTCAAAAGAGCAAGGAATGTGCCTCCCCCAGCATAAGCAATAACCTACTATCGACAGCCAGCCTTACAGAGCATTCGAACTTTGGAATACTCTAATGGCGGCCACTTTGTGTCCATCAATCAATTGATTGTGCCTGTCATCCACAATTATAATTTTATATATATATATATATATATATAATCAAAAGTATATCATCTGATTCATCTAATAATCTTGATCTTGAATTATCCGCTTAGGAGGAAACTTATAGTGGAAAGAAAAATTACCGAGGATCCAACTCCGGGCTTGGTTGATGATGACAGTTGCAATCTCCTGGTCATGCAACAAATTGTCTTCTAAAACCAAAACACTTTGGGTAAAAGCTCAACTGTGGAAGTTCTTTAAGGGTAATTGGTACCTAAATCTCAGGAGTACTGGGTCCGCACAGCTTAGAATTTATTTCTCATCTGAAGCTTTGGTACCTGATCTCAGTTTTGAGATTGGCGCCAGGTGAGGAAACCACACATAATTTGTCATATAAGCATCACCAATGTTTTGAGACTGCCAGCTCATTGCTACCTGCAACTTTTCTTAAACCAGCTGCAACACTTTTATTCTTCCTGTGGAATTTGCAGCAATAACCATATCTGACTTCCCTCTCCAACAGACACTTGAGACAAACTGTCCATCATCATCGCTCGTCTCTTGTCCCGTATTTGGATCAATGGATCCAAACTTGTGAGAAGTCATTGGCATGGGAAATGTCTTATAGTAAGCATAAACCTGGAGGAAATTACAGAAAAGAAATTAGACAGCCAATTAGTAGAGTGTCTTATAGTAAGCAGAAGCCAGAACAACATTACAGACAGGACATTGGACAGCCAACTAGTAAAGAAAGAGAAGCACATAATATGTGATCAGGACGAATCAACGTAGAACATATTCTTCTCCAAATTTTGCTGTGTTCTTGCGATCTACACCAACTGGCTGTTTGGTTTGCATTAAGTGAAAAGTCAAAAGTATTTTCACAGTTTGATTTACTTAAGGTGAAAGACTTACGAAGTATATTCCCTCTATTCCACCAATTTCCCCAAAAAAGACATCACCCTAAGAGGCCAAAGTCAAAATCAAGGAACTAACAAGTGTTGCCAGTTAAAAAATAATTTTACCTTTATGTTTCTTTTATATAACACCAAATAGATCCATGTTGCTGATCCCAAATAGTTGGGACTTACGATTTTGTTATTGTTGTTGTTATATGTTTCCTTTACACCTATAATTACTAATGAGAGGTAATGTTGCCCTCCACTTCCAGGGAGGAAAATAATCCAATTACTTTCAGTTAAACAATCAGCAGAAGTTTTGATAAGAAAGAAGTGGAGGAAGTGCATCAAAAGAAAGTGAAGCCATATAAACAGAGGAAGTAAAAATACTTGAGTTCGGCATAAGTGACTTCCATCTAAATTAACAAATGTACAAGATTCAGGAACTGAGATCCTACTTTTAAGAAGTCTCTGCCTTTAGGTACAAATTTAAATTCCCTAACATCAAACAGCTCCTATGGGAAGAATATCAACATACATCACTATAATGGCTAATTGAGAGGGGCACCAGGGTCAGCAAATTTGGTGCTTTAGTTGATAGTTCTTGCTAGGCTCTTTCACTCGAGATTCATCCTCCAGTTGGAATATCCATAAATAGGAGATAAGTGAATACAAAATCACATGTACAACTTCATATACAGTAGTAGTTCATGAACTTCATATACAGTAGTTCATGTATAGCTGGACAACTATTTGTGAAACCCTAATAACACATTTAAATCATACCTGTAATAAGTATATATTACAACATGTCAAATAAAAGCATGTCCAATATGCTGAACCAGAAAAAACAAGCTATCATAAGCAAATAACCTTTTTGTGATGCACAAAAATCATAATTAAGTAATCACCACATTTGAATGTGGGAATGGGATAATGAACTTGCAACAGTTAAACCAAAACCCTTTTCCAGGATGCACAAAGCCTAGAGTTTTGGAACTTCATATTTCTGAAATAAAAAATTATATATTCTCTCTTCTTGCTTAATAATATAGAACAATAAGGGGAAATTTTTCATAAGAAAAATGCAACCAAAATGCAACTTACTTCATTTGTCTCTGAACCACACAATATATACCCGTCACAAACAGACAAGCCAACAAAGTTCTGCAGAGAACATGATAAATATCAAATTGCAACTATGATCGTCATTGGTACATAGTGTTTTAGGCAGTTAAAGATGGAAATAATGATGAAGCATACCTTCTCATTTGTATGACCACTTAAAGTTAGGCTGCAAGCATTGGTGGATAAGCCACTTGGGTTTGTTCTCTTGAGATCCCAAAGCTTAAGGGTGTTGTCGGTTGATGCCGAAACAATTGTTTCCGAGTCTAAGAATTTCACGTAGCTGATGGCCTTTCCATGTCCAGACAGAGTACACCAGGGAATTCTAGTGTTCCTTAGATCATAACAGTAAATTTTGTAATCGGCAGAGCCAAAAGCCAAGAGATGAGACGAGTGTGAAAGCTGGACACAACACACATTGGCCACATTCCTGATAGTGTCAATAGAACCTTTCTGCCATATACAAATATAACATCAGTCGCTGCTAGAGTAAAACAAACACACAACACATTTTTGTAATTATCACATATTATGTGCTTACAGATATCTGTTTCTATACTTGATATTTTCAGTTAAGTTTTCAGATGCCTAATGCTTGGGTTCAGACATTTATTCAGAAAGCTTACTTCATTGATACTCCATATTTTCACAGTACAGTCATCACTTCCACTGGCCAACATAGTTGGATCCAAAACCGAGAAATTGACAGACCATGCTCGTCTTTTATGCTCAGCAAACTTTGTGAATCCTTGCCCGGTGCTTGCATCCCACAACTGCATGTAATGCCACAATCAAATCACATAGCCTTTGAAGAAAACTTAGAAAGGATTGCAAGTATAGTTTGACAGAAAGGAAATTCCATGATAATAGAAGTAGAGGATACAAACAAAGAACAAGAAACAGAGTGAGTACATGTCTGTCTACAGGACCAAAAATGCTGTGAGTATCAATAATTTCATACATGCAAATAGCTTGGAATTTTCAAGGACAAGTTTATTCATCAATAACCTACCTTAGTAACAAACAAAGAATTTTTCTGCCAAAAAACAAAGCATTTTAAGGTTTTCTAAATGACGATAGCTTAATTTTGATCTGCAAAAATTGTGTGTTGACAAGGACAAGAACGTATAAACTGAGACACAACATATAGAGTTTCAGCAAATTTTGGTGCATAAATTATAAAATGTAGGGTCTTAGAATTGTTATAGGCTGAATGGATTAAAAGTTCAAATGCCAAACCAGACTGGTTCAGTAAAAAGGGTTGCTCGGTGCATAAGGCTCTTGCCAATCCAATGGTCCAGGCACTAAACTAAAAAACATGAGGGTCTAAGTTCCATAAAGTTTTAGGGTTTCGAACAAACATGAGAAGGGGGGTGACCAGAGAATATGAGGGGATGCAGAAGGGACTTTGTCGAAGCATAAGAAATAATATATACTGATTAATCATCACTTTTCCTTCTTTTTTGCTATCAGAACCTTATGGCAGTTAAATCCTCACTCTACAAGATCCTTAATATTATGAAAGCACTAAATTGTAAAACCTGTTTCGTAAAGTACAATTTAAGTGCACAGTCATGGAGCAGAACTCTGGCTAAACAAGTAAAGACTTCATGGAAGGGCACAAATGATACGTAACAGCCCTGATAGAATTGATGCTTAATCAAACCACTAGAATTTTTGCATTGTTGACTAATAAACCATTTTTTTCTTTGATACTAAATTATGTCCAACATTGCATACTTAGAGAAAACCATTATAAACAGATCATGAACCACTAGTAAGCTCAAGACAGAGAGCAAGATGATTAACATAAAATAGAACGAGACTAATCGATTCACAAAGCTAACAAAATTAACTTAAGCTTCAATGTTGTTTAAGTTTCCTAACATCAAAGATCAGTAAACTGATAATATTTGCTGTGTCCATGGTTAAAACCCGCATAATAGCTTATCAGCATGGAAACTAATGTCTAGAAATTTCAAAATGCATTGACTTTTGAAATTATGGCTTATCACATCACTATAGGATACAAGAAATGAAATGGAAAGAGATTTTAGCAAGAAGCCCCTGAAACCTGAAGCCCTAAATTCTAAATTGTAATCTCTATTTCCAAAATCTGAATCTCAGAACCCTCCTGAACTTGAAACCTTGAACCCTAAACCTTGAAGACCTTTTACCAACAGAAATGAGGAAGCATGAGACCTTAGTCATTTTCCTGATTGATACCTATTCGTTTTGCTGTAGTAATTATTCATGGATAAGAGAATCAGTAAGCAAAATGGAAAAAGAAAAGAAAATCCAAGATGGAACGATGGAACCATTATTTAAATTCTTTTACTAAGAGCAAAACTTAACCAAAGTCTTCACTCCCTTTTGGTGGCTCGGCTTCCCTATATATTTTCTCCCGTGTCTGTGTCCTGAAAGAGGATGGCAACCCTCTCCTTCCTCTCATCTCCTCTTTGTGGACTCCTTGCCTTCTCAGAAAGCTGTCAACTCTGCATGTTAGGCAAGACATATAGCCTCACACATCATGTATTTAGATGATCGGAATTTCAAAAGTCAAGGTTTTATCCTAGATGATTTCAGACTATGGGAAGACATGGTAGATCATACCAATGTCAATCCCTGTGGCCTTGAGAAGCCAATAACATAAGGGCCTTCGTTATCTTTGTTACTTTCAGCATGTGTCTCACTGATGGATGTCCTTTGTAAGGTATGGAGTCTCAGGAGGAATTCCTTGTGTCAGAAATGGAAGAGGGTGTTTATTATTTCAGATTATCGAGCAAAGGATGTGACTCTTATTCCCAGAGAGGGCTTATGGACTATTAAACTGAAAGGCTTTAAATATTATAAGGTGGAAAAACAATTTTCAATAATTCTAGAGGGTAGAAGGAAATAGATCTGGAGCTAATGTATATTCAATTCCACCACCCTTGAGTATTGGTTATGAGAACTAATTATTAGTGGTTACCTTATTAACGGGGTCATTAGGTATGGATGACATGACCTCCACCGAGCATAGACAACCTCCATTTTCCTTTGGGGTGGATTCATGGACCAAGGTGCAGTAACTAAAAGTGCATATTACATGACTAAGTAAAATTCATCTTTGAATGACTTCCATTTTCTAGGTCAGGCAGGGCTTCAGTCTTGAGCACCGAAGGTGCTTCTGAACACTGGCTACCCCAGGATGGAGAAATATCATCATTAATAATCACTCCAAGAACCTCAAATACTTGAAAATTCAGAAAATAGGGGAATTACTGACAATATAAAAATTTGTTATCTATTCAAGGAAAGCAAGAATTTGTAGATGGTCATTTTGTTTTATGATGACTGATTAATCCTCAAGCTATTCTGAGAATGCCCAAGGGACCTAGACCACCTTCCTAGAGTCCTGTTTGTGAAATTAACTTTCGAGAGGATATGAGCCAATGATTAAATGATTAGAATAAGCAAAGGAAAAAGAAGATAAAGAAAAGGAAAAAGGAAGCGGTAGAAGAAGAATGAAGAAGAGGGGGAGGAGGTAGAGGAGGCATACTAGAGTGAGCCGTCGAGCAGCAAACAATGGCAGTGCAACCTCCTGGCGAGCGTAAGGAGTCGAGGCATCCCAAACCCTAACCTCCTGGCGGGCATAAGGAGTCGAGGCATCCCAAACCCTAACCTACACACACACACACACACACCAGACCACCGGTTGGTTTAGCAAACCTTAATCTCAGCACAAGCTGATGGGTTAATTTATGGGTCCAGTCTTCAAGAACTCCACCCAATAACACATAGGGTATGGTCCAGGTCAAGCATAAATTTCATGATAGCAATATTCAATCGAACCAGATCCGGATGTTTTCCCCAGAATATAAAGAAATAATGGCCTACTTGCTAACTCGAACCAAATAGATCAACCCGACACAACCTGACTCAAAACTTGTATGGATAGGATTAGGTTCAGGTAATTCATATTTGTTCTTATCATCCCACCAATATGAACCAACCTAACCACTGCCACACCTATGTATCTCCAAGTGTGAACCTTCTGATGACTAGCAAGTAGCACTGCAAAAAGAAACACATTCGGCGAACATTGAACTTGAAGTCCATATGCTTAAATACCTTTAAACTGCATTATTCATCCAAAGAAAGTAAACAAAACATATTATTTTCACAATTACAACACTCGACAGGATAGAAACATAATGCACCTCCAAAGCTTCTTCCTATATGTAAGTAATTCATTAATTTCATTATATTTCTGAACAAAACCAAAATTTAGCCCAAAAATATTGAGGCTCCAAGTGAGCAGCACATGGCCTAAAACAATAGTATAGACCTCTATTTTTTATTACACAAATTAGCATGATATGCAACAACACCTAATTAAACAGGATGGTTTTCATGGTTAATCATCAAAGCAGAAGAAGATGGTGGCAATGAAGAACAGAATTTAAAATACCACATGAAATTGGAATTGTTCTTAAAAAATAAAATAAAAAAAATCATAAGACATACGTTATCTGGTAATATGTAACTTTACTTGTATATAATTGACACCGAGAAATGACTTATGTAATAGTTTGCAGTTTGCACTTCAAAGCAGTGTTTTTAAAACCGTAATGTACCACCCGGTACGGGCGGTATCAATGATATAGCCCTGTATCGGATGATACGGGGCTGTACAGAGCGGTAACAGTCGGTTTCGACCATTACCGCTCAGTACAGGTCGGTAATGGTTGAAATCGACCGTTATCGTTCTGTACCGAGCGGTAATGATCGAAACCGACCGTTACCAGCTGTAACAATGCTCCAACGATCAAATTGACCGTTGGAGCCCTCCTCAAGGGTTTTTAAACCCTTTCCTCCCCCCTATTTCAATCCATTTCACTCTCTCTCTTAAAATTTCTCAAATATGTGATTACTTAATTCATTTGAATATTAAAGTTTAAGTTGTATGCAAAATAATCTAACAATTCAAATAAAATTTTCCATAGATAATTCAATATTAATAGAAAGATGATCCGGAATGGACCGAAATTGTGAACCTTGCAAAAGACTACTCCTCAAAGTCTGAAAAAGATGTGTGACACTATTCTTACCTAATTTACATTAGTTTTGCTAAAACTATACTAAATATATATTTATTTCTAACTTAAAAACCCTATCTTAACTTTTTTTTTTCTTCTATTTTTCAAGTATTTTCGGAGGGTTTGATATGTATTTTAGGTGTATTACTTGGTATGCAGTACCGTACTGAGCAAAGCTCAATACATCGGTATGGTACGGTATTCAAAACCTTCATTTAAAGTTTGGAAGATCTCAAATGAATTACTACAATAGATGTGAGCTTTTTTAACTTGAGGTCATAAGCAACACCAACTAGCAATTTAGCTAAGTCAAATGCAGCCATAGTAATTATGATGCAGTAGGATACGAGGATCTGACAACACCTTGCAATCATAATTACAATGAAATATAGAAATTGCTACAGCTTTATAAGCAAAAACAGTAAATAATTGCAAGTTCATCAGGAAACAGACCTGAACAATGCCTTCATAATCAGTTGAAGCCAAATAATTCTTTATATAATCATTCCAACATACACAGCTGAGCTTGGATCCACTAGTCATTTCAATCAGTGGGTAATGAACATCAACACTCTCATTTAAAAGAGCACCAAACTCGAAAATCTTAATTTTTTTTGATACTCCAGCTGCAGCAAAATAGTCTTCATCACGGTCAAAACTCAAAGAACAAATGACATTTGCAGAGTTGACGATGTCTAAATTCTTCAGACTTCCACAAACTTCAAATTTACTGTATTGAGCAAACTTGCATAAACCATCAAAAAAGGTTCCTAGATGATCAGTTGCTTCATCAGCATCATTCAGGAGCTGGGAGCATCTATCACGGATCTTGAGAACATCATAGTCAGAACGCATTGCAGCAATAAATTCAGGTGTTCCAATCCTCGAGCACCTGGAAAAGTATGCACTTTCAAGCTGATCAATGTTCCTCATTAACCTCTCCTCATACTTATTTGATTTGGATAGCGTGGATATTGCTCCAGCATTACCAACAGATTTTTCACTATAGTAAGTGCTGGATGATTCTATAAATTTTGATCGGAAACCTCTGTCATCAGAAAATAACTGTGTTTTTGATATGAGCCTTCGTTCAGCCTCCTCAATATCTGCCTTTAAATAACTAAGTTGTGCTTCTAGTTTTGAGGCCTGCATCTTTTTTTGTTCTTTCAAAGATAAGAGAAAGTGTAATAACAAATCTGCTTCTGCATCTTCCTCTTCAATCAAAGCCGATGAGTTATCTAATGATGGAAAATTTCTACGTTCACTTAACAGGTCACTTTGAATAATATCCCTGAACAGGTAAAGCCGCACTATCTTAGATCACATGAACTCATGATAAGGTATAGAATATATGAGACCTTGTATCAATGTGACATAATAACACATCTTTCTCAACTTAGATACCATGGTTAGATGTTATCAGCAAAGGATATCCAAAATTTAGATTAAGATTTGAAGTTTCAATCAAAACATATCCATCTTGAACAAGAGGGTTAGTTTGGTCAAGGCCAACCAGAAACAATCAGTCTCCGGCTTCAAGAAGAAACTGCTCAAACTACTGTTCATCAGGTGAATGGACAACAAATTTAGCATTTTGAACTAATAATGTGATGGAGATTTAATTTTCATTATCAGTGCAGGAGGGTCTGAATGGCAGGAAATCTCAGTGCCAGGAATAGGAAGGACCTTCCTGATGATATGAATATCTGTCGCTTTTCCTCTTTTCATTTTGTACAATCTATATGAGATTTCCTTTACTGAAAAAAATCAGTTAAGCATTTTCTACCTTTCTCACAAACCTATGCGAAAAAAAAAGCATTTTCCCTTTTGTTTATGCAGCAGGTGTACTTGCATGTACATTGACAGAGTAGTATAAGATGAGAGAAAATGGAGAAGATATCTCATAAAAAAGTACAGAACAGAAACAAGATGTCTCAAAGTGTGTGAGTGTTGACTTCAAATGTTCCCACAGAGCAAAGGCTGGCCTCACCTTGACATTGGCCGAGAAGAAGGGTCAGGATGCAACAACCAAAGACAGAAGCCAGCTTCCTTGGGACTTTCTGACAAAAAGGTTCGTGGAAGAATCCGATGCTGTAAATCCAACATTGCGGCAGATTGCACTTCCCATGTTTCAAAACAGCATAATAGCTGAAATAAAAGAAGCAACACTTGTTTAATAATCATATATAGCCTGAAATAATAGCATCACTTTTTTAGATGCATACATTTGCATACATGGATATCATCAGCGTCAACAGATATGTATGTCTACAGATCACTGATCTACTTGTTCCCTGTAGTACTTCAACAAATAAATGGTATTCACAACTCCCATAGTGGCTCATTGTGCTTGATTGTCAACATGTACACCAGTTATGCTAACTACCAAATAGACCATGCTCGGTTAATGGCAAAGAATTGCAGCAGAATTTCCTCATTGCTGTACTCTAAAATTTTATGAAGTTTAAAACACCATACTGTCATAGACATGACAGTAAACAAGGTGTTCAATGTAATGCTTGTGCATGTCCGTGTCTTTCAGTTTTGTTTATGCTTTGCACAGCATGTAAAGGGCTTGCAGAAGGCTTGGCAGCCTCATTTTGATTGGCTTCTGCGACTGTTTCAAGCTTGTAAATGCAAGTTATGTGCAGTCACGTGCAGAGGCAAAACTGCCCAGAAACAAACCATCCAGACAACCATTTTGGGAGTTTTCTATCTCCGCATAGTGGTGCAGAGTGTTAACCAGCACAATACCCAAGAGCTACCCAGGTGGCACATGACTAGATGGACCTCTGGGATAGTGTCTAAGGCTAGCTGGTTCGCTGTTTTGTTTCGCAGTAGTGTCATGTGGGCACTTGTGGGAACTTTTAGCCGCGACGAACCACCTTGGATCTTTTGTCGCCCGACCATTCAGAGCTTACAAAGTCTATGTTTATAATTTGCATTGCCTCTCAAGTGTTTAGTGAAATGACTATTTGTGGGATTCCGAGTTAAACGTTTTCCCTAACCTGTCTTCTTTCTTGTAGATCCATAAGGGATCGTAAGAGGTTTCGGGAAGGCTAACCCTTTCCGAACGGGCACGCAAAGGTGCCGCACGACCTAAGCAAAACCAGCTAAGTCCGTGACAATATGTTTCCCACTTATAAAAACCCATTGACCCCCTTGTGATGGAGCTCATGCCTGATGGTAAAAAAGCTTAATGCACTCTACTGTTTGATGCAAATGGCCTAAGAGAGGTGACATCACAATGGATCAAGGTTTACAAGGGTGGAATCAGGTTCACGATGGGGCATCGTATTTGTTTTAAGGTAGATTAGTTAGATCAGAATCAATGGACTAACCGAATTTGGTGAATAACCAAAAGAATGGAGTTATTATTAAGGGTAAAAATAATTTATCTAACTATTAAATAAGATAGTCTAATTAGGATCTTAGAAAGCTTATTTAGCAAAAAATTTCTTTTCATGCCTAGATTTTTCCATTTCACCTCTCTTTATCACACTCCATTTGAAGACCTATTGCAAGGGACAACCTAGACACTAAAATACTAACCAACCAATAATAGGTAGTAAGCAACAACTAACCATAGGGTTCTAATGTACAACAAGTGATGAAAAAAGTTTGAAGATTTCTTCTTGTTTCCTTCTATCCTAACCTTCTTGTCTCCTCATCTCTCATCTCCTCCAGCGCTCTCTCTCTCTCTCTCTCTCTCTCTCTCTCTCTCTCTGGGTTCTTCCTTTACTCCTACATCACATTCTCTCCTTTAATACCAGATGCATGGTTTGTAATACCGTATCGTACCGCTCGGTACGGGCGGTACATACTAGTCCGATAAAGGATCGGTATGGGCAATATATACTAGTCCGATAGAGGATCGGTATGAGTGGTACATTGGTACACCTTAGTGTATCATGTGTCGATACGCTCGGTACGTACTATTCCGACAGCTGATCGGTATACCGGTATGTTACAACATTCAAAACCTTGCCCAGATGTGTCAACCACAACCAAATTCTGACTCAAATAGATCTCAATAGAAGTCCAGAATCAAACCATGTTAATAGTCTAAGATAGTGACAACGATGGATGTCTTGAGATTAATATATTGAATGGTTCAAATTTTGTGCAGTCAATAGTGAACCCATTCCTTCCCAAATACATTAACTTTTAATAGAGACATCATATTCCAATTATCCTAAATATCGGCTGAAAGCTGTCTTTGTGATTTGCAGGTGATATCTCACCATTCTAAGTCCAAGGTAACCCAATGCAAGAAGCTCCTACCAATACAGGCTCACAGGTGACTTTCAGACAAATCTCACCAAACCAAGTCCCATTTTCTTTTCTTTTTCTTTTGTGAGTCAAAATATGTCCAAAGTCATTTCGTTTTTGAAGCACAGACAAATTTTCATATTTGATGGAGGCAGTCAAATGTAGATTTGTCTTTCTAATTCCTTGGCAAAAAGCTTAATTGTGTTTGTTCAAGGTTAACATTGCAAGTATCTAACCATTCAATGCACATAAACTTAAGTTAAAAAAGATCATACCCAGAACACAAGGCTCTCTCCAATGCAGGGTGCGGAAAGGTTAATGTATGCAGACTTACCTCTAAATATAGGGAGGGCTATTTTCAGGACTCGAACCATGATCTCCTATGTGATTTAGAGGCTGTTTTCATGACTTGAACTTTGGTCTCCTAGGTTGCAAAGGCTCACCCTCCATGAATATACTTAAGTTGCTTTAAAGAAAATGAATAACGATCTCATCAAATCATTGTACTCGTGCCTGAAAAAACTTCACAGCCTTCCAAATAGCACCCATGTATATGGCCTTCCTTCGATGACATTAAGGTATCATGCTTCAAACTACTTGGAAATAACTGATAGGTAAAATAATAAACTAGGTACCAAAGAATGCAAATAACAATCATCATTTTACCAAAATCATCATTTACAGAATCACAAATCTTTTTCAAGTCTTTGGAAGGATTGAACTTGACCTGAACCAGACCAAAGCTTATTGAGAATACATTCAGCATCAGAGAGCTCATTTTCTTTAAACAGGCTGTTGATTTCTGGTCCATGGTTTCTGAAACAAAATTAGTTTTTGACAGGTCGGCTAAAACACTACCACGATGGAAGGGACCCATTGGAAAAGGTGACAACTTCTTTATGAGAAATGGCATACATTCTTCGAGAGAAGCCTCTTGCTCTTTTTTTTTTTCTAGATTGCCACCACCCCACCACAAGGAAAAAAGAAAGAGAAAATTTTGTTATTGAGATTGAAATTTTGTGAATGATAAACTCAGGATTAATTACCTCTAAAAATTTTCTTTTGAAAAGCTTCCTAAACTTTGATATTCTTATGTATCTCAAAACTTTTGGCTTCTCACTTACTGTATGTCAGTGATTGCAAAAGGCGCTCGGGCGCTCGCCTAGGCGCTCGGGCGAGGCGAGGCGAGGCCCGAGCGCCTCGCTAATGTCCCAGGCGGCGCGCTTCAAACAGGCGCCGCCTGGACGCTCGCCCGAGCCCAGGCGCTGGGCGCTTCGGGCGAGCGCCTGGGTAAACCAAGGCGACCGAACCAGAATTTTAGGTCTGGTTCGGTCCTAGTTCGGTCCTAGTTCGGTTGTTAGTTGGTTCAATCGAACCAACTAAACCGATATAACCCCAACCCTAACCCTAACCCAACAGTAACCTGCTGCCGCTCTCGATCCTGATCCCGATCGCGATCTCGTCGCTCGCTGCCGCTGCTCCTGTTGCCGCTGCTCGCCGCTGTCGCTGCTCGCGCCTCCCGCGAGCCTTCCCGCTGCTCGTGCCCCCCTCGAGCCCTCCCGCTACTCACGCCTCCCGCGAGCCCTCCCGCTGCTCGCGCCTCCCGCGAGCCCTCCCACTGCTCGCGCCTCCCGCGAGCCCTCTCGCCTCCTGCGAGCCCTCCCGCGAGCCTTCCCGCTGCTCGCGCCTCCCTCGAGGCCTACCGTTGCTCGCGTCTTCCGCTCCCTTTCCCTTTCCCGCTACCGCCGCTCGCCGCTGCTACCGCCGCCGCTCGCCGCTGCTTCCTCGTTTCTCCATCAATTATAAATATAATTAATTATATTTATTAATTATATTATATATTTTTATATTTTAGCGCCTTGCTTCGCTCGGGCGAGCGCCTAGCACCTAGCACCTCGGGCGTTTTTGGACCTTGGCGTCTTTTGGCGCCTAGCGCTTTTTAAATCACTGCTGTATGTGGCTCAATATACTTCTATGAATGCCAATGATTGAGACTTGAAATCTGTGGGCCAAAAAATGCAAAAGAAAGCTAAGGGCTTTTTCTCTAACATTATGCCGTATGAAGCAAACTTGTCAAAAGAAGCAGATAATCAAACAAGAGAAATATTTGAAGACAAGAAAACCAAAGGTACCAAAGAGTGGTAATCATATGTTGCATAGAAAACAACTATGTACATCTCAGGTAGTAAATTGCAGATCACAGTGGAAGCAACATAATAATATAAGGAACAAAGAGCCACCACATAGGTAAAAGGCCTGATTCAGTAGCAAAGTCTCATACTAGATAAAAATGATTACTAAATACTTTTTAACATAGTCTTCTCTCACCTCAAAAAGAAAAACCCCAAGACTGTAGATATTTGATGCAGAGGAGCACACATAATCATTTATCTCCTCAGGGCTAGCATACCACTTCTCCTCCAATTTCACCAGCTCAGATATGGATTGCTGGCTGATAGAACTAGATATACCTGGACTGCAATTCACGTTATGACCTTTATGCCATTTCTCCAATTTCACTGCCCTGAAAGCACTGCCAGTAGTTCCTGCTCTAAAACTATCAGCTTCCTTTTCTTCACCTCGATCATCTTCTACAGAACCACCCGTAAAAGGATATGTGTGATGCTCATTGCTGTCACTATTATGATCACGAAATTTCTGAAGCTTCAGCACCGAAACTTCATGAGTCTCCTTGTCCTGGTCTGTACACCTCTTTCTTTTTGACTGATGATCCAGATGGTGAATATCTTGCATTACTAAATCTGGTAACTCCATCTGGCTCTGAGGAACAAAGGACCCAATGTACTTAACCTGATTGGAGGGATATTTGATAAAGTATGATGGCCGTAAATACTGCAAAACAAGAAGTTGGGAGTGACAGATGTCAACAAAATCCAGGATCTGCTCAAATATATGCATGCGCTCAGCCTTATTTATCTTGTGGCGCTTAGGTTTAAGCCATTCCCTCAAGGTAATTCCTTCGCTATAGGGATTTGAAGTTCCTAACTGTTTGAAAGATATAGAATCCACTTTACAACTAGGACCATGTGAAGATTTAAAAGTCACGTTCAGATTGGCATTAGGCTTTTCAATATTTTGACGAGAGATCACAACACCAGGCTCATCACGATTTTCTTGATGGTTATATACAACTCCCTTACCCTTCAATGTAGTCTTGACCAAATATTGTTGAAATCCAGATGCGGAGAGAACCTTAGTCCGGATTGCAGCAGGAGATTTTGTCGTAGTAGTACTTGGGATGATATGCTTGTCAATCTTAGACACATGCTCAGGGAACCTAGAATCTTTTGGCTCTGACTGTGTGGCTAGACTAGGCCTCTGTGTGCCCGACGGAGGCAGAAACCTGTTATCCACATCATCATCATGACCCATCGACAAGGACTTCCTGGTTGCTGTGTCCCTCGATTTTCCTGCACGTTTCGTGAAATTCTGCCATAGGCCCATCCGGACTGATGTTTTCTCCCCACTACTTGTGCTACTGCCCAGAGACAAATTAGGATTCTTATAGTTATTCAGAGTCAGCTCTTCCACCATTTCTCCTTGGTTGCTCAAAGAGTGAGCGTCTGAGCTATGTGGTTCAGGCCCAGAATGTGCATGTGGATCACAATTTAAGCTCCCTCCAGCCATACGTTCAAGAAACATCTCTGGTGTCTGCAGGCAGGTGAAGTGCTCGGCCCATTCTGCATCCTGTGAGACAAGTGGCGCGTGTGTTTCTGCGGCATTGTTGGGGCTTGGCTGCTCCGGTGGTTGATCATTCTCTGTTTTTTTAATATGAGGAGCATCGACCGAGCTCTCAAATGTCTCATTTACTTCAGCTGGCCCTTCCATGACTAGTGAAAGCGTTCCTCAACATCAGGGACGAGGCAAATTTTGTGAACCAATCAATCTGATAACTACCGCCAAAAGATCCACATCTGTATCAAAAACTCAGAGCTCCACTGAAATCCCTGCATCAATTTTTGTAATGCAGGTAGATCGTAAGTCTAACGGTGCTAACTCCATCAAAACGGAATTGAAAAGAAATCGCAAATCCCTTCAAACCATCAGGTACGGTAGAGACTATTGACACAAAAAGGCGACTCTAGGGCTCAATCAGGAGCGAAAAATTCCAATTTTCCCCTATAAGAAGAGAAAAAATCCCATTCCGTAGAAGATCCAACGGAAACCAATGGGATAAAAACGATTGAGTACCGAAAGTTCCACCTAATAACCAATTACGCAAGCAAAGATTGGTCTTGACGGAGCCAATCGCGAGGAAACTCGATTCGAATAAGAGAAAAAGGGGATCACAGAGGGAAAGGTAAAAACAAACAAACAAACAATCAAACAAACCAAAGAGAAAGGAGGTGCGGCGCGCCGGCTACGAGTCGATCGAGGGCGGAAATCCTCGGAGAGGACCGGGTAGCAGGAGATGGGCAAGTGGTTGGTCGTGAGAACCGAGGGAAAGGAAGGAATCAGTGCGGAGCAAGTGGCCGATGGGAGAACCCTAAAACTTCCGAAAGCGGAAAGAAGCAGAGGTAGGCATCATTGTCGAGAAGCCACTTGGAACGGGATCTGCGGCTCTCCCTGGCTTCGACGAAGGCTTTTGTGGGTAGGAATGGGAGGAGTACATGTTTGTCGTCCTACCCACTCGAATACTTTAATATCTCCAAAATTAATGAGACTCGCGATCGACCCATCTGAACGCATTAATTTTAGGTTAATTTTCGAAAAAAAATATTTTTTGTTTTATAATTTCTCATATAGCATCCTAACAAATTTTTCCTTAATTTTTAATAAATTTAAAAGTTATATATATATATATATATATATTTTTTGAATCTATCATCGTCTTCATCATAATCTTCGCACGCACGAGGGTTTGTCATCATCTCAACCTTATACCATTGTATGTAGGCGGCCTCTTGCCACTTGTAATCATGCCCGCCCCCATTTCGCTCCATGGCTTATCACCCTCCTTCGCTTACAACTCTCGTGCTAGGGTTTGTTATCGTCACTTGCAACCTTAGGCATTAGGCATGTTATCGTCACTCGTTATAAATGATGTTAGTTTGAGAATATACTTTTCTTTTGGTTCAGTTAATAAGTTGGAAAACTAATAGTTTTTTAAATTCATAAGTTTATCTTTCTAATTGTGTTGTTAAGATATCTAAACATCTATGTGGATTGGGGCATCCAGATCAATAAGCTGAGTTCACCATTGCTTTTATTCTTCTTGAAGCTTGATGATGCTGACAGCAAATTGTAATAGACTAATCTGTTATAATGGAAGAAGAGCTTCCAGCTGCTGCACTCTAAACTTTCTTGAAAGTTGTTGGGAGGAGTTTGGTCTTTGTGTTGTTTTATTATTGATTCTTTCCTTCCTTTTTTTTTTTGAGAATATTTAGAATAATATATGCGATATAATTTTTTTTATGAATGTTAGTCCAATTGGATCAAAATTTTGGTTAAATTGAATCATTTAAAAAATATATTTTTTAAATTGATTAATATTAACTGATTTAGTTGGATAGATCCCAAATGATTTTGATTGGGAATATCTTATTTTAATTGAATCGAATCATTGTTCCGATTTAGTTCTGTTTGAGGTGCAGGTGACAAGGGGAGTGACGAGTGTAGCCTGTCAGCTTGCACATAGAGGTGTAGCGACTAGGGGAGGGAAGCGGGGCGACTAGTGTTGCATGTCAACTCGCACATGTAGGTATAGACGACTATAGGAAGAGGGGGAGCAATCAACAAGGATCATGATAGATCATAATGAGTAGTGTTACGGTAAATAACTTTTTAAGCCGTGGCCTCGGGGCCGGCGCGGCTTGGTTTTGGGGTCCAGATGTCGGGGATCTCGGGCGACGTCCCTTGGGGTCTCCTGGCGGCAGAGTTCTGTGGTTCGGGATCGGTCGTTCGAATCGGCAGGTTAGCGGGCCGGCGGTTCTGGTCGGGGGGAAGCTCCGTCGCTGCTTCGGGAAGAGGTGGTGCCGTCTTCGTTCCTACACACAGGTCGGGTCGGAAGCTCGGCCCGACCCCTCCGACGATCGAGTTAGAAGGTGATGTAGAGAGGGGTTTGAAGGAAGTGAAGGGGAAGTGTTCTCCAGTGTATTCGGCTTGTGCTTTTTGCTTAGGACTCATGGGTATTTATAGAGGAGGTTTTATGTTACCTGATGTAGCTGTCCGTGGGGCAGGACTGTACCTTTGGTGGCGTCTGACATTGCCACTGGGGCTACGTGGGGGGCCGAGCTGCTGCAGGGTATGGGGGAGGGGTGCCAGTCAACGCCTCCCCCTGTCTTGGCCGATCATGAGGGTTCCGTCGAGGGGGTCATTTGGGTACATTCGGTATGGGCGCACGTCGTGTCGTGGTTAATGCTCATCCTGGGGTCGTGTGCCGCATAAAGCGTTCGTTGCGGGGGGGGGGGTGGGGGGGGGGGGGGGTGGGGGGGTTTGTATTACGTCGAATCCGGGGTGTTATGTTAAGTCAGTTTTTTACCCCCATCATATGCCCCACCCGAAAGGAGCTATGCATCGGTTTTGCATGCAGGGAGTCCGATGCATGGCTTCCTTGGGCAGCGCCAGGTCGAGGCGCGCAACTCAGTCGGGAGGCCGAGTAGGGTTGGATTCGGGGGCGATGGAGCCAGTCGAGGGCCGAGGAGAACAACGTAGGCGGGGTGACCGCGCAAGTGTCTCGGGAAGGCGTAGAGCCGAGGGCCGAGGAGCACAACTCAAGCGGGGTGACCGCGCAAGTGTCTCGGGAAGGCGTAGAGCCGAGGGCCGAGGAGCACAACGCAGGCGGGGTGACCGCGCAAGTGTCTCGGGAAGGCATAGAGCTGAGGGCCGAGGAGCACAACGCAGGCGGGGTGACCGCGCAAGTGTCTCGGGAAGGTGTAGAGCCGAGGGCCGAGGAGCACAACGCCGGTGGGGTGACCGCGCAGGTGTGTCTCGGGAAGGCGTAGAGCCGAGGGCCGAGGAGGTGCTTGGCTTTTTGGCCGGCGATTGGCTGCGGCCGGGGATCGACCGTCCGAGCGCGCGCGCGGGAGGTGGAGGCCGGGTCGCTTTTCTTCTGGGGAAAGTAAAGGGTTCCACCCTTTTGGGGCTGCCGATTTTCGAGGCTGATATGATTGGGCGCCTTCGCGCCGCGTTGCCGCTGGCAGCCATGTCATGCCGCATTTATGGCGAGGTGATGCTCTTTGTTTTTCGAAGCGTATTTTGGGAGACGAGGGGTTGCGTTTTGGCGGGACGCGGCCTGCTTATAGGTAGCCCGAGGTTAGCCGCTGGGGTTTCCTTCATCTGTTTCCATCGCGATACTTCGTACACCTTCACTCGTGCCGCATCAATCGTTCCTTCTTTCCTTGCTAAAGGTTAGTGAGAATGGTGTCTTCCTCCTCCCTTTCGTCTCCTTTGAAGGCCGTGGAGACGGCGACTTCGTCGAATCCCGCCTCGTCGTCCGACGAAAGGGCGACCCGGGCCCTTGAGGCCCTGATGTGGTCGCACGAGCATGACTCTACCGTGGGTGAGTCGTTGCTGAGCCTCCTCCGGGATCGTTATGGTATCCCGGAGGAGTTCATCCTTCATGCTCCTGAGCCCGGTCAACGGGCATATGACCCGATCCCTAAGGGCTTCGCCCTTACCCTAGATGCTTTCGAGGCCAGGTTACGCCTCCCCTTACACCCCGTTATAGCTTCGTGTATTTCCTGGTGGCGTATCTCCCCGTCTTAGATGGCGCCGAACTCGTGGCGCTATCTGGCGGCGTTTCTGGGGGAGTGTCACTATGCCCGCATAACCCCGACCCATGACCTCTTCCTTTCTTGCTTCCGTCTTACTAAGGGGTCGGGGGGCTACTATCTGTCCGCCCGAGCGGGCTTCCGGGTGAGCGGGGCCCCTTCCAGCAACAAGGGGTGGAAGGAGCGTTTCTTTTTCGTCAGCCGTCCGGGAGATTGGGGTTTTGGGATCCGCTGGGGGGCGCGTGTGATAGACAATACCGTCCCGGTTTTGGACGACGAGGGGCGCCGAGGGCTCCAGAGGCTCAGAGAGATCCTCCCGGCCTCCCGAGCCATCCGGAACATGTCCGAGCGGTGGTTGGCGGAGGCGGGTCTCAGCCCGGTGCCTCTAGGTATGTTCCCCGGGGCGGTTCTTTAGGGGTTCTCTTCTCGCTCACGGGTTGCCCGCTTAACTGATTGTTGTTTTGGCCTTTTCTCGCAGAGATGGTGCATCTCGAGGCCCTTCGAGAGGAAAAAACTTCTTCGGTTGTGTCGGGCCGTTCGCCTTCCGTTGCCAGGGCAGGAACAAGGGAGGCCCCCGCGGACGTCGAGGCCGGTCAGCCTCGGAAGAAGGCACGAGTGCTTTCGAGCGATGGTCCTGAGGTGGTCCCGGCCTCAATGGAAGGTGCCATGGCACCGGCGGCGAGGGTTGCCGCAGCACCGGCGGTCGAGGGTGTGGTGGCGCCGGCGGATCATGCCGCGGGGAGTCAGGCGGAGGGCGAGGCTGGTCCGAGTGGGCGTGCAGTGGTGGAGGCGCCTCGCCAGCCCTCCATTCGCGAGCTTCTTCGTCTTCCGCTCGGGAGAGAGGACGAGCCTTACTTGGCGCGGGAGGTGGGGGCTCTTCCGCGCGGCGCGGCCACTGACCCGTTAGTGGGCAGGTGGGACGGTCTCACCCGGGGTAGCCGGGTGTGGGCCGATGGTGATTGCGCGGCCAAGTTCGTCCGCGGGGGGCTGCATCCCGACATAGCTCGGGACTTGTACACCTTGTCCTCCGAGGTTCTGCTTAGTAAATCCGCTAAGTTGCTGTTGTGGGTAAGTGTTGTCTCGTCCTTCTGCTTGTGCGTTTTTTAGGATACGCCTGGTTTTGACCTCTCCCCTTCCCCAGGGCAACCATTATGCCGCCGCGCTGATGGATCGCGTGACGCGAGACGGGTCATTGCTGCCCTGAGTAGTCGCAATGCCAAGCTCCGGAGGCAGGCGGACGAAGCTCGGGCTGGAGCGGGCCCTGAGGCTGTCGCGGCAGCCGAGCAGCATGCCTCGGACCTGGAGGCGGAGGCGGTGCGCCTTCGGTCGGAGCTCCAAGCATCCATGGAGCGGTCCGCGGAGTTCCAGACGCGGCTGGAGACGTCTGAGGGGCATAATACGGAGCTCCAGACGAGTTTACGAGCGTCGGTGGCCGAGGCTCGTTCGGCAAGGGCGGACTCCCTCGAGCTGCTCCGACGCCTTGAGGAGTCGCGAGCTGAGGCGCGGGGGGCTTCCGAGGCTCTTGATGCCGAGATCCGCCAGAGGCCGGGGAGGGACAAGAAACTGATCGAGGACTATAAGGACTCCCCGGGATTCCAGCTCGGCCTTGTTCGGACCGGGCGGGTTTCATACGAGTACGGGTATCGGGTTGCCCTTGCTCGTTTCAAGGTGCGCAACCCCGGGTCGGAGGTTGTGGAGGATCCCTTTGGTTCCTTCCCTGAGGACCTGGACGTCGGTATGCCATCCGATGTTCCCTTCGATGACAGCCCGGGGGCCCCCGAGGAGTGATGATTTTTGTACTTTTTGTAACCCGCTTTTTGAATAAACATGTTCTTTCCCTTCTCGGGTAGACTGTCTGCGTCTCGGTCCGGCTCTGTCTCTAGCCCGGTCTTTTCCTTACGGAAAGTATTTTTTGAGATTTTGGGCGTTCCAAGTCCTCGGCAGGGGATGACCCGTCATTGTGGTGAATCGGAACGTTCCGGTTCTGATGACCTCGACCACCCGGTATGGGCCTTCCTAGTTCGGGGCTAACTTGCCTCTTGCCGTGGTCGGGTTGCTGACCTCGGTCCTTCGCAAGACCAGGTCGCCTAGTTTGATGGGTCGGGGTTGCACCTTTCGGTTGTAAATCTTTGCGACCGCCCTTTTGTACGAGAGGGCTCTTACATGTGCGTTGGTGCGCCGTTCTTCCAGCAGATCGAGGGCTGCTCGAAGTCCTTCGTCCGAAGCCTTTTCGTCGTAGCTTCGTGTTCGGAGGGTGGTGATGGCTACCTCAGGCGGTAGGACAGCCTTAGTTCCGAACGCGAGGCTGTATGGGGATTCTCCGGTCGCGGTCTTGGGGGTGGTGCGCAGCGACCACAACACGCTGGGGAGTTCGTCTGTCCAGGTCGATTGGGCTGCAGACACTCTTCTTTTGAGTCCGTCAAGGATGGACCGGTTGGTTACCTCTGCTAGCCCGTTGGTCTGGGGATGAGCCACCGAACTGAACCTCAGCTGGATGCCATGATCGGCACAGAACTCCCGAAATCTTCTGCTGGCAAACTGAGGTCTATTGTCTGTGATAATGGCCTTGGGCAACCCGAACCGAGTTACTAGGTTCTTCCACACGAATTTCTCCACTTGATGCTCCGTGATTGTTGCTAGTGGCTCGGCCTCGACCCACTTCGTGAAATAGTCCACCCCCACAATTATGTACTTCCGCTGTCCAGAGGCTAGTGGGAAGGGTCCGAGCAGGTCCAAACCCCACTGCGCGAATGGCCACGCGCAGTCGATGGGACTGAGCGGAATCGCAGGCTGTCGGGGTGCGCGGGCGTGCTGCTGGCACGAATTGCACCGTCGAACGTAGGCTTTGGCATCCTGGCACATGGTCGGCCAGTAGTAGCCTTGACGGAGTATCTTGTGCGCCAAGGTTCGCCCGCCGATATGCTCGCCGCATACCCCTTCGTGGGTTTCGGTTAGAACCATCTGGGCTTCGTCGGGCTCTAAACATCGCAGGAGGGGATAAGTGAAGGACCGTTTGTAGAGGCGACCACACTCCACGGTGTACCACGCGTGCGTACGTCGCAGGCGCCGAGCCGCGACTGCTAGTCATAGGTGCCCAGCAAGCCAATCACGTGAGTGATGGCACGTGTGACTTGATACAGAATCTTTTTGCTTATTATATTTTAGCGTATATCACTTTATAACTATTGCATAAATGCATATATATATTGTGATGTCCTTGGATTTGTGCAATGGGAATCGGATCGTGATGAGATCACGATAATGAGATCGATTCACCTTTAAACACATATCCTAAATAATCCCGGTCATAGGTTACTCGAGAGGGACATCGTGATAACCGGATAGACTGGTGTGCTGTATACCCGTCCATATGATGGACGCAGCTGGTCTCATAGCTGCTCGTGTAGGGACACTAGGGATGCAGTACAGGTGCTCATTGGAGAATGAGTTCACTGATTGATCCGCTTATAGAATGCTGGATGGTTGATGATGCCTTATTGTCAGACAGCGATTCCGTAGTCCTAATGGTGTATCTGGTCCTTAGACTTGAGACACTAAGGATGTCCTGTATGAGTGCTCCACTCTTTGATACCAGACTTATATGTTTGGCTGTCCCAGATCTAGTACAGCTGGTCATTGGGAGTGGTAGTCGACCTTACGAGGGCTATTGAGTGTCGACAGAGGATCATCCACTCTCGGCGTCATGAGAGGAATATCCCATGTGTTCTTGTTCAGACAAATCCCTGGCCAGGGTCATTCGGGTTGAGAGAGAAAGAGTTCTCCGGGAGAATCCGATTAGAGCGAGACTTGAGTAGAAACCGTATGGGTCTGACAGCACCATGCTCGATATACGGTCTCTGGGATATTAGATGGATGAGGGACTATAGGTACATGGTAACTGAGGACAGACAGGTCCAATGTATTGGATTCCCCTGTATCGTCTAGGGACTACGACGTAGTGGCCTAGTACGTCCGTAGTCGATGAGTCGAGTGAATTATTACAGAGATAATAATTCACTGAGTTAGAAGGAGTTCTGACAGGTATAACTCACGGCCAGCTCGATATTGGGCCTAGAGGGTCACACACATATGGTAGGCATTGCGATAAGTAGAGGTTCGGATATGAGATATCCGACGGAGCCCTTGTCTTATTGGATGCAGATCCAATACCCACTAGGGAAGGACCCATTAGGGTTTGACACGGGATCTCTATAAATAGGAGGGATTCACAGCCTCATAAGCTAGAGTCTTTGCTTGCCCTTCCTATTCTCCTCTCCCTCTCCACCTCAGAGTAGGCCTGGAGTTTTGAGGAGCGTCGTAGCAACCCTGCTGTGTGGATCACCGCTAGAGAGGAGGACGCTTGACCTCCTTCACTCTCTCCTAAGGATCTGTAAGGAAACAGGGATATACGATCTCCCTAGGTAACACAATCTCTATACGCAGTTTTGTGTTTTGCGGATTTTTGCGCACCAATCTTCGCACGACGACGAACATCTTTTTGGGAATCGGGGATTTTTGTTTTCTTGTTCTTCCGCTGCGCATATGATGTCGCCCCCCATGATTTCCCAACAGTGGTATCAGAGCCAGGTTGTTCGTGCGAATGATTGTTTTTGAACTGCGTGTGTTGTGTTTAGGAAGAATATTGACGTCAAAATCGTTGACGCAAAAGCGAGGAAGGGCAGCAACAGTTGCTGCCATCGATCTGCATGCCTGCAGCCACTTGCAGTCGCAGCCGCAGCCAGGCAGCACAGCGCCGGCGCATGCGCAAGCGCTGTGCCTGCAGTAGCCGGCCGGCGGTCTGCTTGCAGCAGGCTTGCTGCTGGCGGGGCTGGCAGCCCATGGGCAGAGGCGCCGCAGGGCAGCGGCGCCTGCCGCCGCTGCTCCCGCGGGCGAAACCCCCCCACAGGGGCGGCCGCCCGGCGGTACAGCACCGTCTGCGGAGGCAGCGGCGCCCGAAGGGGGCACCCACCCGCAGCGGCATCGTCGCCAGCGGGCGTGCCGCTTGCAGGCGAGGGCAGTGCCCTCGCCCCGCCGCACAGGCCGTCGCCGGCAGGGTGGCGACGGCGGCAGTAGCAAAAAGGGGAAAGGGTATTAGGGTTTTATGGGCAAAAGATAGTTTTGCCCCTCGGAATTTGAGAAATTCCAGTTTCTATCTTTTGTCCAAATTATGAAAATACCCTTAGGAATTGAGAAATTCCCTACATGTCCTTGATTTCAGAAAAGTATTAATTAATTAAAAGGTTTAGTTGATTATTATTTTTATTATTATCTAGTAGTCCTACATGATGATGATTATTTATACATATGATGTATGATGTGTGGACGGATGATCATGGACCGTGTGATGTGTGTACTTGTGATTATTATTATTGAGGTCTACGAACCTCCATTATATTTCTCGTTTATTATCGGGCCTACGTGCCTATGATTAAGTTGTAATCACATGAGGAGGCGCAGCGGGAGCGTGGATGCGATAGCGGGACCCACGAGACGGACGATCGTGATGCATGGAGATGCATCAAGATGTCGACGGAACCGACGAGGACGAGATGGACGATCACAGGGCATGGAGATGCACCGTTGCACACATAGATCTTGATGTGAGTGATTAGGCCTACTGGCTCGGGCCTAATCATATTAGGTTGTGGTCCATGATCATCTGATGTGATTGCTTATACACATACTAGATATGTATATATATTTGCATGCGATGTAGATATATATTAAATATGTATATGTGTGACATGTCATATTAGGAGACCAAATTATAGAAACATCTCTCGATAATATTAAGTCGGTAAACGTGAGGCAATTAGATTGACCCATGTGGCCTTCCATCGTTATGAGTAGGAACCGATTCCCAGTGTAGGTTGAGTTGGTCGAGTCCCTCGAGACTCACCTATATCGCGATTCGCTATCTTGCTTACGACATAGAGATGTCACCGGTGACCTGAGGGCATGGTATGCTTGGTCGAGTCCCTCGAGGGTATATCATCAAATCAGACTCATCTTGTAACGAATGTGTTGACTTAACCGAGCATCATGGTTGGTCGAGTCCCTCGAGGCCATGGTGATTCGGAGGCCGAACAGGACGGGAATCACAAGGAGTTGTGATCGGCAAGAGTTGCCTACCTTTTAGGCTTAGTGTGATTGATCGAGTCCCTCGAGGTTACACTAAGACGCTGATTGGATCCTGATCCCCACTAGAAGTCTGCCGGAGACTTCCGTTTCACGTGCTGAGGGTGTCGCGTGACTCATTAGTAAAATAGTGGGAGCATATTAAGATAGAAGTCCATATCATGATAGTTTATTTCTTACAAAATCTGCATGTTATTCATTTCTGCTACATCTTTATTTTCAGAAAATGTCGCTTTTAAATCCCTTACGTGGCATACTTGATGTCAACCGCCTCACTGGTCCAAATTATACGGATTGGCTCCGTAACTTGAGAATTGTTCTCACAGTGGAGAAAATCGTGTACATCCTTGATACAGTGATGCCTACGCCCGAAGAAGGGGCAAGCGAGGATGAGATCGCTCGCTACATGAAGTACATTGATGACTCCACTCTTGCTCAGTGCTATATGTTGGGCTCTATGACTCCAGAGTTACAGAGACAACATGAAAAGATAGATGCCAGATCCATTCTCCTACATGTCCGCAAATTGTTTGAGGAACAGGGAAGGACTCAACGATATGAGATATCCAAGAGCCTTTTTCGCGCTAGGATGACTGAGGGGACACCGGTTCAGAACCATGTTATAAAGATGATTGAGTGGATAGAGAAACTCACAGGTCTAGGAATGGTCCTAGAGGATAACTTGTGTGTGGACATTGTGCTTCAGTCCCTACCAGATTCCTTTTCACAGTTCATAATGAATTTTAATATGAACAGGCTTGAGGTGACTCTCCCAGAGCTCCTCAATATATTGAGGGAGGCAGAGAGTACTATTAAGAAAGAGAAGCCAGTTCTCTACACTGGTGAGACCAGAAAGAAAAGGAAAGCAGAAAGGTCCCTTAAGAAGGGAAAGGGCAAGGGCAAACAAGGTAAAGCAAAGGTTGCCAAGAAAGACCCAGCAAAGGACAAAGGCTAGTGCTTCCACTGTGGTAAAGATGGGCACTGGAAGAGAAACTGCAAAGAGTACCTTGCAGAAAGGGCGAAACAAAAGCTTGATGAAGCTTCAGGTACATTCATGATCAGTCTCCATTTGTCAGAATCTTATGATAACACATGGGTATTGGATACTGGTAGTGCTTATCATATATACAATTCGTTGCAGGTACTGGCAAGGCCTAGGAGACTTGAAAGAGGCGAGATGGACCTCAAGATGGGTAATGGAGCAAAAGTTGCTGTATTAGCTGTTGGCGAGGTCGCCCTACATCTGCCTAGTGGAGCTTTTATTGCATTAGATGCATGTTATTTTGTTCCTTCTATTATCAAAAACATTATCTCCATTTCATGTTTAACAGTTAGTGGATATAAATTTGTTTTTGAGAACAATGGTTGTTCGATATTATTAGATGATAAGATCATCACGAAAGGAACATTGAATAATGGTTTATTTATGTTAGACACCACTCCACATATCATGAATGTAAATGTGTCCAAAAGGAAACGAGATGAGTTGAACAGTGCATACCTGTGGCATTGTAGGCTAGGTCACATCCATGAAAGAAGGATTCAAAAGTTGCTAAATGATGGATATCTAGATCCATTCGACTATATGTCTTATGCAACTTGTGAGCCTTGCATTCGTGGAAAATTGACCAATTCTCCATTTAGTGGAACTGGAGAGAGAGCCACTGAGTTGTTGGAACTCATACATAGTGATGTATGTGGACCCATGTCAACTCATGCCATTGGAGGTTACTCCTACTTCATTACATTTACTGATGATTTCTCAAGGTATGGATATGTGTACTTAATGAAATACAAGTCCGAGGCCTTTGAGAAATTCAGAGAGTATAAGAATGAGGTGGAGAACCAGACTGGAAAGAGTATCAAAACTCTTCGATCAGATCGAGGAGGTGAATACTTAAGTATAGAGTTTACTCAATTCCTCAAGGACCATGGGATATTATCCCAATGGACACCTCCTTATACACCTCAGCTCAATGGTGTCTTTAAAGGAGAAATCATACATTATTAGATATGGTACGGTCCATGATGAGTTTTGCTGACCTACCCATCTCATTCTGGGGATATGCCCTAGAAACCGCAGCTTACCTTCTGAACAGAGTTTCAACTAAGTCGGTAGTGTCTACACCATATAAGATATGGAAAGGGAAGAAGCCTGATCTTAAGGTTGTTAAGATTTGGGGCTGCCCTGCCCATGTTAGAAGACATAACCCCGATAAGTTAGAATCAAGGACAGAGCGATGCAAATTTGTGGGATACCCCAAGGAAACTTGTGGGTATTATTTCTATCATCTTGAGGACCAAAAGGTCTTTATAGCTAAGAGAGCAGTGTTCCTTGAGAAGGAACACATTCTTGACGGAGACAGTGGGAGAATGATAGAATTGAGCGAGGTTGGAGAACCAAGCTCAAGCACCACTCTACAGCCTGAGTCTGTTCACGTACCTAATACACAAGTATCAACTTTACGCAGGTCTGATAGAGTATCCCATCCTCCTGAGAGATATGTGGGACATATTAGAGCAGAGGATGTAGAGGATATTGATCCTCAGACCTACGAGGAGGCTATTATGAGTATAGACTCCGGGAAGTGGAAAGAAGCCATGAATTCTGAGATGGATTCTATGTACTCCAATAAGGTTTGGAACCTAGTTGATGCGCCCAAAGGTATTGTACCCATCGGTTGCAAGTGGATCTTTAAGAAAAAGATCAGAGTAGATGGAAAGGTAGAGACCTATAAAGCAAGGCTAGTGGCTAAGGGGTATCGTCAAAGGCAAGGTATTGACTACGACGAAACTTTCTCACCCGTAGCAATGCTAAAATCCATCAGAATTCTATTGGCTATTGCAGCACACTATGATTATGAGATCTGGCAGATGGATGTGAAAACCGCATTCCTCAACGAGAACCTCGAGGAGGAGGTGTATATGATGCAACCTGAGGGATTCGTGTCCAAGAACTGCCCAGATAAGGTGTGTAGGTTGCTTAGATCCATTTATGGACTAAAGCAAGCTTCCCGAAGTTGGAACATAAGATTTGATGAGGCAATCAGATCTTATGACTTCGTTAAGAACGAAGATGAGCCTTGTGTATACAGAAAGGTAAGTGGGAGCGCTATCACCTTTTTGGTGTTATATGTGGATGACATCCTCATCATTGGGAATGATGTAGGAATGCTATCCATAGTAAAGGCTTGGTTATCTAGACACTTCTCCATGAAGGACTTAGGGGAAGCATCCTATATTTTGGGGATTAGAATCTATAGAGATAGATCCAAGAGGATGCTTGGCTTGTTCCAGTCCAGGTACATAGAAACCATTATCAAAAGGTTTGGCATGGAAAATTCCAAGAGAGGTCTCATACCGATGAGACATGGGATATCGCTTTCTACAAGTATGTCCCCAAAGACTCCAGAAGAAAGGGCGAACATGAATATGATACCTTATGCCTCAGCAATAGGGTCTATCATGTATGCCATGCTATGTACTAGGCCTGATATAGCGCATGCTCTGAGTGTCACGAGCAGGTATCAGGCGGATCCAGGCTTGGAGCACTGGAAAGCAGTAAAGTGTATCCTTAAGTACTTGAGAAGGACTAAGGATCTTTTACTAGTATATGGAGGTAATAGTTTTACGGTTGAAGGCTACACTGACTCAAGTTTTCAGTCTAATGTCGATGATAGCAAGTCGAATTCAGGGTATGTGTACACATTGAATGGAGGAGCAGTGTGCTGGAAGAGTTCCAAGCAAGATACCACTGCTGACTCGACCACAGAGGCGGAGTACATTGCTGCATTAGATGCAGCAAAAGAGGGAGTCTGGGTGAAGATGTTCATCACAGATTTGGGAGTCGTTCCGAATAGCGAGAAGTCGACTTCCTTATATTGCGACAACTATGGGGCGATTACTCAAATAAGGGAACTCGGGTCTCATCAGAAGTGTTCTGAGGAGGTTCCAGCTTATTAGAGAGATCGTAACCCGAGGAGATGTAGCAGTGGAAAGAGTTCCATCCGAAGATAACATTGTAGATCCACTGACAAAGCCGTTGTCTCAAATTGTCTTTGAGCGTCACAGGAGTCTGATGGGGATCAGACACATAGGTGATTGGCTTTAGGTCAAGTGGGAGATTACTAATCATAGGTGCCTAGCAAGCCAATCATGTGAGTGATGGCACGTGTGACTTGATACAGAATCTTTTTGCTTATTATATTTTGGCGTATATCACTTTATAACTATTGCATAAATGCATATATATATTGTGATGTCCTTGGATTTGTGCAATGGGAATCGGATCGTGATGAGATCACGATAATGAGATCGATTTACCTTTAAACACATATCCTAAATAATCCCGGTCATAGGTTACTCGAGAGGGACATCGTGATAACCGGATAGACTGGTGTGCTGTATACCCGTCCATATGATGGATGCAGCTGGTCTCATAGCTGCTTGTGTAGGGACACTAGGGATACAGTACAGGTGCTCATTGGAGAATGAGTTCACTGATTGATCCGCTTACGGAATGCTGGATGGTTGATGATGCCTTATTGTCAGACAGCGATTCCGTAGTCCTAGTGGTGTATCTGGTCCTTAGACTTGAGACACCAAGGATGTCCTGTATGAGTGCTCCACTCTTTGATACCAGATTTATAGGTTTGGCTGTCCCAGATCTAGTACAGCTGGTCATTGGGAGTGGTAGTCGACCTTACGAGGGCTATTGAGTGTCGACAGAGGATCATCCACTCTCGACGTCATGAGAGGAATATCCCATGTGTTCTTGCTCAGACAAATCCCTGGCCAAGGTCATTCGGGTTGAGAGAGAAAGAGTTCTCCGGGAGAATCCGATTAAAGCAAGACTTGAGTAGAAACCGTATGGGTCTGACAGCACCATGCTCGATATACGGTCTCTAGGATATTAGATGGATGAGGGACTATAGGTACATGGTAACTGAGGACAGACAGGTCCAATGGATTGGATTCCCCTGTATCGTCTGGGGACTACGGCGTAGTAGCCTAGTACGTCCGTAGTCGATGAGTTGAGTGAATTATTACAGAGATAATAATTTACTGAGTTAGAAGGAGTTCTGACAGGTATGACTCACGGCCAGCTCGATATTGGGCCTAGAGGGTCACACACATATGGTAGGCATTGCGATGAGTAGAGGTTCGGATATGAGATATCTGACGGAGCCCTTGTCTTATTGGATGCAGATCCAATACCCACTAGGGAAGGACCCATTAGGGTTTGACACGGGATCTCTATAAATAGGAGAGATTCACAGCCTCATAGGCTAGAGTCTTTGCTTGCCCTTCCTATTCTCCTCTCCCTCTCCACCTCAGAGTAGGCCTGGAGTTTTGAGGAGCGTCGTCGCAACCCTGCTGTGTGGATCACCGCTAGAGAGGAGGACGCTTGACCTCCTTCACCCTCTCCTAAGGATCTGCAAGGAAACAGGGATATACGATCTCCCTAGGTAACACAATCTCTATACGCAGTTTTGTGTTTTGCGGATTTTTGCGCACCAATCTTCGCACGACGACGAACATCTTTTTGGGAATCGGGGATTTTTGTTTTCTTGTTCTTCCGCTGCACATATGATGTCGCCCCCCATGATTTCCCAACAGCGACTTCGTCGAGGGGGAGGGTTCCATCTTGCTTGAAGCGCAGCAACTCTTGTACCCACGTGGTCGGCGCGCCACTTGGGGCCGTAGTTGCTATTTCGACGGCGCGGGCAGGGAGCTCCTCGACCTCTGGCCATGCTTTGGGGATTGGTTTTGACGCCAGCTTAGCTAGCGCGTCGGCTCGCTCGTTCTCCTCCCTCGGAAGGTTAGATAGTGTAAAATAGCGAAACTTGGTGGCTAGGTCCCTTACCCGTGCCAGGTATTTCGCCATGGTCGCATCCCGAGCTTCGTATCCGCCATTGAGCTGCTTGGCCACAAGTTGCGAGTCGGTGAGGACGCGTATCGCGGCTACCTGCATCTTGAGGGCCAGCTCCAGTCCTATCAGGAGCGCCACGTACTCCGCCTCGTTGTTGGTGGCTTTGAATCCGAATCGAAGGGATTGCTCGAACGAGCGTCCATCGGGGGCGAGGAGGACCAGCCCTGCGCCGGCGCCCTTTGGTTGGCCGAGCCGTCGACGTGTAGGGTCCAAGCTTCGGGAGCCTGCTCGGGATCTACGTCCTCCAGCTGTGTCAGCTCCGCAATAAAGTCGGCTACAACCTGGGCCTTGATGGCGGTCCTGGGCGAGTAGCTTATGTTATGTTCGCCGAGCTCCACCGCCCATTTGAGGAGCCGTCCTGCAACATCAAATTTTGTTAAGACCTGCCGAAGAGGCTGGTCGGTGACGACCTCCACCGGGTGTGCTTGGAAGTAGGGGCACAACTTCCGAGCTGAGAGCACTAGGGCGAGCGCGAGTTTCTCTATCGACGGGTAACGCTCCTCAGGTCCACTTAGGACGTGGCTGACGTAGTAGATCGGGAGTTGTTGGCCGGAGCTTTCCTTGACCAGGACGGAGCTGACTGCATGTTGGGAGGCCACCAAGTAGAGGCCTAGCTTCTCGCCCGGAGAGACGGAGGCGAGCCGAGGGAGGCGGGCCATGTGCTGCTTTATTTGTTTGAAAGCTTCCTCGCATTCTGATGTCCACTGGAAGCTCTTCGGGCTTTTGAGCGCCTTGAAGAATGGGAGGCAGCGATCGCCCGATCGAGCGAGGAAGCGAGACAGAGCGACAAGTCTTCCGTTAAGTCGCTGTAGGTCTTTAACCGTCCGGGGAGACTGCATATTGATTATAGCTTGAACCTTCTCTGGGTTAGCGTCGATTCCTCTCTCGTGCACGATGAACCCGAGGAACTTCCCGGAGGTGACGCCGAAAGTGCACTTTGTGGGGTTGAGCCGCATGCCGAACTTGCGTAGCGTGGCGAAAGCCTCGGCCAGGTCGGCAAGGTGTGTTTCGGCCTCCTGGCTTTTCACGATCATGTCGTCCACGTAGACCTCCATGTTTCTCCCTATTTGATGGGCGAACATCTTGTTTACCATTCTCTGGTATGTGGCCCCAGCGTTTTTCAGCCCGAACGTCATGACTTTGTAGAAGTACACGCCTTGATTGGTAAGGAAGGTCGTGTGCTCTTTGTCTCCAGGCGCCATCCTGATCTGGTTGTACCCTGAGTAGGCGTCCATAAAAGAGAGTCGTGCGTGACCGGCCGTTGTGTCGACCAGCTGATCGATCTTCGGGAGGGGGTAGCAGTCTTTAGGGCATGCATCGTTGAGACTGGTGTAGTCAACACACATCCTCCAGCTTCCATTGTGTTTCTTCACGAGGACTACATTGGACAGGCACTGAGGATATTTGGCTTCTTCTATGAAGCCCGCGGCCAGGAGCCGATCCACCTCCTCTTGTATTGCACGTTGTCGGTCCGGAGCCTGGCGCCGGGCCTTTTGTTTCACCGGGCGGGCGTCAGGTGGGATGTTGAGGTGGTGCTCCGCGATCTCTGGGTCGACACCCGTCATGTCCGATGGGGACCAAGCAAAGACGTCGGCATTTTGCCGTAGGAGACCGACGAGCTGCTCTCGTTCCTGCTTAGGTAATTCCGATCCGATCTTCACGGTCTGGCCTGGTCGGGCTTCTACCAAGGGAATGTCGACGGTGGACCCCCTCGGCTGGGGATGAGGAGTCGGTCTTTTTGTTTCCCGTGTATCTGCCGGGGGTGACTTGGTTCTGGCTTTCTTGCCCAATGATACGGCGGTGAGGTAGCACCACCTGGATTCTCGGGGGCTTCCCCGACTCCCGCGTGAGTTGGGAATTTAATGGTCTGGTAGTAGGTCGAGACGACCGCTCTGACTTTGTTGAGGGTCGGCCGACCGAGTATGGCATTGTAAGCGGTAGGGAGGTTGACCACCAGGAAAGTGGTCATCACCGTCTTCGACCTCGGCGGGGTTCCCAGAGTCAAGGGCAAAGTGATGGCCCCTAGGGGTGATATTGAATCTCCCGTGAAACCGGTGAGCGCTAAGCGCATTGGGCTCAGGTTTTTCCTGGCCAAGCCTAGCTTCTGAGAGGCGTCGAAGTAGAGTATGTCGGCCGAGCTCCCCGTGTCGACCATGATCCTCCTCATCTGAGCGTTGGCTACCCTGGCAGATATTACCAAGGCGTCGTCGTGGTCGGGTTGCTCGGCAGCTCCGGTTGGAAAGGTAATCTCGGGCTCCAGCTCGTGCCCCGAGGCTTCGTCGGGGGCGGCTCGGGCATACGCCTTCCTGCCTGACGTAGAGCCTCCTCCCGATGCGGGGCCCCCGGCTATCACATCGATGCGCCGCTCGACGGGGCCCTCTGGGCGAGGAGACTGCTCTTTGTTTGGCCGGAGGTACTGGCCCAGGTGTCCTCTGAGGATGAGCTCCTCGATTTGCCTCTTCAGCTCGTAGCATTGCTTAGTGTCGTGCCCGTGCTGCCGATGAAATCGGCAATATCTTGATCGGTCTGCGAGCTCCCGCGGGTTCCTCATCGGGCGAGGGTCTTTGAGCAGCCCCTTCCCCTTCTCGTGTAGGAATATTTCAGTCCGGGACGAATTCAAGGAGGGGAGAGGAGGCCTTGGGTCAGGTCTGTCCAACCTTCGCCGGGAGGCGGCGGGTTGCTGCTGTCGGGGGGGCTCTGACTTAACCTTTTTGTGTTCCTCCCGCTTTCCAGCCATCCAAGTCTCCGCGGCGATAAACTAACTGGCACGCTGGAGCATCTCGGGGACCGTGACGGGGGGTCACTCCACGAGCGACTAGAAGAATTTGGAGGGTCTCAGGCCTATCACGAATGCCTGCATCAAAAAAGAGGGGTGAGCATCCGACAATCCATGGATTTGGGTTGTAAATCGATTCACAAAATGGGCGAGGGGCTCGTCCTCCTTCTGGTTGAGCCCGAGGAGCAACGCCATGGACGGCTTAGGTCGGGCGTACGCCAGGAAGTTAAGCTCAAAGTCTTTAGCGAGCTGGTCGAAGGAGGCGACGGTCCCTGGCCTCAGACCGCTGTACCATGTGCGGGCCAGCCCCCGCAGAGTCGTGGGGAATGCCCTGCACATCAGGGCATCAGAAGTCCCAAATAGCGCCATCTGGGCGCGAAAAGCGGCCACGTGGTCGGTCGGGTCGGTTGCGCCGTCATACGCATCCAGAGAGGGAAGGCGGAAGTGCGACGGGATCGCCTGATCTTGTATCTCGGGGGTGAATGGAGATCCTTGGCGTCCGTCCACCCCGAGCTCCCCCTTTGACTTACGGACTTCCTGTTGTACCTCGTCAAGCCTTTGACTGACAAGGCGTAGCTGAGCTCGTAGGGCATTAGTCGAGTCGGCGGTCGGAGCGTCGGGCTCGGGTCGGCTCGCCGTGTCTTCTGCTTCTCGGCTCCCCGGCCGAGCTGCGGGGTTTTGAGGTGAGACGGGGAGCTCAGGGAGTGGTGCGCACGTCTAGACAAGGGGCTCCTATTGTGGCGAGGGCCGGGCCGCGTGCAGAGGGGTCCGTTGGGAGACGATCGGGATGATGGTCTGGACCATGCTGGTCAGGGTCCGGACTTGGTGGGCGAGGTCGTGAAACGCCTCGGGTGATACTGACGGCGGGCTGACGGGTGCGCCGTCAGGAGGCGACAAGCCTGGGTCATTGAATAGTTGCCAGTAGCGTTCTGCCACCGTTGCAGGGCGTTCGTCGCGGGCTCCGTCCTGCGGGGGGTGTTCCCCCGAGGCGGGGAACCCAAAGGGTGAGGACTCGCCGAGGTGGATTTGCTGGTCACCTGACATTTGGGGTCCCTCCTTCTAGCGCCAAACTGTTACGGTAAGTAACTTTTTAAGCCGTGGCCTCGGGGTCGGCGCGGCTTGGTTCTGGGGTCCAGATGTCGGGGATCTCGGGCGACGTCCCTTGGGGTCTCCTGGCGGCAGAGTTATGTGGTTCGGGATCGGTCGTTCGAATCGGCAGCTCAGCGGGCCGGCGGTTCTGGTCGGGGGGAAGCTCCGTCGCTGCTTCGGGAAGAGGTGGCGCCGTCTTCGTTCCTGCACACAGGTCGGGTCGGAAGCTCGGCCCGACCCCTCCGACGATTGAGTTAGAAGGTGATGTAGAGAGGGGTTTGAAGGAAGAGAAGGGGAAGTGTTCTCCAGTGTATTCGGCTTGTGCTTTTTGCTTAGGACTCAGGGGTATTTATAGAGGAGGTTTTATGTTACCTGATGTAGTTGTCCGTGGGGCAGGACTGTACCTTTGGTGGCGTCTGACATTGCCACTGGGGCTGCGTGGGGGGCCGAGCTGGTGCAGGGTATGGGGGAGGGGTGCTAGTTAACGCCTCCCCCTGTCTTGGCCGATCATGAGGGTTCCGTCGAGGGGGTCGTTTGGGTACGTTCGGTATGGGCGTGCGTCGTGTCGTGGTTAATGCTCGTCCTGGGGTCGTGTGCCGCACAAGGCGTTCGTCGCGGGGGGAGGGGGGGGGTGTATTACGTCGAATCCAGGGTGTTATGTCAAGTCAGTTTTTTACCCCCATCAAGTAGGACTACCAAAAGTAGAGTGGTCATCGGCAAATGTGTGGTGGAGACCGATACGAGCAAAATTATTATTTCGGAAAAGATGCTTTACTAGAAAAATTCAAAATTAGGAGATTTTTTCAAGAATTTATCATATATATATATATATATTCTATGTACTTTTCAATAGTTTTTGTGTGCTGTGATGCGTGCAACGTCAACCATCATGGTGATGAATTAATTGTCTTTGAAAGTTAATGATATAGGTAGATTAAGTTTTTATAAGTTAATTCAAATTTTATCTATTTTTTTGATATGTGATTAAACTAGTGTGTATACTCTACTGGACCGGTACAAGTCCATACGAGGTCCTTGTGTAAGATAGTGATTATATTGGACCATCTCAAGTTGATCGAAACACTCAGTGTCACTCGGATATCTCGTGACACGAAAACTCTTTTCATTCTTTGCTTATGTTAGTAAAACTAATACTTTACACTAATCTATACTAACAAGTTAATCACAATGGTACTCACCAAATTAATTGGTGGGCGGCTGCTCATTCACAGGGATCACAATTACAATCCAAAATCTTAGACGCATCCACTCGATCCGACTCAACCTGATCTCCACACAACACATGCGCCTGAGACTAACAACTTCTTTGATCATTCCGACCCCTAAGAAAATGGCTATGATAATTTCTTATAAATATATTTCCGATATTATATTAAAAAAATAATCGATACATTTAGTAATATTATATACTTTTATAAGATCAAGTAATCCAGATCAGAGTTGAGATGTTGTAGTGGGAGATGAGGATGATGGATGGGATAGAATCCATTTCGCCGGCTTTAGAGTCGGTCTTCCAGTTTGGGCTGTGCCCAATTAGCTTTATAAAGGACCGGATTCCGAGTTTGTACATTCTTCTGCATGTTTCAGTCTAAAATTTGAATTCGTCTAAGAATTTCTTACAAACAATCATATAATGCAAGGAAAAAGGAATTGTTATCTAACTATATATTTAGTTCTATAAATTAATTTCAGAAATTCATCTTCGTCGTCATGACCATTAATTCAGCTCATAGTCGAGTTTAATAACTCACAGTCCACTTAGTCATAACCCTCTCTTCTCATTTAACTTAAACCCTAACCGAAGAGGACAATGGTAGCTGTGAATAAAGCTAAAAACCTATAGTAACATGGCTTAGAAAAAAAAAAGTAAATAGAAGAAAAATAAGAGAAAAAGGAAAGGGAAGATGACAAGGACAACACAAAGATTATTCTTAATCATCTAGGCAATGTTATCACCTCAGGTTAGATCAGATTTATAGTAAACTCTTGCTATGATTATTTGAGGAAATTTTGGATATTATATATAGTGATGTAATCTTTGTATTTCAGTTATTCTCTTGCGATTGTTGTTTGGATTTTTGGTAAGAAATTAAGATTTATATATTCATTATTCTTATAGTGGATTTTCTCTAGTTTATTCATGGCTTTTGCCTTTCACGTTCGAGGAGCCTTTCACATAAATCTTGATGTTTAATTCTACTGAGTGTGTTATGATCTACTTATATTTATTCATATATAAAGTTCAGAACTATAGTTTTAGCCTGATAAATACTGTTTGAAGAGACTTATCTCATCATTATTATAGAATCACTATACTGACACATCATCATTAAATTTAAAATAGCATTAGTCCTTATCAAGACAAATTGAACATTTTATAAGGATCCTTTAGTTATTCTAAGACATGGACATAAAAGAGGTTTAATGATCCCTCTATGCTTACATGTCTTCATTTTCCTTAGACCGAAGCTTTAGAGGAGTTTGTGTTAGGCACACCCCTAGTGCTCTTCGATATGCAGATTCATCTTCGACAATATAATATAAATCTATGCAGATTTATCTTGGACGAACGATTTTAAATATAAACTCACTAATAAATAAAGATAATATAATATAATGTTGAAGAACTTGGGATGCGAGGACAAGAAGAAGAAGAAGAAGACGGATCTGAATCATAATGCATGTTTTCTTTGGCTGCGTATCCGAGTTGTCATCACATGTATCATGCACAAGCATTCGATGGATCCGAAGCCTGTCCATCGATGGAAGCTGATGCTGCAAATTAATTCATTTGTCCCATTCAATAATGTTGCGACCCTTATGGAGGAAGCATTATGCTCCAATAATTGCACTCACTATAATTCTCCACAGGTCAATTCTAATCATAACTGTTAGGACAATTATATAAAAATACATCAGTGATCCTTATGAAATTAATGAGGTATCCTTTAGCTCTTTAGCCGTAAAATAATATATAAAATCAGCCTTAATAGAGAAAAAAATGGTTATATTGAGTAAAACTTGTTAACTATCAGAATATTTAATTGAATCAAAACGAGACTAAATCAATAAGAGGTGAAATTTTAAGGTTTTACACTTATAGTTTCTAACAATAAGCACTCACATGCTGATCCTTAACATGATTTTTTTTTTTTTTTTTTTTGTGGCATGTTAAAATTAATGTCATAAATGATATGATATGATCTATCAACATTGTTTTGATCTAAATGATTGATCAAAATATTTAAACTGAAGTTAATAATAATATATTTATCATATCCTTATAAGTTAATCTTAATATTATCCATGTGCGATTAATCGAAGGTGTTAGAGGTGAAATTTTAAGGTTTTACTATTTCTAGTTTTTCTAACAATAAACATTCACGTTTGATGTTCCTTTGCCTACTAGGCAGAGTTCATGCTGATCCTTTACTTGAGATTTGTGGCAGAAGCCCAGCTTTGGAATGCAGCATGTAAAGTATTCATTTCCACAACAGCATGTAACATGTGGAAACTGTTCCTGTCAGATGAGTCCCATAAATAAATACAATCAATAGATCATATGGAATGCAGATTAGATTAGAAGCGTCGATCACCAGAAACTGTGAGATGATATAAGTGTGTCAATCGATAGATCAACTTGCTCATCTTTAGCTTTGCATAGGACAAAACACTTTACGGTGTCCAACTCAAAGAATAAATAATACAATAACAACAAGAAGAAAGACATCAAACAGTAAAATTGATGTGCCAAAACAAAAGGCGAGCCACAAACCACTGGGCATTAAGATTCCATGTCACCGTCATTAACATTGATGATTGATAGAGCACGGCAGCATCCAACTCTATCTTGTTTATTTTCTTTCATGCCTTGTACGACACCTCTCTGTGACACTGAAGACTCTTCTTAAGAAGTGGATCATGTCTTCGGCTTGTTATGATGATTGATAGAACACCAGCTGTGACAACAGGATTAATGAAAGGAGCCATATGGTTTGAGGAGTGATTAGATTAATAGGAAAGAGGAGTGATGTCAATCCAAAGAGACATAATAGGCCACATGTATTAGTAAGCAGTCATAAGTGTAAATATTAGAAATTAATAATTGCAAACCAAATTTTTAACATGAATAAATTAATAATTGCAAACCATGTGAGGAAATATTAGAAAAAAAAGATTTTTTTTTTATTTTTTGGTAAATAAAAATATGATTAAAAACTAATTTGATCACATGACTTCACATCATCATCAGTCAAATTCTTTTCCAATAAAATTTTCTAACACCTTTCAAAAATGGTTAGGATGAAAATTCAAATCTTCAATATAAAGTAAGCGATGCACTATTTATTTTATATTTAAAATAATAAAATTTATGACAAAATAATAACATAGATAAAAAATAAAATTATGAATTGTAGAAAAAAAACTTAGGTTTCTTTTTGTAGAGCATCCTGACCGTCTAAAAAGATTATTTTATCCTATAATTAAAAAAAAATTATTGTTGTCTTAACCTTAAACGTGTCTCCACTCACACTTGGCTCCTCGGCTCGCTGGCCTTCATTATGGTTGGCCACGACCCTTGTACGGAGACACAGACAGCTAGGGGAGGCGAGAGGGTGGTCAACGTTGTCAGCCTATGTACAGAGGTGTAGGTGCCTAGAGGAGGGGACGATCGACATTGCTTGCTAACCTACGTGCGGAGATGTAAGTAGCGTGGGGGGTGGGGGTGGTTAGTGAGGCTAGCCCATGCATGGAGGCACAACTAATGAGGGGAGGGGAGGTGGGCGATCGGTATTGCTAGCCTGCCAATAGAGGAGTAGGTGGTAGGGGGGCAACTGACGTTGCCTACCAGCTCGTGCATTGAACGACAAGTAGTTAGGGGAGGAGAATCATGATTGACGTTGCCTGTTAACCTACGTGCGGAGACATAAGAGGCTAAGGGAGGGAAGGAGAGCGATGGGTGAGAGTTGTGATCGGACGGGCGGGCGGGCAAAGAATGATTGATGGGATTGCTGGGGCAAACGTGGACGAAGGGTAGTGATCGATAAGAGTAAAATGATTATTTCTGAAAAAAAAAATTCTACAAAAATTTTTCGGACTTGCTGTGGTCTGTGCAAAAATCCCAAACTTACATAATTTTGTTTTAGAATTTACCCAAAATAAAATAATTAATTTGTATTTCAGTCATTTTAGTCTTCACTTGTGACCACAAAAAAAAAAAAGCACCTGCTGACAAGTGAAAGGAAGTCTTTTGTCTTCTTTCCCTCGCGCGTCCCTTTAAGGCAGCAGCCCACTGACCCTCGTCCCCAAGTCCCTCCTCTCTCTCTCTCTCTCTCTCTCTCTCTCTCTCTCTTCATCTGTCATCAGACCAGAGCGCCATGGCCAAGTCGAAGGAGCCGGAGTCAGAAGAAGAACCATGCGTTCCCACCAATAAGAGGCTGTACAACTTCCTCCTCGTTCTCTTGGGGTCGTCCCTCCTCATCGCTTTCTGCTATGAGCTCCTCTTCCCCTATGGCTCCTCTGACAGCTCCCCTTCGAAGAAAGGTGTGAGTTCGAAATGAAATTTTGGGAACTTGAAGAAAGATATGGTGGTTTCTTAGCCATTCCTTTACTTCTCACTGATGCGTTATGTTCAATTGCAAAGAAAGTTATTTGAAGTGATTAGATTGTGGTTAGGTGTTCTACTCCTGCCAAGCAATTGATGAAAGCAATAGGAACCTAATTGTGCAACTCTTATGCCCTGATTATTTCCGATTGTTCATTTCTTGCTACGTAATTGCTTATTTCCTATATCTTTATTTCTGGTTATGCTTTTTGCAAACTTTGTAATTCCCAGAATACATATTTATTTGTCTTTCTGATTGTACTCCAAGATTTTGGTATACTGTTTGCTTGCTACCCTTTTCATATCTTGGGTTTCTTAATATGGTTGTAGACTCTCAATAATTAAGTAAATTGTTGCCCTTTTTAGTATTTAATGCAGCACTTGTTTGTATCTTGAATTCATAAACTTAAGCATATCCTTTTTTTTTTGAGGAAAACTTAGTATCTTCTTGAGCATCTTGCTTGGTTGCAAACGAAAGTGATAAATTTAAATTTAACTATGTTCTCTGATAAAAGGAAATATTGCTTCCTTATCCAAAGGTTTGAATTCAATTAGTTTCAGACACTTAGAGAAAGTACATCAATTTTCTAACTAGTTTCAATCACTCAGCCGCTAATAACTTTATCCACTATTTGAACTTGATTGTTCTGTTCCCTTCCCTTCTTTTGTCTCTTTCCATAGTTTTGTGTTTTGGTAGCTCTTCTGAACTAATTTTATATTAAATGAATGGTGATGGTGATGCAGAAGCACGTGATCTTTTTTCTGGGAATTAGATCCCCCCTTCTTTTATCTCTTTCCATAGTTTTGTATTTTGATAGCACACATGAACTAATCTTATATTAAATGAATGGTGATGCAGAAGCATGTGATCTTTTTTCTGGGAAATGGATCCAGGATAGTTCTGATACACCATACACTAATTCAAGCTGCAGTTTCATATCTAATCCTCAAAATTGCTTAACGAATGGTCGGCCTGATACTGGCTACCTTCATTGGAGATGGAAACCATATGATTGTGAATTACCTCCGATGGATACAAACAAGTTCTTGAATAAAATGAGAAGCAAATCTTTAGCATTTATCGGTGACTCAATCTTCCGCAACCAGATGGAGTCATTGCTTTGTCTTCTCTCAAAGGTGCTTTTCTTGTTTAGTGCCAAATATTACTGTTTTCAACATTTGTGTCTAACAATCTTATCATAAAATAGCATAGTGGCTAAATTTTTTTGAGGCCTTTCATGGTAATACTTAGTTTATAACAAGTAATGCCAAATATCACTGCTTTCAATTTCTAATGAAAGAAAAGGCATAAACATCATTCAATATGCTTCTTTATGCATGTACTTTAAACAAGCCTCCATCTCATAAAGCAATAAATGCCGATTTTACTGAAATATGAAAACTTAATTATTTGTGTGTAAAATGATGTCTTAGTCCTGTGAACCTAATATCAAAATTTCACTTTGGATCCTTTTTTTCTTCATAATAATGCCTTTTGTGCATAATCTTGTTCAACTTCATGGAATCTATCTCTTATGAATCTGATTTCTGATCATCAGGTCGAAGAAGCTATTTTGGTCTATCATGACGAAAAATTTCAATCCAAAACATGGTACCTTCCTTCGCACAACATCACACTCGGACTAATTTGGGCTCCTTTCCTAATCAAATCTACTGAAGCAAGGTCCAAGAACAATATTCAGCTTTATCTTGATGTGCTCGATTATGCTTGGACAAGCCAATATCACAAATATGACTATGTAATGTTGTCTGGTGGGCAATGGTTCCTCAAAGAAACCATATTTTGGGAGAACAACACAATCATTGGCTGCCACGACTGCATGGGGAAGAAGCTAAGGGAGCTCGGAATGGACTACTCTTACCAAAAAGCACTTCGATTAGTCTTCCAATTCATGAGCACCTCAGAACACAAGCCACTTGTGGTTTTGAAAACCTGGACTCCGAGCCACTTTGAGCATGGGAAGTGGAACACCGGGGGGATTTGCAACAGAACAGAACCTTTCAAAGAAGGGGAATATACTGCTGATCCAGTGGATGCGACAATGAGAAATGTGGAGCTAGAGACTTTCCAGGAAGGATCGAACAATGGGTTGCGTGTGAAACTCCTCGATACGTATCATCTTTCACTGCTGAGACCTGATGGTCATCCAGGACCCTACAGAAGATTCCACCCTGATATCAGTAAGAAACTACAGAATGACTGTCTTCATTGGTGCTTGCCTGGGCCAATCGATACCTGGAATGAGATGCTCATGGAGATTCTGATGAATGAGGCGGAACTGAGATCTGCTTTCTAAAAATAACCTAATGAGCCTCTTCCAAGAGCCCAAGGCATCCATGAACTAGTTTGCTGGATCAGGGGAGAGCTCATGATCCCATGTGTTGTGGTTTATTGGTGGATTACAATGATGCCAATAGAAAAGCTTCTGTACTCATGCTTTTAAGATTAATTCTTTTTTGGATATTGGACAAAGTCATTGTGTTGAATTGCCTAGTGTCATCTAATTAATGGAATAAAATAGATCAATGTCCTGCGTTGTCATTATTGGCTTCAAACAAATAAAGGTCTTCATCACCTTATCTTTCTCATGCTCCACTTGGTGTCTGTCTGAAAATTAGCAATCTGAGCCCTCATCAAGAAAGTTGCATGTGAATTTGGATGTTGTTGTTTAAGCTACCTCAGGTTAATCTCCTGTTATGTTTCAGAATGTTCTAGGGAATTAAATCTTTCCCGTGCCATCCCTCATCTAAATATTTGAAATAGCTTCCACAGATATTATTTTCATGCCCCCTCATCTAAGGATCAATGTTGAAGATATCAACATTTTCATGCCCCCTCATTGCTCTATGTGATGCTTTCTTTGTGTTAGGTCTTATTAATGCTGTAGTGGTAACAGGATCAACCAACTAATGGTCTTTGCCAAAGCAATCATGCAACATATAAGAAATGTGATCATGTAAATAATTACTTTGATAATCATGCAAGCAATCCATTTTATGATGAATCAAAATAAGAAAGGCAATCATTCAAATATAAGTGAAAAATATAATCATGCATCAAATTTTGTTCTTTAAATTTGATGCATCAAATAGCAATGAATAAATCCCTAAATAGTTCTTTAAATCATATAATTATCCTACAATATATTAGACACTTTGTACATCTACATCAATTATTACTGAAAAATCAGGAGCTTCCACTCTAATATTTATCTAAATTCTCTGTCCTGAAGTCATGGTAAGTGCTACGATTAATCTGAGAAGTCATTTAAAATAGACATATGCAACTTCGAGTTCGAGAAAAAAAAAAAAAAAAAAGAAGGGAGGATGTTAAGGATGCAAAAATATCCTTTTTTACTTGATGTCTCAAAGTGATATATCATATGGATGTGTTTGTTTCTTTCACAATTAGTTGGATGTTTGAATAATTTTAATGTCAAAAAATTATCATAAAATATTTTAGTTAGTATGTCTTGTAATCATTTTAGTATATTTTTGAATCAAATAGATTAGGAGGCACATATTGCTCCTGCATTATTTAGATAAGAAACTATAGAAACAAGATAATATTTCATTAAACCTAAGTTAATCATGTCAAATTCCTTTTTCATAAAGGATTGAAACTCTTGAATCATGTCAACATCATTACTAGTGTAAATTATATCATCAACATATAATCAAATAATTAATATCCTTCCTTCCTCCTCTTCATATTTTGAAAATAAATTATGTTCATAAGGATTTTTTTTTAAAATTTATGTATCTCAAAATATGCATCTATATGATTATACCATGTTCTAGATGTCTGCTTTGAATCATATGGTGCCATTTTTAATTTATAGACTTTATTTTCAAATCCATTTAGTATAAATCCAAGAAGTTGGTTAACATAAATTTTTTTCTTGTAACTCAATATAAAAAAAACTGATTTAAGATCTAACTGATCTACCAATTAATTATTTTGAGCCATAATATTGTCTAACCTTTTGCAACTAACTTGACTTTATACTTTTCAATAGTATCATCATTTTGTCTCATTTTGGTTATGTAGATCTACTTTATACTAATAGAATTTTGTTAAGGGGGTAAATCAATCAACTCCTAAGTTTCATTCTTTTTTAATCAAAGATAAAAAATACTATATTAATTCAGAAAATGGATAGAGCTTGTGCTTTAGAGATCACAACACAAAAAATGAGAGAGATCCAAAGGCCAGTCCATAATATAAACAAAATGCACCCTATTTTTAGCTTCTTCTGAACATGCAAAATCAATGTGCAAAATCATAAAAATTAGTAATATAAAATTTCATCCAACTTGGTCTCCTATTTTTTTTTTAAATTTATAGGAGTTTCTGTAGATGATGATATTGAAAATTCTTCCAAAGTTGATGGACTTAGGAAAATCTTTAGCTAGGGAAGAGGATCCTCTTGATGTAGTTGATTCCTGGGTGGTTGTTCATTTGCAACTTCACTTTGAATAAATTTATTTGTATCCATGGTTCACTTAATATTTTTTTAAACAAAAATAACATATCCAATGATTATAATTTTTTCAGTCATGGGATTATAAATCTTGTATGTGTTTGAATTATATATATATATATATATATATATATATATATATATATATATATATATATATATATATATCTACATTATCATTAGTTTCTTTCTTTTTGTCATCTGAAACATGAGCATAAGGACCATAGAAAAAACTTTGAGATGACACAACTAGAGGCATATAACCACTCTATACTTCAGATATCATATTTATGTTGGTTCTTTAATATGGATAAAAAATATTTTATAGAAGTAAAACCAAATTTTAGAATGTTTCTATAAAAACTTATTAGATCCACAATAATATATATGAAATCCTACAATAATTATGAAATATATTAACATGGAAGCGTACCCGATGAATTCATCTGAGTATTTTAGTTTAATTGGTGAATTAGCCTTCCAATAACAGAGTATCTCTAAGAACCTTTTATTTCTCTTTTGATGGGTGAAGAGAAATATAATAAATTGATACTACAATCGGGGACCATAACCTTATTTATAGAAATGCTCTAGGAGTTTTATATTCCCAACTTATCTTATCATTAAGTCAGGATGTTTCATATTCCTAACTTATCTTATCATTAAGTCAGGAATATAACTGATGGTATTCACACAATTAATTTTCATAATAATTATATCCCTTAGCCAAATAACTTTAATTAGATCATTTTAATTTTGACTAATCAAAATAATGGCTTAACACATTTAACTACACATGTGTGACCCTTAAAATTCTAACAATTTCTCGTTGAATCACATATGTATCCTTATAAATGTGCTTACTTTGTGAGCTTAAAACTGTTGTCATTATTAAACAGGATATATAAAACAATCTTGTCCATTGGCCATATTAGTATAGGACCAAAGCGGTCTTTGCTATATCAATCATAGTTAAACCCATCAATGATCACTAATATTAACATAACCAAATGACATAGATTAATTATGAAATATATAGCATAAAAATTACATGAATATGATCTATACATGTCAATTTTTAACTGGTCCAACTTTATCTTTATGAGATCATTAATAACTTTAATAGTCGTAATGTACAAAGTATAATAAACTGAAGTTTTATTTCTGATCAGAAAATATCTATACAAATATAGAATTTGATATAGAACATACAACAAACATATGACAAACTCCAATTAAACTGAAGTTTCCTCAAATTTTAATATACCCATATGAGTAATATGCTCATGAAAGACCTTGGGTGACACACCTTTTGTGAGAGGATAAAGTTTGTTCCTAAATGTTCTATAGAAATATATTTACTTTGTACCCTTTCTTTCACAACTAGGAACTTGATGTCAATGTGCTTTGACTTAGTCGAGCTCCCATTGTTGTTGGAGTATAAAATAATTGATTTATTGTTACAGTATATCTTTAGTGGTTTTTCAATCCCTTGTACTATTTGTAGCTCTGTGACAAAATTCCTTAGCTAAATTTCATGATTGGATGCCTCAAAACATGCTACAAATTTTGCTACCATGGTGGAAGAAGTAATAAGAGATTGCTTGACACTACGCCAAGAAATTGCCCTACTAGCCAACATATAAATGTAGTCCGAAGTGGATTTCCTATTGTCTTGGCATCTAGCAAAATTGAAGTCAGAATACCTAATGATTTCCAAATGATCTGATCTCCTATATGTGAACATATGATCTTTTATCCTCTTTAGATATCTTATGACTCTTTTAGCTACATTCCAATGATCCATTCTAGGATTACTTAAGTATCTACCTAACACTCTAACAATGTACACTATATCCGGATGTATACAAACCTGTGCATATATTAGACTCCCTATAGTTGATGCATAGGGAGTCTTCTACATTTCTTGACTTTCCATATTTCCTTTAGGGTAATGATTGAGATTGAACTTATCTCCTTTTACGATAGGAGTGTCTCCTGATTTGCAATCCTGCATGTCAAACCTTTTGAGTACCTTATCGATATAACTCATTTGTGATAATCCTAAAATACCACGAGATTTATCTCGGTGTATCTGGATTCTTAATACAAAAGAGGCGTCACCAAGATCTTTCATCTCAAAATTTTTGGATAGAAATCTCTTGGTTTCGTATAATATGCCTATATCATTTGGGGCAAGTAGAATATCATCCATATACAATATCAAGAAAATGAATTTGCTTCTACTGAATTTGTGATATATGTAATCATCAATAGCATTCACCTCAAAACCTAATGAGATAATTACTTGATGAAATTTGTGATACCATTGACGGGATGCCTGTTTTAGCCCATAGATAGATTTTATCAATTTATAAACCATTTTCTTTGGGTCTCCTGACATAAAGTATTTTGGTTGTACCATATAAATTATTTCCTCAATGTTTCTATTGAGAAACACTGTTTTAACATCTATCTGATGAAGCTCTAAATCAAAATGTACGGCTAGAGCCATAATCCTAAAAGAGTCATTCGTTGAAACATGAGAGGTCTCTTTAAAATCAATCCCTTCCTTTTGAGTATAGCCCTTTGCTACAAGACGTGTTTTATACATCTCCACATTACCATTAGAATCCCTTTTGGTTTAAAAATCCATTTATAATCAATAGGTTTCACACCTTCTAGTAACGGGACAAGTTCCTAAACTTTATTGTCTTGCATGGATTTATACTCCTGATTCATTGCTTCAATCTACTTATCCGAATTAGAATCCTCTATGGCTTGATGGAAGTTGATTGGATCATCTTCTATTATACCACTACTTACTTTATATTCTTGGAGAAATACTATATAATCATATGAAATGACACCCTTTTCCCTAGTGGATCATCGCAAAGGTGCTGGCTCTAGTGGCATGGGTTTTTGAGGATATTGAGTTTATTCCTCATGAATAATTTTCTCATATTGTATGAGAGTTGAAATGACTATATCCTTTTGAGGTATTGAATTTGCCACATTAGTAGCAACTGTATGAATTGGATCAAACTAAACCAATTCTTCCTCAAAGGTAAAGTTTTTAACCTTATTTCTCCCTCCAAACTCAATATCCTCAAAGAATGTAGCAATACCCATCTTAAAAATATTTCTTGATTTGGGATCATAAAATTTATACCCCTTAGATCGCTCAGAATAACTAATAAAGTAATTACTCATTGTTTGGGGTTCCAATTTCTTTTCATTAGGCCTGTAAGGCCTTACCTCAATTGGACAATCCCATATACAAAAGTGTTTTAGACTAGGTTTTCTTCTAGTCCAAAGCTCATAAGGTATTTTTGTAGTTGCTTTAGTTAGTATTCTATTAAGAATGTAAGCTATAGTCTTTATTGCTTCTCCCCAGAGTGACTCCAACAAAGTAGATTGAGGAATCATACTTCTTACCATGTCTTTAAGTGTGCATTTCGTCTTTCGGCTACACCATTCATACTAGGTGACCATGGTATTGTATATTGAGGGATAATTCCATACTCCTCTAGGTATAAAGTAAATGGTCCTAGACGTTGTTCACTTGAGTCGTCATTTCTATCATAATATTCCCCTCCAAGGTCAGATCCGACGCTTTTTATCCTTTTGCTGAGTTGATTTTCAACTTCAGCTTTAAATGATTTAAACATATCCAAAGATTAATTTTTTTTATATATTAGATATAGGTATCCATATCTAGAGTAATCGTCTATGAATGATATAAAGTATTGTTGACCATTTCACGAAGGTGTAGGAAATGACCCAAATATCCGTATGTATCAATTCTAAGACGTCCGTAGCTTTATATGTACATGATCTCTTAGGTTTAGTTTATTTACCTTTAATTAATGCATTCAACACAAATGTCTAAACTTTAAGTCAATGGGATCAAGAATCTCTTTTGACATAAGTCTTTCAACTATATTTCTAAAGACATGACCCAAACGTTTATGCTAGAATACACTCGAATTTTTAATTTTACGTTTAGTACCTCGTAATTCTACATTTAAGGATTCATGATAGGATGCTATAGTATTAAACAAATATAGATTGTCATAAGCCATAAGTGAACTAGTTCCAATCATATTTGAATTTAAAGACAAAGTAAACTGATTATTTTCAAATGAACAAGAATAATTAGATTTGTCCAAATAAGAAACAAAAATTAAATTTTATCTAAATAATAGTACAACAAAAGTATCTTTCAAATCCAAATAATATCTAATACATAATAATAATCTATATGTGCTTATAGCTTCCATATATACCGATTTTTCGTCCCCCACATAAATGCATCTCTCAACATCATTGGGCCTTCGGTAGCTCAGACAACCCTACATTGAAACACTGATATTAGTAGTTGCATCAGAGTCTAACTACCAAGTGTTTCTTGATATTATAGTTAAATTGACTTCAGAATAAACCAAAGTAAGGAACATACCCTTTTTAGCACGCCAAGCGTGATATTTGACACAATCCTTCTTCAAATGCCTAGATTTCTTACAAAAGAAACAAGTAAGTCTAAGATAAGTGAGTTCACTTATTTGAAGAATTAGAAAGACATTTAAGTTGGCAAACCATTGAATTGGTTCTAAATTACTCATTTCTTTTAGATCTACATATTTTTCTTTATGAACACTTCTAGACTCAAAGGTTGGAAATTTAAGGGTATGTTGAGGGGAATCAAATAGTATGATATCATATATTTCATCTAATCTCCTCTTTCCTTTGACCCTTTAGGATCTTCTAGATGTCATGGAGACTACATATATCACAAAGAATAATAACAAGTAATCAATGGAGAATGAGAGAACCAATTGGGTTTAGGAATTACCTTTGTAGTTTAATCTTCTTGTGATCATCAAAGGGGTGGTTTGAGATTGATCATTAATTTTGCAAAGGATAAGGGTTTTCTAAAAGGAATGAGGGGTGTGGAGAGGTTTAGAGGGGTGTAGAGAGAGTTGGGGGTGATTCTATCGTCGACCCTAACTTGTGTTTTTATAGGGTAGGGTTGCGGGTGGTGGTACCGCTAGTTAAGCCCGTGCTACTGCCTACAACTAGTGCATACTGGTGGTGCTATCGCCAGCCTAGCGGTGCCACCGTCAGTGCATTGTTTTGCTCAAGTTATTGATGTTTGTTTTCTTTGTTTAACATTATTACTTTTATTTTGAGATGCAACAAGTACAACCTCCTTTTCTTTTGAGATAAGCAAGATCACAATCATTATGTGGTACAAGCACTCATTTGCATAAATATTCGTTTCCTCAAACGAAGTTCTACTTTCATAAATAGGAGGAAGGATTCTTATAGAAATGATTAGTTCATAAAAGATCAAACATACCAATTATCTATGATTCAGATCTCTTCTTTTGTGAATTGTAAAGAGAAGGAATAAAAGTGAATGATCTAAAAAAAGAAGACTCAATTTTAAAAGTCAAGAAATTCAAAAAATATAAAAGAGGAACTCATGTATAAGAATTCTCAAGTTTTAAATATTATAAAAGCAAGATGGATAAAAACTTATTTAAATTTAAATTATCAAATCATCAAAATAGATTCAAAGTGACATAGTTAGATTCATTAATTTCTTATTGAAAACTTGATAAGATTTTAGGGATAGAGATATTTTCTAGAATAATGCAGTCCCCCTTTTTTTTATGAGTTTGTGATTTATTTAATACAAGCATGCCTTTATCTTTTATGTCAAATAAAAACATGCATCATCATTTAAAACCGAAAAATAAGATTTATCAATATCAAATGTGTAACACATAATTCCAAAACATAAGACTTCAAATAATCATTACATCATTAAATCATCAAGTATGATTTCATTGAATATAAAACATCTTCAATTAAAATCATTTTGTTACCGATAGTTCTAATTCTAATGATATTTTTTTTATTATTTTGGCTAGAGAGCTTTATGAAGCATCCACAATCAAAATATCATTTTTGCTCCTAGCTTATGATCGTAAACATATCTTAAAAAAAGGGAGTTTTCTTTTAGGTACCCATTTAACTTTGGGTGCTTTATCATTTTGCATTGAATTATTTAAGGTTACTTTAGGGATCCAAATGATCTTATATGGACTATACCTTTTAATGAACATTTATAAGCATAATATCCAAATTTACAGTAAAAATTACATTTGTTTTGGGGTGAAATATGCAAAGTTGGGCCTTTGACAAAGATGGTTGGCTTTTGGTGAATGTTACTCACAAAGTAGATTCTATCTCTTCTACGAATATGATCCCTTTTTGTAAGGATCATGTTTAAAGATTTGCTCCCTATTTCAAAATTTTTTAAGGTTTCATGTAATAGCAAAATTTCCTTTTTAAGCATCTCTAATTCTTCACATTTTGTATAAGGAGGTAATATTTTATTATCATTCTTAATATTTAATCTATTGAATTCACTAACAAGAGAAGTAAGCTTTCTTTTTTAATAATTTATACTTTTTATTAACTATTTTACATTAATCAAATAAATCATGAAAGGCATTGAACAATTCATCAAAGCATAAGTGGGCTTCAATTGAGTTACTTGCCTCATCGCCAAGTGCTATTAAAGCGTAGTTAGCAACTTCTTTGTTGGTTGGCTCATCATCTTGCTCGAATCGTCTCAAGTAGCTTTTAACACTTTCTTTTTCTTCGGTTGCTTCTTCTTCACTTAGGGATATTCACTTATGAAGTGCCCCAGCTTCTTGCATTCATAGCAAATCATTTGATCATTTTTAGGTTTATTTTTGTATTTAATGTCATGTTTAGTTTTTGTTCCTTTTTATGAATTTTTTAAATTTTTTTGTTAGAAGTGCCAAATCATCATTATCATCATCATCACTTGAATTTTCTCTCAAGTTGTCTTCTTGAGTTCTAAGTGCCAAATCCATCCTATTCTTTGGAAGGTTATTCTTAAGTTCTTCATGTGCATTGCATGTCATTTCATAGGTCATCAAAGACCCGATAAGTTTTTGGAGTGGAAAGTTATTTGAGTCCTTAGCTTCTTGAATTGCGGTTACTTTAGGATTCTAACTCTTTGGAAGGGATCTTAATATTTTGTTAACAAGTTTAAAATTTTAAAAAACTTTTATCAAGTGTTTTCAAACTATTGACGATATCCATAAACCGAGTGTATATGTCTCCAATGATCTCGTTTGGTTTCATACGAAATAATTCATAGCCACGAACTAAAAGATTGATTTTTGACTCCTTTACTCTACTCGTGCCTTCGTGTGTGATTTCAAGTGTATGCCAAATGTCATAAGCCATTTCACAAATAGAAACTCAATTAAATTCATTTTTATCCAAAGCATAAAATAAAGCATTCATAGTTTTGGTGTTTAAAAAGAAAGTTTTCTTCTCTAAATCATTCCAATCGTTCATTGGAAGAGAAGACTTTTAAAATTCGTTTTCAACAATATTCCATAACTCGAAATCCATATAAATCAAAATAATCCTCATTCTAGTTTTCCAATAAGTATAGTCCGTTTTATTGAACATGAGAGGACATGTGATAGAATGACTCTCATGATTGCTAGTACAAGCCATATGTCTTAGGTTTTAAAACAAATCGAGAGTAACCTTGCTCTGATACCAATTGTTAGGATCAATATGACACTAAGAGGGGGGGGGGGAGGGGAGGAAAATTTTCGTTCAATAAAATTGTTTCGACAAAGCTCGTTTCAAAAAGTTATGGAAGTAATGACTTAGAGTAAATATAAACTGTAGAGTGTAGCTAATTAATGAAAGAAAGCAGTAAGGAAAGAATACACCAGATTTATAGTGGTTTAGTCATTGTGACCTATGTCCACTTCTGATTCCTCCTCCATTGACTTCATCGGCGTCCACTAATGGTCTTCTTTCAATAGACGAAGACCAACTACCTTCTTATAAAGCTTTCTCCTTTTCATGGGTTTAGGAGACAACCCTTACAAGCCTCACACCTCTTCTCTAATGATTAAAGAAAGAGGAGAGGACTCTTAGCATTTTTACATCACTCTTAAAGATTTTTTTCACACTATTATGCTCTTTTTGTTACTCTTTCATGCAGAAAGGAGTGAGATATTTATAGGCCTCAAAGGTTTCAGAATTGGAGCCAAAAAGTATCTCATCCCAGATTTTTGAGGTACTGGCGGTACCACTACCAGTATTGGGTGTTACCACCGCCTGACACTCTAACACTGGGTGGTACCACTGCATAGTCTGGTGGTACTACTGCTTGATAGAGCCTCAAAGATTGGGCTCTAGCGGTACCACCACCTGATAGGGCGATACCACCGCCTGGTAGTATTAACTATCGATGGTACCACCACCCAAACCACCTAGGAGGTTGAGCCTCAGGTGGTTCCACCACCCACCCTAGGTGGGGCCACCACATGGCAAGGCTCCAAGTGGTCGAGTGGGCCTTCCATTCGGCCTAATTCAGCCATATTTTGGGCCCAATTGATCCCTAACTGAGTTAGTGAGATTACCTCATAATCCTAACTCAATCTAAGTTCTAACTATAATAATTAAGGCATTAACTAAGCAATCTTTGTCCGGTATGTCAATTATTCTTCTAGCGAATTCTCGACGAACTTCCGGTGAACTTTTAGCACGCTTTTGGCGAACTCCCGACGAACTCTTGGCGAACTCTCAGCGAGCTCCCGATGAAATCTCGGCAAGCTTTTGGCGAACTCCTAATAAATTCTTGGTGAACTCCTGACGACTTCTCAGTGAGCTCTCGATGAACTCTCGGCGTGCTCTCGACGAACCCTCGATGAGCTTCCGACACATCATCTGAATCTTCGTCATATCATTCGATCTTTGACTCCGGCCCTGCTAGTCATAGGTGCCCAACAAGCCAATCACGTGAGTGATGGCACGTGTGACTTGATAAAGAATCTTTTTGCTTATTATATTTTTGGCGTATATCACTTTATAACTATTGCATAAATGCATATGTATTGTGATGTCCTTGGATTTGTGCAATGGGAATCGGATCGTGATGAGATCACGATAATGAGATCGATTCACCTTTAAACACATATCCTAAATAATCCCGGTCATAGGTTACTCGAGAGGGACATCGTGATAACCGGATAGACTGGTGTGCTGTATACCCATCCATATGATGGATGCAGCTGGTCTCATAGCTGCTCGTGTAGGGACACTAGGGATACAGTACAGGTGCTCATTGGAGAATGAGTTCACTGATTGATCTGCTTACGGAATGCTGGATGGTTGATGATGCCTTATTGTCAGACAACGATTCCGTAGTCCTAGTGGTGTATCTGGTTCTTAGACTTGAGACACCAAGGATGTCCTGTATGAGTGCTCCACTCTTTGATACCAGACTTATAGGTTTGGCTGTTCCCAGATCTAGTACAGCTGGTCATTGGGAGTGGTAGTCGACCTTACGAGGGCTATTGAGTGTCGATAGAGGATCATCCACTCTCGGTATCATGAGAGGAATATCCCATGTGTTCTTGCTCAGACAAATCCCTGGCCAGGGTCATTCGGGTTGAGAGAGAAAGAGTTCTCCGGGAGAATCCGATTAGAGCGAGACTCAAGTAGAAACCGTATGGGTCTGACAGCACCATGCTCGATATACGGTCTCTGGGATATTAGATGGATGAGGGACTATAGGTACATGGTAACTGAGGACAGACAGGTCCAATGGATTGGATTCCCCTGTATCGTCTGGGGACTACGGCGTAGTGGCATAGTACTTCCGTAGTCGATGAGTCGAGTGAATTATTACAGAGATAATAATTCACTTAGTTAGAAGGAGTTCTGACAGGTATGACTCACGGCCAGCTCGATATTGGGCCTAGAGGGTCACACACATATGGTAGGCATTGCGATGAGTAGAGGTTCGGATATGAGATATCCGACGGAGCCCTTGTCTTATTGGATGCAGATCCAATACCCACTAGGGAAAGGACCCATTAGGGTTTTGACACGGGATCTCTATAAATAGGAGGGATTCACAGCCTCATAGGCTAGAGTCTTTGCTTGCCCTTCCTATTCTCCTCTCCCTCTCCCCCTCAGAGTAGGCCTGGAGTTTTGAGGAGCGTCGTCGCAACCCTGCTGTGTGGATCACCGCTAGAGAGGAGGACGCTTGACCTCCTTCACCCTCTCCTGAGGATCTGCAAGGAAACAGGGATATACGATCTCCCTAGGTAACACAATCTCTATACGCAGTTTTGTGTTTTGCGGATTTTGCGCACCAATCTTCGCACGACGACGAACATCTTTTTGGGAATCGGGGATTTTTGTTTTCTTGTTCTTCCGCTGCGCATATGATGTCGCCCCCCATGATTTCTCAACAGTGGTATCAGAGCCAGGTTGTTCGTGCGAATGATTGGTTTTTGAACTGCGTGTGTTGTGTTTAGGAAGAATATTGACGTCAAAATCGTTGACGCAAAAGCAAGGAAGGGCAGCAACAGTTGCTGCCCTCGATCTGCATGCCTGCAGCCAGCCGCAGCCGCAGCCAGGCAGCACAGCGCCGGCGCATGCGCAAGCGCTGTGCCTGCAGTAGCCGGCCGACGATCTGCTTGCAGCAGGCTTGCGGCCGGCGGGGCTGGGAGCCCGCTCGGTAGAAGCGCCTGCGGCCACTGAGCCCGCGGGCAGAGGCGCCGCGGGGCAGCAGCGCGGGCTGAGGCACCGCAGGGCAGCGGCGCCTGTGGCCGCTGCTCCCACGGGCAAAAACCCCGCAGGGGCGGCCGCCAGCGAGACAGCACCACCTGCGGGCGCTGACTCGCGGGCAGAATCGCCCGCGAAGGCGGCGGCGCCCGCGGGGGCGCCCACCTGCAGCGGCAGCGACCCCAACGGGCGTGCCACCTGCAGGCGAGGGCAGTGCCCTCGCCCTCGCCGCACAGGCCGCCGCCAGTAGGGTGGCGGCGGCGGCGCAGCAGCAGCGAAAAGGGGAAAGGGTATTAGGGTTTTCTGCGCAAAAGACAGTTTTGCCCCTCGGAATTTGAGAAATTCCAGTTTCTGTCTTTTGTCCAAATTACGAAAATACCCTTAGGAATTGAGAAATTCCCTATATATCCCTGATTTCAGAAAATATTAATTAATTAAAAGGTTTAGTTGATTATTATTTTTATTATCTAGTAGTCCTACATAATGACGATTATTTATACATGTGATGTATGATGAGTGGACGGATGATCATGGACCGTGTGATGTGTGTACTTGTGATTATTATTATTGAGGTCTGCGAACCTCCATTATATTTCTCGTTTATTGTCGGGCCTGCGTGCCTATGATTAAGTTGTAATCACATGAGGAGGCGCAGCGGGAGCGTGGAAGCCATAGCGGGACCCACGAGACGGACGATCGTGATGCATGAAGATGCATCAAGATGTCGACGGAACCAACGAGGACGAGATGGACGATCACAAGGCATGGAGATGCACCGTTGCACACATAGATCTTGATGTGAGTGATTAGGCCTACTGGCTCGGGCCTAATCATATTAGGTTGTGGTCCATGATCATCTGGTGTGATTGCTTATACACATACTAGATATGTATATATATTTGCATGCGATGTAGATATATATTAAATATGTACATGTGTGACATGTCATAATAGGAGACCAAATCATAGAAACATCTCTCGATAATATTAAGTCGGTAAACGTGAGGCAATTAGATTGATCCACGTGGCCTTCCATCGTTATGAGTAGGAACCGAATCCCGGTGTAGGTTGAGTTGGTCGAGTCCCTCGAGACTCACCTATATCGCGATTCACTATCTTGCTTACGACATAGAGATGTCACCGGTGACCTGAGGGCATGATATGCTTGGTCGAGTCCCTCGAGGGTATATCATCAAATCAGACTCATCTTGTAACGAAGGTGTTGACTTAACCGAGCATCATGGTTGGTCGAGTCCCTCGAGGCCATGGTGATTCGGAGGCCGAACAGGACGGGAATCACAAGGAGTTGTGATCGGCAAGAGTTGTCTACCTTTTAGGCTTAGTGTGATTGGTCGAGTCCCTCGAGGTTACACTAAGACGCTGATTGGATCCTGATCCCCACTAGAAGTCTGCCGGAGACTTCCGTTTCACGTGCTGAGGGTGTCGCGTGACTCGTTAGTAAAATAGTGGGAGCATATTAAGATAGAAGTCCATATCTTGATAGTTTATTTCTTGCAAAATCTGCATGTTATTCATTTTTGCTACATCTTTATTTTCAGAAAATGTCGCTTTCAAATCCCTTACGTGGCATACTTGATGTCAACCGCCTCACTGGTCCAAATTATACGGATTGGCTCCGTAACTTGAGAATTGTTCTCACAGCGGAGAAAATCGTGTACGTCCTTGATACAGTGATGCCTACGCCCGAAGAAGGGGCAAGCGAGGATGAGATCGCTCGCTACGTGAAGTACATTGATGACTCCACTCTTGCTCAATGCTATATGTTGGGCTCTATGACTCCAGAGTTACAGAGACAACATGAAAAGATGGATGCCAGATCCATTCTCCTACATGTCCGTAAATTGTTTGAGGAACAGGGAAGGACTCAACGATATGAGATATCCAAGAGCCTTTTCCGCGCTAGGATGACTGAGGGGACACCGGTTCAGAACCATGTCCTAAAGATGATTGAGTGGATAGAGAAACTCACAGGTCTAGGAATGGTCCTAGAGGATAACTTGTGTGTGGACATTATGCTTCAGTCCCTACCAGATTCCTTTTCACAGTTCATAATGAACTTTAATATGAACAAGCTTGAGGTGACTCTCCCAGAGCTCCTCAATATGTTGAGGGAGGCAGAGAGTACTATTAAGAAAGAGAAGCCAGTTCTCTACACTGGTGAGACCAGAAAGAAAAGGAAAGCAGAAAGGTCCCTTAAGAAGGGAAAGGGCAAGGGCAAACAAGGTAAAGCAAAGGTTGCTAAGAAAGACCCAACAAAGGACAAAGGCCAGTGCTTCCACTGTGGTAAAGATGGGCACTGGAAGAGAAACTGCAAAGAGTACCTTGCAGAAAGGGCGAAACAAAAGCTTGATGAAGCTTCAGGTACATTCATGATCGGTCTCCATTTGTCAGACGCTTATGATAACACATGGGTATTAGATACCGGTAGTGCTTATCATATATGTAATTCGTTGCAGGTTCTGGCAAGGCCTAGGAGACTAGAGAGAGGCGAGATGGACCTCAAGATGGGTAATGGAGCAAAAGTTGCTGTTTTAGCTGTTGGCGAGGTCGCCCTACATCTGCCTAGTGGAGCTTTTATTGCATTAGATGCATGTTATTTTGTTCCTTCTATTATCAAAAACATTATCTCCATTTCATGTTTAACAGTTAGTGGATATAAATTTGTTTTTGAGAACAATGGTTGTTCGATATTATTAGATGATAAGATCATCACGAAAGGAACATTGCATAATGGTTTATTTATGTTAGACACCACTCCACATATCATGAATATAAATATGTCCAAAAGGAAACGAGATGAGTTGAACAGTGCATACCCGTGGCATTGTAGGCTAGGTCACATCCATGAAAGAAGGATTCAAAAGTTGCTAAATGATGGATATCTAGATCCATTCGACTATGTGTCATATGCAACTTGTGAGCCTTGCATTCGTGGAAAACTGACCAACTCTCCATTTAGTGGAACTGGAGAGAGAGCCACTGAGTTGTTGGAACTCATACATAGTGATGTATGTGGACCCATGTCAACTCATGCCATTGGAGGTTACTCCTACTTCATTACATTTACTGATGATTTCTCAAGGTATGGATATGTGTACTTAATGAAGTACAAGTCCGAGGCCTTTGAGAAATTCAGAGAGTATAAGAATGAGGTGGAGAACCAGACTGGAAAGAGTATCAAAACTCTTCGATCAGATCGAGGAGGTGAGTACTTAAGTACAGAGTTTACTCAGTTCCTCAAGGACCATGGGATATTATCCCAATGGACACCTCCTTACACACCTCAGCTTAATGGTGTCTCTGAAAGGAGAAATCGTACATTATTAGATATGGTACGGTCCATGATGAGTTTCGCTGACCTACCCATCTCATTCTGGGGATATGCCCTAGAAACCGCAGCTTACCTTCTGAACAGAGTTCCAACTAAGTCGGTGGTGTCTACACCATATGAGATATGGAAAGGGAAGAAGCCTGATCTTAAAGTAGTTAAGATTTGGGGCTGCTCTGCCCATGTTAAAAGACACAACCCCGATAAGTTAGAATCAAGGACAGGGCGATGTAAATTTGTGGGATACCCCAAGGAAACTTGTGGGTATTACTTCTATCATCTCGAGGACCAAAAGGTCTTTGTAGCTAAGAGAGCAGTGTTCCTTGAGAAGGAACACATTCTTGACAGAGACAGTGGGAGAATGATAGAATTGAGCGAGGTTGGAGAACCAAGCTCAAGCACCACTCTACAGCCCGAGTCTGTTCAGGTATCTAATACACAAGTTTCAACTTTACGCAGGTCTGATAGAGTATCCCATCCTCCTGAGAGATATGTGAGACATATTAGAGCAGAGGATGTAGAGGATATTGATCCTCAGACCTACGAGGAGGCTATTATGAGTATAGACTCCGGGAAGTGGAAAGAAGCCATGAATTCTGAGATGGATTCTATGTACTCCAATAAGGTTTGGAACCTAGTTGATGCACCCGAAGGTATTGTACCCATCGGTTGCAAGTGGATCTTTAAGAAAAAGATCGGAGTAGATGGAAAGGTAGAGACCTATAAAGCAAGGCTAGTGGCTAAGGGGTATCGTCAAAGGCAAGGTGTTGACTACGACGAAACTTTCTCACCCGTAGCAATGCTAAAATCCATCAGAATTCTATTGGCTATTGCAGCACACTATGATTATGAGATCTGGCAGATGGATGTGAAAACCGCATTCCTCAACGGGAACCTGGAGGAGGAGGTGTATATGATGCAACCTGAGGGATTCGTGTCCAAGAACTGCCCAGATAAGGTGTGTAGGTTGCTTAGATCCATTTATGGACTAAAGCAAGCTTCCCGAAGTTGGAACATAAGATTTGATGAGGCAATCAGATCTTATGACTTCGTTAAGAACGAAGATGAGCCTTGTGTATACAGAAAGGTAAGTGGGAGTGCTATTAGCTTTTTGGTGTTATATGTGGATGACATCCTCATCATTGGGAATGACATAGGAATGCTATCCACAATAAAGGCTTGGTTATCTAGACACTTCTCCATGAAGGACTTAGGAGAAGCATCTTATATCTTGGGGATTAGAATCTATAGAGATAGATCCAAAAGGATGCTTGGCTTGTCCCAGTCCAGGTACATAGAAACTATTGTCAAAAGATTTGGCATGGAAAATTCCAAAAGAGGTCTCATACCGATGAGACATGGGATATCGCTTTCTACGAGTATGTCCCCAAAAGACTCCAGAAGAAAGGGCGAACATGGATATGATACCTTATGCCTCAGCAATAGGGTCTATCATGTATGCCATGCTATGTACTAGGCCTGATATAGCGCATGCTCTGAGTGTCATGAGCAGGTATCAGGCGGATCCAGGCTTAGAGCACTGGAAAGCAGTAAAGTGTATCCTTAAGTACTTGAGAAGGACAAAGGATCTTTTGCTAATATATGGAGGTAATAGCCTTAAGGTTGAAGGCTACACTGACTCAAGTTTTCAGTCTGATGTCGATGATAGCAAGTCGAATTCAGGGTATGTGTACACCTTGAATGGAGGAGCAGTGTGTTGGAAGAGTTCCAAGCAAGATACCACTGCTGACTCGACCACAGAGGCGGAGTACATTGCTGCATCAGATGCAGCAAAGGAGGGAGTCTGGTTGAAGAAGTTCATCACAGATTTGGGAGTCGTGCCGGATAGTGAGGAGCCGATTTCCCTATATTGCGACAACAACGGGGCAATTGCTCAAGCGAAGGAACCTAGGTCTCATCAGAAATCTAAGCATGTTCTGAGGAGGTTCCACCTTATCAGAGAGATCGTAACCCGAGGAGATGTAGTAGTGGAAAGAGTTCCATCCGAAGATAACATTGCAGATCCACTGACAAAGTCGTTGTCTCAGATTGTCTTTGAGCGTCACAGGGGTCTGATGGGGATCAGACACATAGGTGATTGGCTTTAGGTCAAGTGGGAGATTGCTAGTCATAGGTGCCCAACAAGCCAATCACGTGAGTGATGGCACGTGTGACTTGATAAAGAATCTTTTTGCTTATTATATTTTTGGCGTATATCACTTTATAACTATTGCATAAATGCATATGTATTGTGATGTCCTTGGATTTGTGCAATGGGAATCGGATCGTGATGAGATCACGATAATGAGATCGATTCACCTTTAAACACATATCCTAAATAATCCCGGTCATAGGTTACTCGAGAGGGACATCGTGATAACCGGATAGACTGGTGTGCTGTATACCCGTCCATATGATGGATGCAGCTGGTCTCATAGCTGCTCGTGTAGGGACACTAGGGATACAGTACAGGTGCTCATTGGAGAATGAGTTCACTGATTGATCCGCTTACGGAATGCTGGATGGTTGATGATGCCTTATTGTCAGACAACGATTCCGTAGTCCTAGTGGTGTATCTGGTTCTTAGACTTGAGACACCAAGGATGTCCTGTATGAGTGCTCCACTCTTTGATACCAGACTTATAGGTTTGGCTGTTCCCAAATCTAGTACAGCTGGTCATTGGGAGTGGTAGTCGACCTTACGAGGGCTATTGAGTGTCGATAGAGGATCATCTACTCTCGGTATCATGAGAGGAATATCCCATGTGTTCTTGCTCAAACAAATCCCTGGCCAGGGTCATTCGGGTTGAGAGAGAAAGAGTTCTCCGGGAGAATCCGATTAGAACGAGACTCAAGTAGAAACCGTATGGGTCTGACAGCACCATGCTCGATATACGGTCTCTGGGATATTAGATGGATGAGGGACTATAAGTACATGGTAACTGAGGACAGACAGGTCCAATGGATTGGATTCCCCTGTATCGTCTGGGGACTACGGCGTAGTGGCCTAGTACTTCCGTAGTCGATGAGTCGAGTGAATTATTACAGAGATAATAATTCACTTAGTTAGAAGGAGTTCTGACAGGTATGACTCACGGCCAGCTCGATATTGGGCCTAGAGGGTCACACACATATGGTAGGCATTGCGATGAGTAGAGGTTCGGATATGAGATATCCGACGGAGCCCTTGTCTTATTGGATGCAGATCCAATACCCACTAGGGAAAGGACCCATTAGGGTTTTGACACGGGATCTCTATAAATAGGAGGGATTCACAGCCTCATAGGCTAGAGTCTTTGCTTGCCCTTCCTATTCTCCTCTCTCTCTCCCCCTCAGAGTAGGCCTGGAGTTTTGAGGAGCGTCGTCGCAACCCTGCTGTGTGGATCACCGCTAGAGAGGAGGACGCTTGACCTCCTTCACCCTCTCCTGAGGATCTGCAAGGAAACATGGATATACGATCTCCCTAGGTAACACAATCTCTATACGCAGTTTTGTGTTTTGCGGATTTTGCGCACCAATCTTCGCACGACGATGAACATCTTTTTGGGAATCGGGGATTTTTGTTTTCTTGTTCTTCCGCTGCGCATATGATGTCGCCCCCCATGATTTCCCAACAAGCCCAACATATGCTTTATGTCTTATTTATTATCGAAGTTAAACATATAATGCTTATCTCAATATATGGATTATATCAATAATTTATCAATTAATTTCATCATCAAAATCCAAGATTCAATAGTGATTTTAAATTGACCAAACCAATAAATATATGATATAATGGTTATAAAATATGATTATGGCAAACCGATTATGAAATAAAAAGAAAAAAATTTCAAGAGCATACCGAGTAGAATAAAATTCATGATCGTATCAAATAAATCGATTCCATTAAAGGAATCTCTTAGATTTGGACTTTATAATCTAAACAATATGGATAAAGCATGGCTTTGATATAACTAATGTTAGCAAAAATAATCTATAAATTAAATATATGATGAAAAATTAAAATTAGCTCCTGCCATAGAACAAGTTTGTAGCTATATAACTCAAGAACAATTTGTGTTTTCTAGTCTATGCCTTATCAAGGATGTATAAATCTTGATGGTAGCCATAGGCCTACATATAGGATAATACTTAATGTATTATCCTTAATGCTTTCATTATTTATGAAAGTAATTTAAAATATTTTGACATAATCTCTCCTTTATAACTAATAAAGTTATTTTATTTAGCTTACATCATTATGATAACAATGATAATAATATAATTGAAATCATAATGTAATATGTGGATCATCTATCTCGAGAGATTCTAATGAAATTTGAAATTCTCAACATCCTATGCATATATTCTTTGCCCATATTTTATACAAGGGATTGATGTCTTTTTCTTTTCTATTGTTTTGATATTTATCTGTTTCGAAAAAGAAAAGTAATTATAAGTATGCTATACTCCAAACCCTTTTAATCAACTTGATTTATATGATTCGGCTGAGTCAACTTTCTTTATCTTGTCATTGTTGGGGATGAAGGAGCAAGGAAAAAACATAATACTATGATACAAGTAAAAATAATCCATTCGATTCAAGAAAACTAATATAGTATTTAAAACAGGAGGATTGTCAAGAACACTTACAAGATATTCTCAAGTGCACACACTCTCTATATTCCTTGCTTCATGAACTATGGTCCTATTTATAGGACCTAGTTGTAACCACCCTATAACTATTAGATCATGATTGTAGTAGTTATTGAAATCATCCTATAACTACTAGATCATGATTGAGGTAGTTATTGAAACCACTCTGTAACTACCTAGATAACTATGAATCAAATCTCAACACTCCCCCTCGATTCATAGTTGCATACACCGATTTGCGACATGAAATAAACATACTTTTGAACTGGAAGCGATTTGGTGAGGATATCCGCAACTTGTTCATTTGTTCTGCAATAATGGCTCCACTTGCTACAAGATCTCGGATGAAATGATAGCATATCTCTATATGCTTTGTTCTTCCATGAAATGTTGGATTTTTCGTCATTCCAATTGTGGTTTTTTTGTCACAAAATATTTTCGTTACTTCTTTTTGTTCTTGATGAAGATCTTCAAGAAGTCTTCTAAACCATATTGCTTGACAAGCTGCTGATGTTGCGGCTACATATTCTGCTTTAGATGTTGACAACGTAGTTGTTGCTTGCTTTTTAGAACTCCAAGATATAACTCACAATCCGAGGCTAAAACATTACCTGAAGTACTCTTTCTATCATCTAAAGCTCTTTGTTGCTGTAAATATCCTTTTGCTACAAGCCGAGCCTTATGCTTTTGGATTCTTCTATCTGCATTAAACTTTGTTTTGAACACCCATTTTAATCCAATAGCTTTCTTTTCTTTCGGTAGATCCATTAGCTCCCAAGTTTTATTCTTCTCAATTGACTTGATTGACTTGATTTCCTCCTTCATTGCTTTTCTCCATTCCTCTTTTTCAACTGCTTTCTTAAAAGTTATTGGATCTAAAATAAACAAAGCAAATGTTGAGTCATAAATTTCTGTTAGTGATCTGAAATTTCTTGGAGGGGTTTCATTTAAGGAATCAGAATTTGAAATGCTATTGGGTGAGGTTGACGATGAACTTGTTGGAGCAGGATCTGTCACTTGATTCTGCCGAGTGTCTAGTTCTGTTGGAATCTGCATTTGTGTTTCACCTTTATTGGTCTCCCAATTCCAACTTACCCTTTCATCAAACATAACATTTCTGTTAATAATAACTTTGCCACTAACAGAGTTATATAATCGATATGCTTTCGATTGTAAGGAATAACCAATTAAGATACATTTTTCAAATTTTTCATCAAGCTTGTGATGATTTTGTGAATTCACCAAAGCATAAGAAATACAACAAAAAATTCTTAGATGTCTAACACTTGGTTTCATACCATACCAAGCCTCAAAAGGAGTTTGATTCATAACAGCTTTTGTTGGTGAAATATTTAACAAATAAACTGCTGTTGCAACTGCTTCTACCCAAAACTGATTTGGAATTTGTTTTCCTTTAAGCGAACTTCTTGCCATTTCAATGACAATTCAATTTTTACGTTCAACTACATCATTTTGCTCCAATGTGTATGGTGCTATCAATTCTCTGTGAATATCATTTTCTTCACAAAAAGAATTAAACTCATTAGATAAAAATTCACCACCTCTATCTATCCGAAGTATCTTTATATGTCTACCACTTTGCCTTTCTATAAGTGTCTTGAATTTTCGAAAATTATCAAATATTTCAGATTCCAGTTTCAGAAAATATACCCAACTCATGCAATTATAATCATTCGTAAACAATAAAAAATATTGACTTCCACCAAATGATTTTGTATTCATAGATCCACATAAGTCAGCATGAATTAATTCAAGACAATTAGATGCTCTCCATGCTTTTCCAATAGGAAATAATTTTTTACTTTGTTTGCCATAAATGCATCCTTCACATACATCAAGTGTATTAATCTTGGGTAATCCAAAAACCATTCCTTTTTGACTTAACAACTTTAAACTCTTAATGTTAAGGTGTCCATATCTTAAATGTCATAAACTAGACTCATTCTTTTGAGTTGCGACAAGCACATGCCTTTCAATATTTGACACATCAAGTGGAAACATCTTGTTTTACGTCATGCAAACATTTACTATAATCAAACCAAATTTTTTATTTTTAATAATGCATGAACCATTATCAAATATTACTGAATATCGATCATCTATCAATTGTCCAACACTCAACAAGTTATATGATAAAGTAGGAACAAAGAAAACATTATCAAGATATTTTACCTTCCCTTGATTTGTCTTCATCTCAATTATTCCTTTCCTTTCCACTTGGATTTGCTTGTTATCTCCAAGTCTAACTAACTTTTTACTTGTGAGTTTCATCAATATCTCTAAATATAAATTTTATGTTTAATATATGATTAGAACACCCACTATCCAGAAACCAAATATCATTTGAGATATCATGAACTTATGAATGAGTCATAAACAACTTACTATTTTCTTAATTTTCCTCCACATAGCTTGCTTACTTTTCTCTTTTTCAGCAATCTGCCTTCCTGTGACCAAACTTTTTACAATAGTGACATTGAATTCCACTCTTGTAATTTTTTTGATCATAATTTGATTGCCCTTGTTCATCATGCTAATCAAAGTGTCCTCTTCCTCTTCCATTTCCTCTGCCACGAAATCCTCCTCTACCACAAAATCCTCCTCTACCACGTCCTCTTCCTGTTGATTTTTTGTCTTCTTTTGAAGTAGAAGACTCCCCCTTAACCTAAAATGCTTTTTCTTCACTTTTTTCAAGTGACCTATTCAACCTTGTTTCATGTGCTTGCAAGGAACCCATTAGTTCATCAAATAAATATGTAGATAAATCTTTGGACTCCTCAATTGTGGCAACAACATGATCAAATTTCGGAGTTAAACTTCTCAAAACTTTTGCAACAATTATATGATCAGAAAGATGTTCACCATAAGATTTCATTTGACTAATAATTTCAGTCACTCGAGAAAGAAAATCTTGCACCGATTCATTGTTTTTCATGAACAAAATTTCAAACTCACGACGAAGGGTTTAAAGTTTTACCGTAATCACTCTTGATGAGCCTTTAAATTCATTTTGAATTATCAAAGCTTGCTTTGAGGTTGTCGCTGCTGCAATTCTTGAGAAGATTGTCTCATGTATAGCTTGTTGAATGAAGAACAATGCCTTTGAGTCCTTCTTTCTATTCTCCCTCAGCCTGATTTCGTCATCCGGATCCGCATATCCATTCTCTATTAAGTCCATCTTGAGACTTGAATAGAGTCTTCATCTTGATACTCCAAAATTCATAATTTTTTCCTAAGAAGATAGGAATAAGGGGTTGAGACATGGAATTGCCATTAAAAGCCATAATGCCCAGTTCAGATTGAAACTAGGCTCTGATACCACTAATGTTGGGAATGGAGGAGCAAGAAAAAAACAGAATACTACTATACGAATAAAAAGAATCATTTCGATTCAAGAAAACTAATTTAGTATTTAAAACACAAGGATTGTCAAGAACACTTACAAGATATTCTCAAGTGCACACTCTTTATATTTCTTAATTTATGAACTATGGTCCTATTTATAAGACCTAGTTGTAACCACTCTATAACTACTAGATCATGATTGTGGTAGTTATTAAAATCACCCTATAACTACTAGATCATGATTGAGATAATTATTAAAATCACTCTGTAACTACCTAAATAACTATGAATCAAATCTCATCAGTCATCCTTTATATTACCAAAAAGGATGGTACGTGCAGCATGCATACACTATTAGATTCATGGAAGCTGAGATTGCTAGCTCCAAATTATCTATATGTACTTCGTACCTCACTAGTTAGCTGGCTCATGTGTCCATCATCACTTTTATTTGTTGCGGAACGTGGAAAGAAAAAACAATGTTGCACTCGATGCAAGAACATCTCAGATGCATTGGCCATTTGATGCAAGACAACGATGTTTCAGATATTGGAGACCCTAAATAAAAGGATTAAGAAAACACTCACAGGTAAGGTGAGGTCTTATGATAATTCAAAAATTCATTTCTTATTCTATCGAAGTTGATTGTTATTAACATATCCCCTTCCTTTTATATAGGTTAGAAGGGAGAATTTTCCTCAACAGAGTAGAGAAATTTTCTCAAACAATTAGGGAAATCTCATCTTATCAATTATATCACCCAGAGTTGGTTCTAATGATGCTATGACTGACATACGATAGAGATATCTAAAGGACTAACAACTTTAATGGGTATATCTCATTGTTTTACATTATTTGTTGATTGTTATATCTCCCAAACTTCACGTAGGTGATCTTATGTTGGTGTTTTCATTAATTCATATACACAAAACTTAATTTCTATGATAGTCTTTTAAGAACAAATGACAATTAAAAGCTTCATAATAGGAAGCAAAAACCAAGGTGCATTCATTTAAATGATGTCTATATTAAGCACAATTTTTGACCTTATGGGGTATATATGTATATATGTGTATATATATATATATATATATTTATATGCTAGTAGTATAAAATTGGGAGTGCATTCCATTATTTTTAGTCAATTCCAAGCATGATTACTGTCTCTTCTTTTGCAAAGACATTTTAATATGAATGCAAAGACAAAGAAAAGAGCAGAAAATGTAATCCCAGTGCATTGGACATTTATTTATACCTTTAAGCTTCTTATCGTGCAAGCAACTTAAAATGTATAATTAGTATACTGTGTGCCTTTTATAATCTTAGAAATATCGAGTAAATACATGAAAATGATGATATTTGTTTTTTTTTATTATCAGTATACGTATTAAGATAATGTTCATGATATATATATTTATCAGTATATGCATTAAGATTATTCATTATCAATTGTCTTTTAGTAAAGGCATAAACCAAAATGACTATTATTCTTATTCTAATTCAATCGAGGGCCTTTATGGACTTTGTAATCGTAGGAACTCCACCTTTGCGATAAGAGTGAGATTCAATATAATAATAACAAATTGATTGATTAGTTACGAAACACAGATGACATATTAGTACAATAATGTAAGAAGGAGTTTCACCATAAACTCATCTTTGTGATAAATAGTACTCACATGTAGAAGGATAAAAGAATAGATGATTCGAAGTAATAGGATCCATGAGATATGACTATTTAAATTCGTGAGAAGAGCTCTCTTATAAGAGAATGTCCATATAAAAGCATGGCAAAAGAATTGAATGATCTCTAGAAATTCTCATAAATAATTAATGTGTTATAGCATAACGTAGATATCAATAATATGTGTGACAATATTCTTCGAGACTTGGAAGTGTGAAGAAGTAGAAGTATCTAAAACACTTTACCTATTGCACAATATGAACAATTTTGATAAATTTATTAAAAATTTTGAGCATTGTGGGGATTATTAGATATTTACTTTAAAATATGGAAACCACAAAAAAAAAGCACTTATCTTTTATTTTATTTATTTATTCCTTTGCTTTCTAATTTTTATTTACTTCTGTTAGATGTAATTTAGATATTTCAATTGGATTTATTGGTTATGATTACACATAACCATTTGGATTATCATTTTTCTGAGTAGCTACAGATAAAACTGTTCTACATCTAAGATTCTTCTATAAATCACTTGGATTATCATTTGGATTATCATTTGGATTATCTACTGCTTAGTTTACGCAATGAAAAATATTCTCTTCTCACATCTAAGATTCTTCTATAAATCACTTTTAAGATTTTCTCCAAAAAAAAAAAATCTTCCTTGATGCTACTCTTTTTCATGTACCTATCAATCTCCTTATGGTCTGCAATAAGAAAATATCGATTTATAGATTCCATAACTAAGAACATAAGAAATGGGACGAATACTGTAACATCTTCTCCGGAAGCAAAGGTGCAAAATGGGCAACATCAGATCTATTCAAATAAACAACAATGGTGCTCCTATATATATTGTGTTGGGTATCCATGTTTATGTCAAGTTGCAGAAATTGATGGTATTTCCTATCACAATGTTCTAATTGTTGGGCTGATGGCCCATATTCAGCCCATGTGGGCTTTATCAGCCCACAGCCCATACCCCCTCTTAACCTAACCCTAATTAAGATTAGGGGGTGTGGTGGTTGCGTTTTAGAGGCAGATTAAAGCTATAAAAAGGCAGCAACGAGACAGATCTTTGGAGCCACGGGATTCCAAAGAGAAGAAGGAGAACAAGGCAGAAAAGGAAGAGAAAGAAAGGGAAGAAGACAAGGACAACGCAGAGAGACTGTTCACAATCATCTAGCAGTGTTCTCATCTCAGGTTAGATCAAATCTATAGTAGACTCTTGCTGTGATTACTTGAGGAGGTTTTAGATATTGTGGGCAGTGACGTGATCCTTGTATCCCAGTTATTCTCTTGTGGTTGTTGCTAGGGTTTTGGGCAAGAGATTGAGATTTGTATATTCATTATTCTCATAGTGGATTATCTCTAGTTTGCCCTGTGGTTTTTACCCTTCACATTGAAGGAGTTTTCCACGTATATCTTGGTGTTCTGTTTGATTGTGTTTCCATTTTATTCCGCTGCATATTTTGGTCTTCTAGTATTTGTTCATATACAAAGGTTATTCCTGTTTATATCCCCATCAATTGGTATCAGAGCGAGGTTTAGGTGATTTAATTTTTTTTGTATTTGAACATGGAGGCCAGTAATATTTCTCGCATGATTAGTTTGAATGGAAATAATTGGATGATATGGAAATCAAGAATGGAAGATCTCTTGTATTGCAAAGATTTGTATGGATCTTTGCAAGGGGATAGTGCAAAACCTACAACTATGACAGATGATGAGTGGAAGAGGTTAGATCGAAAAACAATTGGGTTTATTAGACAGTGGCTTGATGATAGTGTCTTTCACCATGTTTCTACTGAAATTTCTGCATATTCTCTTTGGAAAAAATTGGAAAGTCTCTATGAAAGAAAAACAGCTGGCAACAAAGCTTTTTTGATCAGAAAACTTGTGAACCTAAAATATAGAGAGGGTGCTTCTATTGCTGAGCATTTGAATGAAATACAGAGTATTACTAACCAGTTATCTTCTATGAAAATGTCTCTTGATGATGAGTTGCAAGCATTGTTACTTCTCAGTTCATTACCAGAAAGTTGGGAGACACTGGTGGTTTCCCTTAGTAATTCTGCGCCAGATGGTATTGTCACTATGAGTCAAGTAACAAGCAGTTTGTTGAATGAGGAGTTGAGAAGAAAAAGTTCGGCAACATCTCAGAATGATTCACAAGCACTTATCTCAGAGAACAAAAGAAGGTCAAAGTCCAGAAGCAGTTCACGTATGGGTAGGAGCAAGTCAAGATCAAGAAAAGATATTGTTTGATATAACTGTGGTGAGAAAGGACATTATAAGAACCAATGTAAGCAACCTAAGAAGAACAAGAAAAAGGGAAAAGAAGTGGAGTCTACAGAGTCAAAGGATAATACTACAGCTACAGTGCAGGGTGGTGATTATTTAATTTTGTCTCCTTCTAATGATATTTTTTCTTATGTGTGTCAGGATCTTGAGTGGGTGATTAACACAGGTGCTTCTTATCATGCTACACCTCGGAGAGAGTTTTTTGCTACATACAGGTCTGGAAACTTTGGTGTTGTCAAGATGGGCAACTATGGCACAGCAGACATCATTGGCATGAGTGATATCCATTTAAAGACCAACCTTGGCTGCAAGTTGGTACTTAAGGATGTGAGGCATGTGGTTGACTTGAGGCTGAATTTAATTTCAGTTGGAAGACTAGATGATGAAGAGTATGAAAGCAGATTTCACAGAGGGCAATGGAAGCTCAGTAAGGGTTCTCTTGTTATAGCTAGTGGAAAGAAATGTCATACTTTGTACAGGTTGCAGGCTAAAGCTTATGGTGAGCAGTTAAATGCTACAGAGAAAGACTTCAGTATGGAGTTGTGGCATAGGCGATTGGGACACATGAGCGAGAAGGGGCTGCAAGCTCTTTCCAAGAGAGAGGTATTGCCAGATCTCAGAGGTATACATCTGAACCCTTGTATTGATTGTTTGGCTGGTAAACAACATAGAGTTTCATTTGCTAGTGCTGCTTTGTCTAGAAAAATGCATGCCTTAGACCGTGTTTATACAGATGTATATGGTCCTTTGAGGACAAAAACTCCTGGTGGATCTGTTGATGTTCTTGGTATAAGTGGTGCACTTTATTTTGTCACTTTTATAGATGATTTTTCCAGGAAAGTTTGGGCTTATGCTTTGAAGACCAAAGATCAGGTAATTAATGTCTTCAAAGAGTTTCATGCCAGGGTTGAAAGGGAGACAGAAAGGAAATTGAAATGCATAAGATCAGATAATGGTGGTGAGTATACGGGATTGTTTAATGACTATTGCAGGTCACATGGGATCCAACATGAGATGACAGTTCCTGGTACACCTCAGCATAATGCAATTGCAGAGAGGATGAACTGCACCATCATGGAAAAGATCAGATGTATGCTTTCACAGGCCAAGCTACCCAAAAGGTTTTGGGATGAGGCTTTGAGGACTGCAGTTAATGGGATCAACTTATCACCATGTACAGCCCTAGATGGTGATGTTGCAGAGCATGTATGGTCAGGGAAAGATGTTTCCTACAGGCATTTGAGAGTGTTTGGTTGTCGTGCATTTGCACATGTTCCAGATAATGAGAGGTCCAAGCTGGATGGTAAGTCTAAAGAATGTATTTTTCTTGGTTACTCACATGATCAGTTTGGTTACAGGCTTTGGGATCCAGAAAAGCAGAAGGTGTTCAGGAGCAGAGATGTGGTCTTCTTTGAGGATCAAACCTTTGAGGATTTGAAGAAGAAGGCACCAGCCAAGACTTCTGCAGAAGGATTAGCAGATTATGACCCAGTTATTCCTCCAGTATATCAGGGTGATGGGGGAGATGTGCAGGAAAATAGTG